>NC_068404.1:6745079-7069079 GCF_023724105.1 Carassius gibelio | reverse complement strand
CTCTTTTTTGTGTTAGTGTGCCAGTTTTTTCATAGGTCTCTTATGCTCTCAGAATGCTGTGATAAATGCGGCTAATCTCAGTGCATTAGCGAAACAGGAAGGAAAACCAGAACACTGTGAGAAGTCAAGAGAAGACAAGCAGAGGTTTAACCTACAGATGATTTGTGTATTTTTTTTTATGTTAATATTTCTCTCCTATCCAGGCTTAATATGCAGTGACAACTGTAAGAAAGCCATTTTTATAGGTTGATTCATCCAAAAATCATAAACATTGTGGCTATGTGCTGCTATAAAAGCATTGCTCGTTTTGCTTTCTATGCTTTCTAATTAGCATTGGCTCAACAAATGGTGTAAGTATAGGGTTGGGCCTACCAGTTCTGAATAACCAGTCGAAAACAGTTTGAGAGACTTGTTTGAAAACAGTCATTATTTTTAAACTCTGTTCCAATTATACCCTTTTAAATTAATGTAGATTAAACTAATGTAGAATGTAAATTAGCACCTCCATGTATAAACTGATATTCATTTTGAATATGTAAAAGACATTACAATGGAAGACTGTTTCTGCCATGGTATAAAAAAATAAAAGAAAAAAGCAAATTGTTACCTTATGTTTCACAATTCTGATTAAATTCCAAGTTTACTCATAATTTTGAGTTAACATCAAACAATTCAGGTTTATGCTTCAATTCTGACTTTCTTTTTTCAGAATTAGGTTTAGTTCTCACAATTTTAAGATATAAAGTCATATTGTGAGATTAAATATGCATTGCAAAATAATGTTTTGTATTGAGCTGTAGAGTCAGAACTGTGTGTAATTAACAACAAATGAGAAAACTACAACATTGTGTACTTAACATACTTAATAATGAGTGACAAGCATTTCAAATTATGCAATTTAATAAAAACAATGGAAAATATAACACTGGTGATTATAAATACAAAGTACAAAAAATAAATACAAAAGTAATGTACACAATAAAGATATAATGTTGCATTCTAAGATATGAATTCAGAATTGTGTGCATTGAAAAAAAAAGAGGCAGAACTGTGTACATTTAAAAAGTCAGAACTGACATAAACTCACAGTTCTGAGAATAATAATATAATGCTACTTAGTGAACTCCTCCATTGGGATTTATGCCTGGAAAGTGTGCAAGTGTCATTTAGCATGCACATTAGATTCTGCCATAAATCAGATGTTGTGTGCAGACTGCAGCTTGAGCATATGATGTGTTTGCACCAAAACATTAGCTACACCATGGGTGGGTTATGATGGAGCATTGATATAGTTACAATCTTTTGCAAGTTCTGCGTAGGTGAGACTGTATGCTGAAGTACACCATGCTGTGCTGAGCTTTTTAAACTGGTATGTGCATAGAATGCATTTGGTCTTACGACGAGAAGCATGTGGGACGTGTATCATCTGTTCCATGGCCTCAAGCGAATAAATAGATCACCCTTATGCTGGATGTCTGAAAGCACATACTCATGATGTTCTCAGAGATGGAATGTTTGGCATTTTGGATCCATCAGATCGATATAGACAGAAGAACAATGGAACAAGACTTTTAAAAATGCTTTTAGCTCAGCAGAATCGGCCTACTTTATTAGCCATTAAAAAAAGGTATAGGCCTAACACTGTGAATGTAAGATCATTAATTATGAGTGAATCACCTACATTTCCAAAAAGCATTAGAAATGGCATAATTAAATAATTAACAATAGAAAATATGAAACTGATTGATTGATTCATCCAAAAAATAAAATAAGAATATATATATATATATATATATATATATATATATATATATATATATATATATATATATATATATATATATATATATATATATATATTTATATATATATATATATATATATATATATATATATATATATATATATATATATATATATATATATAGGCCAGTGTTTGATGTCATTATTTCTATAGATTGAATGGATACTGCATGTGCATGGCATCACTGTTTTCACAAATTGCCATTTTACCCGGAGATGATAAGATAATTGTTTTCAAAAATGCCACATTGAAACCTGTTTTAAAAATTTGCATTTCCGGGAACCCACAATGTCGTTATCATGTAAATAAATGGCCAAATAGCATACAAATTGTTCAGTTTTAAGTTGAAAATGGTGTGTGTAAACCCTGCATGATTGCAAACAATATTCCATTACAAAATTCAAAGTTTTTTTTTTTTTTTTTTTTTTTTTCACAATGGTAATGTTTTGAGCCAGCATGCTATTTTTTTTATTCATAATTGGCATAAAGAAGAGCTGGCTGGCTTGAAAATTTACAATTGTGGCAATGTCTTGTTAAATAAATTAATGTCTTAGTAAATTATTATTTGCAGTCTTAGCGTGCCAACTTTTGTCTTGAAGTTAGTGTCAGCACACAGCTGTGTGAAGTAATGTCCAAATAACATGAAAAGATGAAGTAGCAATTACAAGAATAAACACACATTGTGCTTAGCTGACACACATTCCGGGTTTCAGGAGTCTTCCCATCTCAAGGCCCCTAGCAGTCAGAGGTCCTGGCCACTGGCCCTATCCATAATTTGGCCCTGACATTTTCCTGACCTTCTCATTTACCAAAGAACACATCACAAAACCAGATCCAGCTAATCACTTCAGTCTTGACTTACTGCTGAGAGAAAAACAACTATTTGGATCTTGAACTGCAATCTTCTGGAATTGGAAGTTAAAAGTGATAAAAATCAATTCACATCAAATTGATTTATCAGTTTTACTTCCTAAGGAACATTTGGAAACTATCAAGCTTCTTGCACATGAATAACACAGAAGGTCCCTATCATTTTTGTTTTTTTCACATTCCGATCATAATGGACTCCAAATTTGCAAAGGCACACTTGTTTGGAAGTGGATGCCACCTAAATGATTCAGAAATGTCTATGATTCTATGAATTATTAAAGCAAGGGTTGTGGTGTAGATATTTCATGGTATGTGAAAGTGAGTCTGATGTGTTTGGGAAGTGAGTCCATGGTGATTGTTTGTAATGATCGGTGTGAGAGAAGCACAGACATAGGAGGAGAGATGGGAAGATGTGTTTCAGCTGGCCGTGCTTTACCCCACGCTGTCTTCTGGACCTAATGAGGGAGGAGATGATACTATGTTGAGTCGTGTTTGTGATGCTACATTGCTTTCACACTAAGGACACATTACCCACTGTGAAACCAAGATGAGGGAGGACGATACACTCTTATACTCTTACTTAGCATGCATGCTTTGCATTTTTCACCCACACAATTGAAAAATCACAAATGGGATCTTGGCTGCACTTGAAAACTGAAATTTTTTTGCTTCTGCAGGCAGTATAAGTTGGTATGAAGACAAGGCATATCTGAATCATATGATCATTGGTCAAAAACATAAATTTACACAGAAACTGACCACCAAACTCAACTTTCGGGCAACCTTACATTCTCATATGAATGTCAACAATTGGCTCATTTGAGATGCTGTTTATTCCTCCTGATGAAATTTAGCAGAAATATCTAAGACAGATCGAAGATTAAATGAAAAAGGCCTACATGAGAACTCCAGTAAATCTTAGGGGACATTCACAAAGATCAAGTTTTTGTCTGTAGAATGAAAACAACTTTTTTTTTTTCATTATTTTACCTTGACAACCAAGTTTTTAACAAAGCTGTGTCATGCATGATACAATTCAAAAGACATGAGACATAAAAACAATAAAAAATCCATTCTGTGTCCTATATGAGATTTTGAGCAATACACAAGTCTGTCCGCGTCAAGCAATATTTATATCATCTTATGTATTTATGTATGCATTAAGGTAAAAGCTGTATGTTTTATTCTAATGTGACATATTTTTGAGTGAATCGGGATATTGAAGACAAAATATAGGGCAGGTTTGATTTTATGCACCAGGAACTGATTGTATCCAGTTTTCTTGGGACTGGATCATGTAAATTGCTGTTACAAGAAAAGTCATTTCATAGACAGAACACGTTTTTTTTAAATCTGATTGAATATTAAAAAGACATTCATGCAATGTCATGCACAATAGCGTGCACTTATGAATCATGCACAATGAGACCAGAAACATGCATTAAGAAAGAAAATAAGGTCAAATTTCATGTCATGCAGACTTTAACCCTGTAAAGCCTGACATATGAAATACATCAGTCATGATATATTGAAAACACTGAGAGAGAAAAAAGGAAGATGAAATGATTTGGATAATTTGTAATGTAAGTCGGCACAATTTTTAAATTTATACAAAATGCATATAAATATCAGTTGCCTGTTTATTTCTCCCAATAATGTCTTAATAAGATGATATTTACATTTTATTGTGGAGGCAAAACATATAATGCAGTGCAGTACAATGATGATTGATAGCCTGATGCATCATTTGATATTCACATAATTTTTAACATGATTCTTCAGTCCAGTAAATGTTCATCTTTAAATATTTCTAAAAATATAAAAGATACTTTATAAAAATCAGAAAAGAATTCACAGCAGAAAGACATGTGAACCAAAACCTGAAGGGGAACATGTTTGCAGTTATACTTTATTTTTATTGTACAATTATAAACTATCAATCAGATGACAGATTTTGTACAACATGCTTTTTGGCAAAGTTTTGATTATTTAGAGGCCTTAGAAATTAATGTGTATGCTTTATAGGGTTAAATGTGCTTCGTGCTACTGCACCTCATTGGAGCACCTGCCACGTTTTCCATTCATCACATTTTTCCACTTGAGATGCCAGCCATTATTCTGAAAGAGTTAAAATCAACTTGCCTTTTCACCAGATATCAATTCCTGCAAATAAAATGCATACACATTAACACTGTGCCTAATCAAAGTTGTGATATGATTGTTTCTCAATTAAAGGGAATTGCATCGCTCCTAAGTTGATATCCGCGTGTCAGATTTGAATAATGTGCTGCGGTTTAGAGTGGCAGAGAGGAACGAGTTTGGCATACTGATGATACTTCACTCTCACAGCCCCGCTGGGGACGGAGCACGGTGTGCTCGACGCGGATGGGATCCATTATCCCAACCCGTATTAAACAGCTTAATAGCCCCATCTCCCAGACTTTGATTTCCAGGATGATATAATGCGCGAGGATAGAGAGAGCAGGAGGAGGGGATGTTATCTGTCAGGGGGAAACGCAGGCGGGAGGGGGTCAGATCTGACTCACACACACTGTGACCCATCAGCGGATGACATGTGTCAATTTGATGGAAGACTGATGGGTCAGCTGTAAGTCATTTAGAGTGGATGCACTGACAGAATGTCTCAAAGTAGCTTTAAGGAGCATTTCCTGGAGTCTTGTTACCGCAGCTGTAGAAACTATTGGACCCGGTGTGACGGTAAGAGTTCCCACATTAGGAACCGATAATGAGAGTTACCGTGCTACTTCTCCTATAGTGATTATCATTACTATTTATAGCCTGGCTCTATCTGAGGAGGCATTTGTAGCTGGAGCGCTGGTAAAAGAGCGGCCTTCCTTAGCCGCAGTAAATAGTCCTAGTAAAAGTGTGGCTGAGCTCTGAATGCCGTCTCGCCTCTCGTTTGTGTGTGCTGCAGGTTTCTCTGAATGCTGTGATGAGTTCCTGAGAGCTTCGTTCTCCCCGGCTGGGTGTCTTGAGAGAGCAAGGGCTCTGTTGACAACAGTGGCACCAAGAGAAGCAAACACTGACGACGGGCCATGGCTAGCGGTAACTAATCTACTCAAATTATGTCCAGTACTTGTCCTGTTTAGCAGAAAGTTTAAACTGCACATGCTTCTAAAATAAAGCGAGCTGCCTACGTTGGCAGCATTTTAAGCTGTCACGCACTTGCTAATGGTGTGCATACCATTCCAAGCGTAGGCTGAATGATTATGCTGTTTTATGAGATACCTCGTTATGGCAGATTCAACTGGTTATAAGCCGGTTATGAGCTGGTCCTAAGCAGGAGCTAGATGCTTAGGACCAGCACATGGCAAGCTTAAACCAGCTCAGGACTAGCTGCATATGCAGGATTTTCAACAAGGTGTCTGAACCTTTGCTGGAAAGGTAATGTTTAGACCCCTTGAAGCTTTAACTGAACACACTGAGTATAATCTAAATCTGTGCACGACTGATGCAACCAGCCTTTAATGCAAAGCATAGCAGACACATTTTGCTGAGTGACAGTGCAGCTGTTTAGCCAGTGTGTGTTTTAAAGGTACTTTTCATTTTGCATGAGGGCCTAATGGACTGTATTGTCTTTTGCAGCAGCAGACGGCATCGGCAGTTTGGGAACCGAACAGAGCCACATCACTGTTCCCGTGGCCGATCCCGGCGCCTGGGCCACTGCCATGAACAACCTGGGCATTGTGCCGATGGGCTTAGCCGGGCAGCAGCTGGTCTCAGGTAAAGCCCTGTGCCCCCCTCCAGTGTGCTAATCCTGCTGTTTCATCCACAGCTTTCACTGCTCTTCCCTTTCACGGCAGGGGGAATAAAAAGCAGATTTTAAACTGGGGTTCCCATATTTCCCCCTCTGGCAAGCAGCACAGGCACCAGCCTCTCCAGCCAAATATGTGACCTTTAGAAGCAACACTACACATTGGATATTACATTGTAGCATGTTATAGTTTGTAGAGCTTTATTCTTCGGCTGAGATACTGGATTTCTACAGCTCTGAAAAGCTCATGTCCTGGCGGGATGGTGGCACCCACTGCTTTCTTACCTTGATCCCTGAGCACTGGTCTCAATCCTCCCATCTGACTAAAGCTTTGTAGACATGTTTGTCCCAGAACTGGACTGTTTTCTTCATTGCTGTCTCTGATTGGCTAGTCATCAGTGGCCATCTGCAATCATAACAGCTCTGCTGCTTTTGTAAATGTTAGCTGCACAGAAATTGTCTCTTATAATCATGATTTTATCTCAAACAAGCTGTGGATGCAGTGAGTGGACTAACAGATGCTTGACAGTTTGTTTTCTCCATACGCTGGCAATTCACCTCTCTAGCTTTGACAGCACTCATGAGTGGGAGAGGAAGTTGTTCAACTATAGTCAAGCTACTCTTCTGAAGAAGTAAGCTGTCAACTACAATGAAACTATTAAAGAAAGCAGTATCTAAATATGTTATAAACCAGTGATATGACTTATAATTTGAGCTAGGGTGACAGTGTATACTCAAGTTAAATTAAAACCACAGTACTAATACATAATGCTAAATATACAAACAGTAATGAACAGCAGTAAATACTCAATATGTGTTATTTCACTCCTTCCTTGCTCGCAATACAAATGTGCAATATTTCTATCCTCATTTGCTCGCAATACAAAATTTGACTATAAACAGCCCAGCTTTTTTTTTTAAAGTAATATAGTCTGCAAAATTATTAAATGTACACTACCATTCATAAGGGTTCGGTGAGATTTAATGTTTTTGAAAGAAGTTTCTAATGCTCACCAAGGCTATTTTTATTTGATAAAAAATACAGTAAAATAGTAATATCGCGAAATACTATTACAATTTCAAAATAACTGTTTTCTATTTTAATATTTGGAAAATGTAATTGATTCCTGTGATGCAAAGCTGAATTTTCAGAATCATTCCTCCAGTCTTTAGTGTCACATGATCCTTCAGAAGTCATTCTAATATGATGAGTTGCTGCTCATTAAATATTTTCTATTATATAAATGTAGAAAACTGTTTTACTGCTCTTTTTTGTGGAAATCCTTTTGTATATTAAGGATATTTTTTGTATTTTAAGGATTCTTTAATAAATATAACATTTTTAAAATAATTTATTTGAGACATTAAACTTTTGTAACATTCTAAATGCCACTTTTTAATTAATTCAGCACATCCCTAATAAATAAAAATACTAATTTCTTTCAAACATATGAGTAGCATATACAGTATAAAATTAACTTGTTTCTAGAAAAAAAAAAATGTTGAATTAGGGCTGTGCAAAAAAATGGAATGCGATTTTCATGCGCATCTCATCAGTAAAAATGCTCCTGTAATCAGAAGTATATCCCCAGCACGTGCGTTCAAATCAGGGTTGCAAGGTTTTCACAACAAATACTGCCCAGTTGCTTTTTAAACTAGTCCAAAACTAGTCCAAAACTAGCCCAATCGCGTTTCCGGGAGGTTCCCGATAAAAATTGCTTCCAGGGGTTAAAATATAATTTTTTTGGAAGGCTTGCCCTGGGAAAAATCACATTTTAGGGGATAAATATCACATAATTGGTATTGGGGTTGTTTCAAACCGCGGACATGAAAAACAACCGCAGACTTGGCAACACTGGTTCTGGTGGAGCGGCAGTTACTACACAGATCCGTAGTCTGCCGACAACTAACACAAAATCATTTTCAAAATCGACAAAAAAATCACCTGCGATTTTAACATCGATTTTGTGTAGATTGTCAGTGAATTACGGCTCGGTGCAGTAAATGCCAACCAGTGTTGCCAAGTCTGTGGTTGTTTTTCATGTCTGTGGGTCAAAGCGACCCCAATACAAATAACGTGATATTTAGCTCCTAAAATGCGAATTTTACCAAGGCAACCCTGCTAAAAATGTATATTTTAACCCCGGGAAGCAATGGACTAGTTTTGAGAAGTAACTGAGCAGGATTTGTTGTGAAAACCTGGCAACCCTGATCTGAACGCACGTGCTGGAGATATACTTCTGATTACAGGAGCGTCTTTACTGATGAGATGTGCATGAAAATCGCATTCGATTTTTTGCCCAGCCCTATTTTGAATCCTGCAAAACTAAAAAAGTTAGTAGCATTGCTACTTTTTTGCCAACTATTCCCTAGAACTAGCTCTCATGTCAGTTGTTCAGACAAATAAAGTCCCTCCATGGTTTGGATCCTATTATAATTACTATCACGCTAGGGAAGCCATGGATTGAGGCATATTATGCTCAGATTAAAATGCATGAGCCGATATTTCAGATCATGATTATTTATGAGAATTTGGGAAGGCACAAGTCATTTGACTTGCATACAGGTTTTCTTTTTTTGTTCTTGGGTGATTTCAGAAATCATCTAAGAATGAATATTAAAACTATTATCCTCAGCTTCGGAGCTAAAGCCTCTGGTAATACGCCAAAGCTGAAAGAAACACTTCCAGCAATTCATAGGAGGATTTTACATGCGGTATCCTCTTTCATTCTGTGTTTCTTTCACACATGTATTACACGCAGACTTCCAGCAATATGCCTCTAGATACCTGAAAGAGGATTTTGTCACACGAGCACAAATGCTAGCCTTTGAGTACAAACTGGTTGGATCGTCTCTGGCTCCAGAAAGACTATAATGATGCTGACAGAAATTCCAGCTTCAACGGAATGATTGGAAAAGATTTGCCTGGTTTCTGTCAAATAGAACAGATTATGCTGAAATAGCCTCTGAGTCTTTGTTTTAATTTCCCTCAGCATGTTTCCAGGCACACTTCAACATCACACATATTGCTTATGACACACACACACAGCTTCTATTTTGTCCCGTGTCTGCTCATAAATTTGCTGCTCGCAGAGCAGATGCCCACTTGCACAATTTATCCTCGCAGGCAGTTTCATTCTCAGTATTTCAGCACATTTTCTATTGATTATAAATGTTTATTTGCACCAGCTCATTAGAAGACATGCTTTGCGAGAACATTTTTTTTTTTTCAGATGGCTTTATCCCGCTGGAGTGATGAAGCACAACAATGAATAGTACCCTAAATATAGATGATTTTCCTGCAGTTAGGAGTTGCTTTTGTTGCGGCTCCATTGTGAGAGTTTTACACAGAGCATGCTGGGAGATTTAGGTTCAGAAATGGTGTAAGCCCTGAACGTATGAATGCACAGATTTACACAAGATTCACCAAGGCTGCTTTAAGTGGCTTAGAAGAAGGAGAAAGAAAGGGAGAATAAAACCCGAATCAGGCTCCACCAGAAACAGTTGCGTGCCGTCGCGATGACCTATTTAACTATGGCACTGTAATGACAAAGAAACATCTTCCTGAGTGCTGTTTATGGAAGCACTAGGACCTAGAAACATTTATGTGAATATAGCCAACGAGAGCTTTCATTTTTATTATATTTATTTAATTATTTATTTTTGGGGAAAAGTACTAATAAAAATGTATCTTTTTTTAATGTGTAATGATAATATTCTAAATATCTCATGGTTATATTACAGTATATTAATAATGATCAATATTCATTTAAAAGTGTCTGAAAACATTAAAGTGGGGGCATATTTATCACTAACTATAAGAAACCAGTTGTTATACATGTATTGGTTACACTGAACACATACTAGGGCTGCACAATTAATTGAAATAAACCCAAATTCAAAATATGCTTTAGGGCAATTATCAAACTGTAAAAGCTGTTATTTTATTTTGATAACCTATGCACTGTTTTTTTAGTGTTCTTTTGCATGTGGTGTACATTTAAAAATGAAGACATAAAAAAAAATCATGAAAGGAGTATTGTATTTTTTACATTTTTCATGATGATATATAATTTTTATTTTACTGTTGTATATTGCAATCTGATAACAATAACAAGAAGAATAATTTTACATTATTATTATTATGTTGTTACTGTTATAATTAAGGCACAGCAAATTTGGGAATTAAAAAAATAAATAAATTAATAATAATAATAATAATAATAATAATAATAATAATAATAATAATAATACATCTTAAATAATATTTTTTATTTTACTGTGAAATATTACAATAATAATAAAAATGTACAGTACTACTATTATCATGGTTGTTATAATAATCGCCCATTTGTGCAGCCGTACATTTTAAACCAAGCTTTTTTATTATTAAACTTCACAATTTTGAATGGAAAAATAATGTACACACCAAATAGCTTCAGTTTTACGCAGTACGTGTTAAATGTAGGTTTGTTGTGTGACTCAGTACTGCTAGAATTATTCACTGTCATTTCGGGTGCTTTGGATAATTATGCATATTAGCTGTGGTGAGCAATGACTGGAAATCTTTCAAGCCCCAAAAAAAGCGAGACTGTAAAATACAGCTGAGACAAATTTCCTTGTGGATTATATATTTGGACTGCAGGGCCTGGGGCTGCTGGGCCTGGCGCTTTGCATTTAGTAATGGTGTTTGTGATGGGCTCTGATTAATGCAATCTCACCTCTCAAATGATGAGTGGCTGCGCCCTGTAGGAACTAAATGTTTCGCAAGCTGCTGACTTCGTAGTGAATCCAATTTTAATGGAAAGCAGATAATAATGACAAATAAAACCTGAAGCATGTTTTTGGAAAAGAAACAAGAGCTGTGAGCCAAAGGATTGAGTAGTCCTTGAATCATTCTGACTGAAGAAAAACAACATTAAGAAACGATAAATGTGAAGGCGTGTGTGTAATTTACCTGTTTACATTTTGATTTGGGTTTTGCATGGATCTCCTGATGCATTTCACATGACTGCAGCTGCTGGGAGATTTATGGATCATAATTTTCATCATTTCTTTCCCCAGCAAGGGATTCGAGATTTTCTTCCAGTTCAAGTATCTCTTGGGTTAGATTTAGTGTTCTCCATTGTATTATGTCACTACAGGACAAAGTAAGCTGGATTGTCCTGATTAAGGTTGAAATATTACAATAGTGTGAAAATACTGAACTCTCAGTAATTGAATAATGTTTGGGAGAGCGGTGTTGGTGAAACTGTAGTTTGCCAAGCTACAATCTAGACATAATGTTAATTTAAACAAGCTGCTAACAAAGAGTTTTAGTTTCTACATTAAACCATATTAAGTCTGCCTAAGAGGGAAAAGGCTACACTGTTTCGAAAGCAGTTGACCTACTGTCACGCTACTGATAACAGTAAGTTAAGTTAAGCTCAGGCCTTTTAGTTTAGTTTTAGTGTTAGTAGTCCTATTGATACTATTTTATAAGTGCTCTCTTCACATTCAGCAATCATTAAAAGAATAGTTTACACAAAAATGAACATTTGTTGAAATAATTCTCACACTCAGGCCATCTAATATGTAGATGAGATTTTTTTCATCAGAACAGATTTAGAGAAATGTCACATTATGTCACTTACTCACCAGTGGATGCTCTGCAGTGAATGGGTGCCGTCAGAATAAGAGGCCAAACAGCTGATAAAAAATATTACAATAATCCACATGATTTCAGTTCATCAATTACTCTCTTGTGAAGTATAAAGCTGTGTTTGTAAGAATCAAATCCATCATTAAGATGTTTTAACTTCAAACCAATGCTTCCAGTTATAATATGAGACTGCATTATTGCTTTCTAAACAGTTGTCTCGGCACAAATCAAGCACTGTTTACAAGCAAAAACTGTGTCTGTGGATTTTAATGTGAGAGGACAACAGGAGATCAACATTTTCAATGGAGGAAGTATTATTAGGAACTATGGCTTCTTCTTTTTTTTTTGTTCCAAAGCGAATGTTTAAAGTAAAAATTGTTTAAAGGGTAAGTTCACCCAAATATTAAAATTATGTCATTAGCGATTTAGATAGAGCTGCTGACGTGTTTTCTGGTGTAACCAATAAAAAAGATAACACGTCTGCAGCGTCGTACGTCAACTTTCATAGCAGTGGTGGTCACAACAGACCCGGAAGAGAAGACAATGCTGAATAAAGTCATCATTTTTGTTATTTTTGGACCAAAATGTATTTTCAATGCTTCAAAAAAATCTAACTGACCGTATACTGTACATACATTTTCAATGGAGGGACTAAGAGCTCTTGGACTAAATCTAAAATGTGTCTTAAATCTTAAACTGTGTTCCGAAGATAAAAGGAGGTCTTACAGGTTTTGAATGACATGAGGGTGAGTTATTAATGACATAATTTAGATTTTTGGGTGAACTAACCCTTTAATGATGCATTTGTTTCTTACTGCTTCTCACTTCACATAACCTATGTATTTTAACAATATGTAAAATAAGTCTGTGTATGTTAAATTTTAGCTTAAAATACCCTACAGATAATTTTTTTTATAGCTCGTTAAAATTACCACTTTTAGACTATGAGTCAAAATGCACTGTTTTTGTTTGTCTCCCTTTAAATGCAAATGAGTTGGTGCTCCCGTCCCCTTTACAGAAGAGGGTGGAGCTTCAGAAGAGGGCTCCCATTTACAAATAGTAGTACAAGTCTGTTATCTTTACAGAAAACGTACTCGATTTAAAAGTCAGTCATCTGATTGTGCTGTGCATAATAAATACACATTTATGAATTACTCAGACAAGGAGCATGGCAACAGCTGGTCTCCTTGTGCCTTAGTGCGCTATCACAAACTTTATAAGTCCCATTTGTGATTATAAGCTTGAAAAATTTAAGCGGTTGACTTAACATTGCTTTCATATTCAATTTTTAACTACCACATTCCTACTTACTATCAACAATCATTCTGGAAGGCAACAGTGAAAACAGGAAGAGATAATGGTAGCTTTAGCAAAGGCAGTGAGGAAAACAAAATATGACTCCTATTTTCTTTGGTGCATCCCAACACATAACACTTGTAATGCTGCTTTGGAGCTGACATTGTCCAGCAGCTACAGCAAGAAAACAGTAATGGCGGACTGCTGCTTCTCACTTAGGCCTGTCAATGCTAATAGGGCAGAGAGTGTCACAAATGGGCGGGACTTTTTCCCTTCAGTGATATGTACAGAGGGAGAATCTGGAACTGTTCGTTTGGAGAGATTGGGATTATAAAAAAATGAGTGGGTGGATTTGTACTATTAGAGGCCACACAACTGTTTTTTAATCAACTTACAAAAGTGATTTTTGCATAATAGGTCCCCTTTAATTGAGGGACTGGAGTTGTGTGCATCTGAGGATAAATAAATAAATTTTTAGATTATTTTTAGAAGTATTAAGACAGGATTTTAAACATATTTTACACCAAGTAATATTCATTTTTCTTTATGTCAAGCTGTTTTAATGAGAACAAATTACTGAGTGTTTATAAGTTGTTCAGCACAGTAATTATAATGAACTGAACATGACCTTATTAGTTAAGAGGCCTTATTAGTAAGACAAAACACATTTTCTCATTTTCATAGATATGTCAACATTTCTTTTTTTATTTTTATAATGAACATTATATATATATTCTTTCACAATGTAGTAGTGGAAACACCTTTTAGATGCATAGAGTGAAATGCAGCTTACAGTATAGGCTTCAGATTTTTAATGCAGGGTTGCAAAAGCAAGCTCTCAATAACTTCACTTTTGAGTGTTAATATGAATGCATTTTGACTTTTTAATTGTAACTGGAACATTTTTACTCTAACAATTTTTAAAACGAGGTTTAAGATACCCTCTGATTTGTCTTTCAATATGATCAGGACACTGAGAAAGTTGTTATTAAACAGGCTGCTTCACAAAATCTGATTGTTTTTATGGTTGTGTTTAGAGCAGACTCATATTTAAGAGTCTACATATTAATAAAGTTATCAGGCTAAGTGTGTTATAAGCTATTTTAAGACATGAAAAACATGATTATCAAAGATGAATTTTAAGAAATAAGTATAATAATTGAGTGTTTTGCAGGGGGAAACTGAAACTGATGAGATTTATTTGTTTTGCATGTTTTTTGTGTTTTTTGAAGTCTGTGTATAAAGTGTGCATGCAGGTGTAAGACTTCTGTCGTGGTTTACAGTACACACGGTTTACTGCACAAATCCAATGCGTTCCGGTCTCAGATCCTGTGCGGCTTAGTGTGATGAAAGCTCATTGAAGAAGAAACTAATCTTTAGTAGATTTTCTGGGTTTTGTCGTCTGCAGTAAGAGCAGTGACCTGGTCTCTTCTCATCTCCGCTGGTCTTTCACCAGCTTTGCTCTTACTTCTTTGGCTTCTTTGTGGTTGTGCTCAGATGGCTCCAGTGCTGAGGTCCAAATCAATGACTCTTTCTGTTTCCTTCTGCAGACTCCATCTGTATACAGGGTTTTGACCCCAACCTTGGCATCATCACCCCAATCAATCCCATGATGGCTGGCATCAGTCTGGTCCCGCCCCATCCTGTGGCAGCAGAACTTCCTGTTATTAAGGAAATCATCCACTGCAAGAGCTGCACACTTTTCCCGCAGAATCCCAGTAAGAATTTTACAGCAACCTACCGCAGCACAATTATTACAGCTTTCATCATAAAAGCAGGCACACAGATGAACGTAGCCAACCCTTATTTACTTCTACTGATGTCATGGTAAATATATGAAGTACAGTCTGTGCCATTTTAAATGACCTGTAACTGTGTGGTAAAATGTTCCACTGTAACATTTTGCCAAAATGAAATCGTGACAACCACAGGACAGTGTTTATTAAATGCTCCAATGTGGAAAATCAGTGAAAGACAAAATATTAAATCTGTAGAGCTATTGTCCTAAATACTATAAATGCAAATGTTAATTTTACCCACATGGACTGCACACTGCATAGAAATCTAATAACTCCAATTCATATTATCATCCTTGTTAATGGAAGTAAATGAATGATTATTCAAAAAAAAAAAAAAAGTAATGTCAACATAAGGTGATATATACAATTTTCAGTCTGGCCTTGGATTTCTGACTTCAGACTTTTCCATATTATCCAAAATATTCCAAAAAGTCTTGTTTTTTAATCATCTGAAATCTGCTGCAACTTGTATTCCAAAGTGACTTATATAAAGAAGTAAAGAAGCAAGCATCCAGAAGATGCACAAATAGCACACACATTTAGATTTGCACTGAATTACAGAGGTACCTGAGCCCAAGTTTATGTGTTCCTACACGCCGGTATTGTCATATTGTATATTTATATTGTTTGTAATCGTTTCTTTCTATTTACCAGTATCTTACTTTATTTTCTAAATGTAATAATAAAATGTGACATATACATTGATCTATCTATGGATTATTTTATAAAAATTTTGAAAATCAGGTACAACTAATTTTCCAAATATTTCTTTTCTCCAGAAATTGAATATACACAATTAGCAATTTAATGTGGGAAAAATAGTTAATTTGATCTGTCATGTTTAGTCATGCAGTATGAGTGCAGTAAGACCTCTGTATGGATTCTGCAGATCTTCCTCCTCCCTCCACGAGAGAGAGACCTCCAGGGTGCAAGACAGTGTTTGTTGGTGGCCTTCCGGAGAATGCAACAGAAGAGATCATCAAAGAAGTGTTTGACCAGTGTGGAGAGATTGTTGCCATCCGCAAGAGCAAGAAAAACTTCTGCCACATTCGTTTTAGTGAGGAGTTCATGGTGGACAAGGCCCTCTACCTCTCTGGTGTGTCTTTGGTTTTTGTCTTGTTTAATTTCTTTTTGTTTTTTGTTTCATTCTGTTTCGTTAGGAAACCTGTTTTGTTTAACTTCTCTAGCTTTTGTTTGGGACTGTTTTGTTTTGTTACTGACTGATGCATTTTTTCTACCTCTTTGGCATCTCTTTGTGTTTTGTTTAATTTTGTTTCATTCAGTTTGTTTAGATTCTCTACCTTTCTAATCTATTTTTATTTATACTAGTAAATGTTTGTTTTGTTTTGTTTCATTAGGGGACTGGTTAAGTTTTCTACCTCTTTGGTGTGTCGTTGTGTTTTTGTTTTGTTTTGTTTCATTAGGGAACTTATTGTTTCTCTACCTTTCTGATGTGTTTTTATTTATACAAGTACATTTTTGTTTTGCTTTTTTAGGGAACTAATTTTTTTTCTTCTACATTTCTGGTGTCATTGTTTTTTATATTTATGTAAGCTAGGTACAAGTGCATAAGCAACATCTGATGCATATGCTGCAACATACATGCAACATAGCATGAGCAGCTGTACTGTTTTGTTCAGCAGGGGCTTTTATTTATGTTGCAGGAAGGAACATCTTAGAATGGAGAAAATCCTAATTCGCATTCAATACGTTTATTCTAGGTAACAGATAGTTGATATAATAAAGAAGCCTGCATGAGAGCTCTGTTTGCTGAATAATGTTTGTTGTCCTAGGCTATCGGATGCGCATTGGCTCCAGCACTGATAAAAAGGATTCAGGCCGAATACATGTAGATTTTGCTCAGGCGAGAGATGACTTGTATGAGTGGGAGTGCAAACAAAGATTGCTGGCACGAGAGGAGCGGCACCGACGAAAAATCCAGGAGGACCGTCTGAGACCTCCATCACCTCCTCCCATAATGCACTACTCTGAACACGAGGCAGCTCTTTTGGCTGAGAAACTGAAAGGTAAGCTTTCCCACAGACTGTGGTGCCATGATCTCATCCAGTCTTTAAAGCACAGATTTGTCATCATTAATGTAATGCCCAGAGAAATTTGGGTTCTTAGGAAAAGCTTCAAGGCAGAACTTTTATGCTTCTCATAAAGGCAGAGTGTGGTAAAATGACCTACGCCGCCAGGTCTGCCTTCCTTCAGACGTTTTGCAGCTGTCCTGATCTCTGAAGATGTGACGGACATTAATGAGTGGCTACATAGTTTTGAGGCTCTTACGCTTCAGTCCTCTTACCCGTCTGCAGCTGCCAGCCGAACAGCCCCAGCTGTTGTTTATTCTTTGAGACTGGTGTGTTTATATGATCAGCTAGTTCCATTCATCAGCTTCAATGAGACCAATGATTGCCAATCAAGTGAACACTGAGTACCAGGCTTCTGGAAAGCCAAAGGGTTTCCAAGGTTGACTAAATAGTTTTCATTTGCTTTTAGTGTGTTTAAAATGGGATTTGGTTGATTCTAGTCTAGAAAGCGGATATTGTGCAAGAGTTTGCTTGTAAATTGCTTGGTCATAGCATTGAAGACCTACAGTATAGTAGTGCCCTTTAAATTGAGTTTTATTTGAGCTCCATCTTTGTCTGTGAATAGCAGCTCAGATCATTTTATCTTTCAGATCATTTTATCTGTACCAGAGAGGTGTAAGACTTAAATATCCTATTTTCTCTTTTTTTTTAATGTCATTATTGTCTATAAGAACCAAAAGGGACATAGTTACACTTTATGGTTACACTTTAGTTTAAAAGGGACATCTGACGGGACTTTTACAAGTAGTTTGAGCTGAAATTTTGGCAGTGTGTGTACACAACCACCCTACAGTACAATGATAAAAATCCACCCAGTGTTTCTTTTTTTTAATTTTTTAATTTTTTTTTATCTCATTAAATCATATCCACTCTCTCACATCCAAGCCATTGTCAGATTCTTGGCTGTGTGACATCACACAGACCAAGGCCCCTCCCACGATTGCTGACTGACACTAGTGTTTTACCTGTCATCAGTCTGTGAGTATAAGGTTCTTTTATAAATCTTTGCAAATCACCTTTCCTAATAACATGCTAGTTAGCCAATTTTGCAGCTAAAGTAAACAGTATCATGAGAACTGCTTGTCACCCAATGGAAGAGAGGGGCAGTGTAACAGAGCTCATTAGCATTTAAAAGAACATGCACTAAAATGGGTTGCTGAAAACAGAGCTGATTTTGACAGGTTAAAAAGGGTGTTGTTTTACACTACCATTGAGAAATTTTAACCAAAAGTATATTATAGAGGTGGCACTTTATTTTACAGTCCCGTTCCCCATGTACATACTATGTACTTATAATAGTACTTATAATAGTATATAGTATATAATAATACTTATAATAGTCACTACAGGTAATAATTAGTGCCAGGGTGTGCCTGTGCCGCCCACAGTGGCAAATTTTCTAAGTAAACTAATTTTTCCCTTGCTAACATGGCGACGCGTCATGATTGTCACGTGACACACCGTAGCCACTAACAGATGTATCGGTATTCGTTTTATTTCATTTTTCATTTTTTTTTATTAAAATATATACAGTACACAAACTTGCTTACCATGTCAACTATCTGATATTCCGATTCGTCATTTAGAAACCTTTATAAATGATCTTGATCTATAACGAGATGAGCGCTGCAGTTCAGAGTCCTGTCAGTCGGATTTAACGTACAGCACTTGAATTCCTCAGTTTCTCCCGAAATACATGAAAGTAAGTGGCTGTTGAACTGGACGAAGAATAGAGTAAACTTTATTGTTCTGCTGTGTGTGTCTGATAAATGAATAAAACACGTCTGCAAATTACATTTGATTATATTTTTTGCTGCTTCCATAGACATCAGTGTGTATTTTACAAAATACCAATTGATTGTTTTACTAGTGATTATGTATATTTAAATGTATGAAACCTAAAATAAACATTATGTGGTTGAAAACACTGCATATTAATTGTGATATATGACAAGCGCTGAGTGCGTCCATCTATGGCTCAGTGCCAGCCAACGTGCGAAAGCTGTTTGAATCTGGTTCAGTTCTGTGACGTCACTGAACATTCTAAATCATACTCTCAGGGGCACAGAAATAAGAATCCAATATATGGTGCAATAATGCTAAAAATGTTATAATGTAATTTACATTTTAAATTAAATTATTTGTTAAAATATATCTGCCGACATTTGGACTGCCAACCAATCAGCAAACAGCAGCTGACTGTGACCCCAACAGTCTATGATATAAACAGATCATTTTTGATTGCACATTTCTAGCTAGCAATTTGTCACAGAGCTCCTTTCTTAATTTTTTTTTGCAAAAAACCTTGGCTTGATGGACAGCCAGACAGGCCTAACGTTACACCTGATGAGGATGTTTCCCCAGCCCAACATCAAAAGACAGTGTTGCCAGATTGGAAATGTCCAAGTATCGTACCAGAAGTTCAAAATTATCGTATTTGGAAGAAAATGATTACATTTAACAATTAACTACATTTTGACATGACCTGCAAATTACCACTAGGAGTATGGTTGGATGGAAGCAGTGCGACAAAAATACTATCCCATAATTTTTCACATTAATCTGACAATAAATGTGGCACACCCAGATTTTCATATGCACACCCAGAGTCTCTTTTCTGGCTACGCTACTGTTTCAAATAAGCAGGAATTCGTCATCAATTAATAATACATAGAACCTAAAACGTTTATTAACAAAACAAATAAAAAATACACCATGTTATATGCCTAATATAAAATAACAAATAACTTACACAAACATTAGGTATACAAAACTGAAGATCGTGGCCATGACAGGGCAGGCGGTGAGTTCATGGATGGTCTCCATGGCCGTGACAGGACAAGCAGTGAGTTCCTGAGCATAGTGTTGGGTGATATGGTCATTTTTCAAATCGTCATATCGTCAGCCTGTGAGATCAAGGATACACGATATTATCATGCATGGATGGGGCAAGAGAGAGACTCTTTGTTCTTGTCATAGCATAAGTATTTGGTGTTTTAAACCACGCAGGTGTGCGAGAGAGAGCCTATGGAATAACCAATAATCTAAAAAATATACTTTAAAACATACTAATAAACTAATATTAAATATTTAAAACTGCTAGTTCATATATAGTCGGACATAACTGTCATATCACGCATCCTGTGACAGATTTGGCGCATCTGTGCATGGAATTTATCAGTCCAAATGTTCTGCAAAATCAGTCAACGGTGAAAATCAATAGTGGCTTTCATTTAAAGTTCAGCAGTTTAACACTAATATTGGGCATAAACTAACACATTAAATATAAAGTATTCAAATTCAGGTAAGTTCATATATTTGGAGCATACATGCCAACCCTCCCAATTTCTCCGGGAGACTCCCGAATTTCAAAGCCCCTCCCGAAAATCTCCGGGGCCACTTCGTAGCATTGCGGGGTTTGACCCGGGACAAGCGCTGTGTGAACAAAAGCCAGATCTAATTCCGTATCGAAGTGATGATGCGCGCTATCGCGTGACTCTTTTACCGGCTGTTTTGAAGGAAGATCATCGTTCGTGACATAAACACATGTGCAAACTGTAATGAAGCAGAGATCAGTTAGTTCCTCACTTTCCGCGCTGACGCTGAGATCGTTTGCTTGCTTCAGTGAAAGTATAACGTGCCTAGCATTGTCGACTCGTACATTACACGTCACGCGCTGATGTCACGTGTCGTTACGGGATCTTCAAGGGTTGTGTGTGAAAGCAAGCACATATACCGGGTCATCACTGGCAGTGTGAAAGTGCCAAATCTAGCGACCAGGGAACAATTGCAGGAACACTTTATCCCTGTATTTGCCGGAATGGCAGTGTGAAAGGGGCTTAAGTGAATTAATGCCGCGTTGCGCTGTCCTGTTTACTGTTGCTTAGTGATTTTTACGTTCTTGGCTACGGCGGTGTGACAGCAAACTTCCGGTCGCTGTAGCCGTTCCATTCGTAGCTGTTGCTTAAAGTCCCTAATAATAAAGGTTACACCTGGAAGTCAAGCGCGGCAAATTCAGAACAGAAAAAGAAGAAGAAGAAGGGGAAGAGGAATAAAGAAGAGACATGGCGAATAAAAGAAAAAAATATGCCTGCAAATTCCTAACTAAATGGACTGGGTTGGGTTGGGTCGGGTGTGCATAAATGGGTTTGGGTTGTGATGGGTTTTTGTTACTGTACATAATATGTATGTACAAACTATGTACAGATAAATTAATTATATTCTTCTTTACGTTTGTTTGTGTGTGTGATTATATATGACACAACCCCATGATACAGCGCTCTGGTCCGCACACCCCAAGACAAGACCGATGCAATGAACAGAACAGAACAGCAACAGAAACAAGAATGAGATGCATTCTAACATAACTGTGGCATTAAACTCAGTTGGTGAGGGCTCGTTTAAAATATTGCACATATGCAGGCCATTCAGATTACTTGTTAGAGTGCAATTAAATACCTTATATCTGCAGACAATATACGTCTGCTTGAGGATGGAGACTTTGTAACGGCCAAAACTATTTGCATGCATCACATTATATTGCAGAGTGCATGAAAATAATAAAAATTAAAGCGGCAGAGTGAACTTATCATCCACAGTGGTGAGAACCACTATGGATGATAAGTTCGCTCTGCCACCTTGTTATTATTTTGTCTTTACTTTATTTTTAACGGCAAGAAAGAGTTAATCTCTCATGAATGAGAAGAGCCTATTGCCGTGTACCAGCCATTAAATATGTGGGGCCACACAACTCCTTGTTTTCTATCTCTTTCATTTTATAGATTTAACGAGTTATCCGAGTCAAAGCGGACAACTTCAGTGACTACAGGCTCTAATCCTCCTGCGCTCGCGCGTGCGGTGTGTGTGTGTGTGTGAAATGCGGTGCTGAAGTGAAATAGCTGGGCAGTTTGATAGCTGAATTATAATAAGCAGCCTAATAAAAATATAAATAATAGCTATTATTATTATAATCTAATACAGTAATAGGAAAATTTGCCTAATATCACCGTGATTATCGACAGAGAAATCTGCTTATGTCGATATCTCTATCGTCGAATCACAATACTATTGTCAATCTGCACAACCCTACCTGAAACGGCCTCCACGGCCATAACAGGACAGGCAATGAGTTCATGATGGAGGCAGCCTCCATAGCCATGACAGGACACGACGAAAGTTCATGGATGGATCCTACTGACGCATCCGAAGGTTCTGCAGCAGTTGCCGCCACCTCTGGAGGTTCCACAACAGCAACAGTCTCCTTGACAGTAATACACCAGGCTGAAAGAACATTGCTGATTGCAACAGACAGGATGTGCCGAGGCTCTGGAAGTTCAGCTGAGATGTGACAAGGCTCTGGATGATCTGTTGTGATATGACGAAGCTCTGAAAGATCTACTGAGACTGATGAAGTCCTGGAAGAATGGTAGTGACTGGGCTCATAAAGATCTACTGTGTCTTGACCTTGTTCACTGAGATCAACGATGAATTCACTCATGAAGTTTAACTGTGGTTTTACTTGACTCTTGGGTGTTAATGGTGATTTGACCTGACTCTGGATGGTTAACGGTGACTTGACCTGACTCTGGATGGTTAATGGTGACTTGACCTAAATCTGGACGGTCAATCTAGACTTGACCTGACTCTGGACGGTCAATGGTGACTTGACTAGACTCTGGGAAATTAACAGGGACTTGATCTACGGGGACCGGACTTGACTCATGAAGTTTAACTGTGGTTTTACTTGACTCATGGGTGTTAATGGTGACTTGACCTGACTCTGGACGGTCAGCGGTGACTTGACTAGTCTCTGGGAAATCAACAGGTACCTGATCTTGGGGGACCTGACTTGACTCTGGGAAGTCAACAGGGACCTGACTTGACTCTGAAAGGTCAACGGGGGCCTGACTTGACCCTGGAAGATCAAGGGGGGCCTGACTTGACCCTGGAAGATCAACAGGAACCTGATCTTGGGGGACCTGACTTGACTCCGAAAGGTCAACGGGGGCCTTACTTGACCCTGGAAGATCAACAGGTACCTGACTTGACCCTGGAAGATCAGCTGCAGCTGCCATCTTGTGCAGTGGCACTGGGCTGATGGCAATCTTTTGCAGTGGCTCTGGAGTGGCAGCCATAATGTGAGTGAGTCCGGGGTCGTGTGCATCCACGAAATCCTGAGTGAATGTTGAGCCAACAATCAGCTATGCATAGTCCATAAACTGACCAAGAGATGAGCGGAGACCCTCACTGATTAATTGTGATTATCAGTTCATTTAGTCATCAAAAAAAAAAAAAAAAAAAATCACCACAAAATAAGTGAGAAATAAGTGTGGTCTAAGTACTCTTGTACATAGTTCTCGAGTGATCCAGTGCCCTGCTTGAGGGCTAATAATAAGCTTGCCATATCCATACCTGGCCAGTGTCCATACGAAAAGATGCTGGATCCTGAGAGGTGAAGTCTTCTGTTACAAGGAGTCAGAGACGTTCGGATCAATATGCAGAACTTTATTATAAGAATGGTTGGACAAGCAGTAATCAGGAACAACGTCAGGTATGTCAGGGTTATCCAGAATCAATTACAGTCACAAGCAGAGGTCGGGGCAGGCGGCAGAGTATCAAAGGCGGTATACACAATCCAAAATCAGACACAGGAAGAACAAACACAGGAAAAAACGCTCGGAAATGCTAGACGGGGCTAAACAAGACTTGGCCAAGACTGAGAATGATTGTGCTGCTTAAATGTTTGTGTGTGTGTGTGTGTGTTTTAGCTGCAGGTGTGTCTGTGTGCTGCAGTCCTGAGTGGAGTGCCCTCTATTGGAGTTTATGGGCACTCCAGCTAATGATCGTGACACTTATATTAAGTTTTTAAGTAATTTGTGATACTTTTTTTTCTTATCTATGGCTTTACATGGACACATTCTGCACATTCTGCAGATCTCCTACCGTTTTCACACAGACAAGTATAGTTTGTGTGAGGTTTAAAATACTGTATTTCACAATGTTCATTTCTGAATCTGGAGAGGTTTGAACACTCATGCAAGATGTCAAATTTTCATTATACAGACATTTTCAAGGCGCCACATGCTGTGTTTCCACCTTAGAGTTACACCAATCCATCACACCCCTTTGACATTCACACATATTTGTAACGTCACCTTTCATGTTTTAATTTCAGAGCTGGTTCCTGGCTGACAGCTGTTTTCCCATGCTGTGATTTGATTACAGCTAGCAGCTCCAGGAAGGTAGTGATGGTTGAGTTGTGCTGGCTGCAGTGGTTTGCATGCCTCTCTGAGCTCTTGTCTCTCTGGAGAGACTGCTTTCGTTTCAATGATGGGGACTTGACTGCAGCCTCCACCTCATCAGCAATCACAGCACTTCCCATGTCAAGCACTTCCCATTCTCCCTGCATGGCGCATCCCCAGCTCTGTCTGTATGTTCTTATGTTTATTGAGCCCAGGAGGCAACAGACAAAACATCTCAGACGGGGTTTCAATATTCTGGTGTCTGGCACAGTTCTGCTCATGCCTGACATCCAGTTGCCTCTCAAATTAATCCCTTGTTTAAACGCAAACAATTATGCTGCAAATATTTACTGACTACCGCTAGTGGTATCTGTTTAAGTATCAACAGCATGCAAATGAACATCGGGATATGTGTTGATGTTTTTATGGCACATTTGTGCAATTATTATTATTATTATACAATTGTTAAATTGATGAACATATTAGAGATTTATTTTAGTTGTTATATTAAAGTTACATTAAAGTTATTTAAAACACTTCACTACTTCCATCATTTACTTTGGCTTTTTATGCACATATTTTATTGTTTTACCCTGTTTTAATTTACCATTTACCCGATTATATTGTTTTACCTCAGACACTAATTTTCAAACATACAAATATGCAGAGATGTATAAAGTACTAGAGACCCATACTTGAGTAAAAGTACAAGTGCTCTATCAAAAAAGTGACTTGAGTAGAAGTAGAAGTGCTCTTTAAGCACCACACTTAAGTAGAAGTACTAAAGTATTCAACATTTTTTGTACTTAAGTATTGCAAGTAGTCTATTTTAAAATTTACTACTCAAGTACTGAAAGTAAAAGTAGAAGTATTGTGTTATGTAGCTATTAAAGAATGTAGTCAAAAGTTTGAACATATTGTTTTTACTATTTCAAATGATTAACCTAAAGGACAATCACAATTCCTTTGACTGTAACTTCTTGTAAACAAAAAACGGTTACTAGGGTTAGTTAGCCCAATTTGCAAAATGATGTCATTAATAACTTACCCTCATGTTGTTTCAAACCCTTAAGACATCAGAGGGTCATTTAGAATTTTTTGAAGCATCGAAAATACACTTTGGTCCAAAAATAGAAAAAACTACGACTTTATTCAGCATTGTCTTCTCTTCTGTGTCTGTTGTAAGACAGTTAAAAACAGAGCAGTTTGTGATATCTGGTTCGATGTTCGATCATTCGATGTAACCGGATCTTTTTGAAACGGTTCGCGTCTCCAATACGCATTACTCCACAGATGAATAAGCTGTAAACTTGTTTAATGTGTCTGACACTCCCTCTGAGATAAAACAAACCAATATCCCGGAGTAATTCATTGACTCAAACAGTACACTGACTGAACTGCTGTGAAGAGAGAACTGAAGATGAACACCGAGCCGAGCCAGATAATGACTCGTTCACGAGTCAAGAACCGTTTCTGTCAGACGCGTCTGATTCGTGAACCGATGAGCTGATGATACTGCGCATGTGTGATTTAGCGTGAAGCAAACCGACACACAGAGCGTCTGAACCGAACTGATTCTTTTGGTGATTGATTCTGAACTGATTCTGTGTAAATGTTATGAGCCCAGGTGCAGTAAACGCCAATGACGCCATTGCATCGAGCGCAAAAGAATTGGTGAACTGTTTTCTTCAACTGGTTTATTGAATTGAACTGTCAGAAAGAACTAACGTTACTGGTCATCCGAGAACCGATGCAACCGGTTCTTGACTCGTGAACGAGTCATTATCTGGCTCGACTCGGTGTTCATTTCTCTCTTCACAGCAGTTCAGTCAGCACGCGCAGTCTTCTTAATCGCTTGTTTCGCTCAATGATGTGCCAGCTTCATCAAACCTGCCATTTTTATAATTGTAACGAGTAACGATGCAGCACATAAAAAAAATATCGGAGTAAAAGTATTAAACTCAGCGAAAATATGTACCGAAGTAAAAGTGGAAGTAAGAGAAAAAAATAATACTCTAGTAAAGTACAGATACCGCCTTTTAGTACTTAAGTACAGTAGTGAAGTAGTTCTACTTCGTTACTATACATCTCTGCAAATATGAAAATGCATCATAAAAAAAGCAATTACATATTACCTTTTACGAAAAAAACCCTCTTTATTTAATTAATTATTTTTTAACTAAATAATTATCTAATTAAATATCTATACAACTATATATATAATCAAATCAAATAGTAAAATAAAAAATAATTTGTGTGAAAAGTATTTATATCAGTTTCACCTTAAATAACGAATGTTCCTTAATTGTAACGTTCCAAAACAAGTGACAATTCTACATTTACATTAAAAAAAGATTATAAATAAATAAAAAAACATCAATAAACTGTACTTGTTTATCAAGGAGATAAAGTGACAGTAAGGAAATTAAAGGTAAAAATCAGTTGTGAACAGAAAATTTTTATTGTTTATTGTCAATTTCAATTAAATGTAAAAAGCATGAAAATATTAATTTATTTTTGGTAGTTAGTATTCATAAAATGTAGCTAGTTATGAAATTAGCTTTAGCAAGAGTCACATTTTACTTCACAAATCTTTAAAATGTAATTTATATCTACGGAGCCTTGCTCATGACATGCAAGAAAAGATTATTTAATTGTGCGCAAAATTTACTTACTCATTCCTATACTAACTCAAAGAAAAAGCCCTTTTTAATATATATACATCGTTTCCCTCATCCTTAAATCTGGCCGTTCTTCAGCTCTTTTTAAACTATTGACTCTTAATTCTATCCATTGCTGCTTTCTGTCTCTTGCCTTTGGAAACACTTTAATTCTATTCATTCAAACAGCCCCTGGTTAATGCTTTCTGGCAAGTAAATGCTCATTGCCACATTACGCTTTCATGGAAAAATTAATATGAGCGATGTCTAAAACAAAGCTAATTTCCCGACCATAACTGAGGCTGACTGAATTGGCAGTAGCATGGTGGCTTACATAGCGTCTGAGTTACGGAGAGGTCAGATGACTGAATTCTGGGACTTTTGAGGGAGACTGTGGAGATTTCGCATTTGCATTGCTTGTGGAGCCCCTCATTAGACGTGAGATTGGAAGAGCAAGCTCATTTGACTGTGAAAATGATTTTTATTCTCGTCAGATGGCATTTTTGCCCGAGGGTCGGGAGAATTCAATTTCCTTTAATTAGCTGGGAAGTTTGAGTGCCACCTTAATAACATACCTGCTCTTGATCTCGAAGGCTCAGAGTCCCTTGGGTCTCTTATCAACGCACATAGGAATAGCATCTATTTAATTGAAAAAGGACTAAAATGGATATCAAATCTAAAATTCAAATTAATGAGTTGAGCACATATTTTAAGGAGGTACAGTATAATTGATACATCTCTCATGATGTCATTTTCCTGCTTGGTTTGAAATCGGTTAGAATGTGGTGAGACGAAGCAATAAGTCTGGTGAAAAGTGCACAGATGCAGGGAATAATGTTGTTTCCATGCACAGGATCTCATTAAGGAAGGGATCGAATTCACTGCCAGCCCTACTGCACTGACTTTGTGGCAAAATTCAATTATTCTTCCAATTTCAGTAATGTATTTCACACAGGTCCACGGGGAGCAGATTACTGAAGCTTGTGAGAGGCCACACTCAATGCCTTATGTGTTAGCTACTCAGGCTAAAATTACACTTCATGTTTAGACAGGAAAAATGCAGGGTTAGTTACTGATTCACGAGCCGTGACTGAACACAATGATGAGATGATGTTCTTGTCCAATAGCAAAAGACAATTCAGGGAAAGAGTCTTAAAATTAGGCCCTAAAGTTAGAGACGTGGCTTAGCGTTTAGTGTAGCATGTGGACGTGAGGTCCAATCCTGATCTCCCATTGCTTTTCTGCAATAGAGGGGGCAAAACTAATCATGTAAAACTTCTTAAAATTACATTTAATACTTTAACTGAAAGATTGTCAAGGCAAGTCTTGTCTGAAAGTTTAGTAAAGTCTTAACTTGTGAAGGTTATATGTCTTGTGTGTTGAATGCTTGAGCAGTTTGGAAAGAGATTCGAGTTTGAAAGCTGAGTTTTGTATAATGTGAAATCTTGGGAGGAGAGATTTTGAAGTGCGAAGGGAATTTGGGCCTTAAGTAGTTTGAGGAGAGATTTGAATTTTAAAATTTTGTTGCTAGGGTGTTCTAGTGGTGTTATAGAAAGTTGCTGGTGTGGTTACTAGGCAGGATATACAGTATGAATGGTTGGATATATGCATAGATGGCAAGTGTGTAGCTACTTAAAGAGCCACACAGATGGGAAATAAAAAAAGACCTGTATTACAGTGTATGATGTAGCTGTCCATCAGTGTAAACAATGTGCAAATAATTAAACCAAAAAGTACACGATTTATAAAGTTATTGGCTTCTAAAGTAAGGAGTCAACTCTGAATCACTGAAACGAGTCGTTATAGATTTCAAATCTTTTGCCCATCTCTATGTACGTCACTAGGAACACTTTGCATAATAAACTCCACCTACCGTCTTGAGAGAAACGAACTCTGACCTGCCACTCCCCACACACAGACGCTCTGGTTGGTGTGAGAGCTTCATGTCGAGGAGACAGTGTGTTTTTAATTGTAAAGGCAAGTTTGTTTTATTTTCACTGCCAAAGAATGAAGATCAGAAGAACCAATGGCTAAAATTCATTTTCACCACAATACCAGAGCAGTACAACAAATCCCTTTTTCACTGATGACTGCTTTTCTAATCTCGGTGAGTACAGAGGGATTTTCAAAGCGTTTGGCCATAAAAGAGGGTTCATTACCAACTTTATTTAGAACAACGAGCATCTCTGAATCACAACGCGAAGTATGATTATGAAGTTATGTGTCTGTTTTCTCCCGAGTGTCTTATCAGTATGTGTGCTGTCTGCAGCCTGTCTGCGCTGATCGTCATTTACAAACACGTCATTAAAATGAAGTGTAACTCCGTGAATACTCAACGAAGAGACATGAGAGAGATATCTATAGAAAGCTTGACATGTCTACTTTAAAACTAAACAAGTGCTGCTGAAAACAGAAATTCTGTGATAAAGTAATCCATATGAAAAGAACGTGATGTCCGTTTTTCACGTCTCCCTTCATTATATCTGTAACGGCTCTGATTATACCTAATGTGACCACGCCCCCGCGCTGAACGCGCTATTCAGATTCAAACTGAAGCGCGCGGCTTGAATACACCCACACAGAAGAAAAAGCAGCGAGACTATTCAAGTTTTTTATTTTACTGTTTGCTTCGCAATGAGAGGAATAAGACATAATTCACCCCAAACAGATGCTAACGCAGTGTTTACCGTGGAGGTGTGTGCGGAACAACCAATCCAAACCTGACTATGTTAGTTGACCAATCAGAACACAGTATGCTACCGAAAGGTGGGGTTTAAGGAAACTGAATCTTTTGAACAGCTTCGCGCGAACCGTTTGGGGATCTCTGAGAATTGAGGTAATTTTAAAATGATATTTTGACAAAATGACAATGTTTTTTAACCTTGGATGGATTTAAACCTAATGTACAGGACTTATAAACAGTGATAGGAAGCTTAGAATTTTCCTCTTACTGGCTCTTTAAATCAAGGTTATTGAACTGCTGGATTTTAAACATTCTTTCAAAAATCCATCAATACAAAAATTTTTTATTTTATTTTTTTTACCATTCACTAGAGGAAATTAATACTAAGAAAGACCAGCCTGAAAGGTTACAAATATATATTTATTTATTGTTCCAAACCCATAGAAGCACTGCAACAGTAGAACATATAACTTGGGCAATACATTTCAGTCTTCTAGTCAAATCAAGGCACCATTATTTATATACTGTAGCGCTTTTTACAATGCAGATTTTGTCAAAGCAGCTTTATAGTATTACACAAGGAAATAGTGTAAAGACATTTAATAACTTTATGGGAAAAAATGTAGAACATTTACACATAAAGCAGTGACATTTAAAGTTGTACATACAGTATTGTGACATATTGTGAAACAAACTATCAAAAATGGCAAAAAGTAGGACGGGGACTAAACTATGCTTAAGCTGTTGATAGGATGGAGATCTGAAATCGCTGGATTGTAAGAACGGGCCTGTGTTTAAGCAGACTAAATGATTGGAACAGCCCAGTTATATCATCAGAGAGATCAATGATTAAACATATGGATCTGTTGTTTATAATAAAATCATTTAATATGTAATAGAAAATAGACAGGATGAGTTTACATTTCATGCTTTATTGTTATTGAAAGTTATTAAAAGCCAACCTGCACCATAGTTCCATATTTTATTTTTTGAGAGCATATTTGATATGAGTCTTGGTCTGAAACAAGTTTAGTACGCTAAAAAAATAAAAAGTTTCAAAATAGGGTTTTCGTAGCAATGCAATATAATAATTTTTTTAGGTTCCTCAACAACCTTTCTGTAAAAAGTTCTTAAAATAACTATATTATTTTACTATTATATATTTTCCTATTGTCATAGTATGAAGAACATTTGAATAATCTAATTTTTTTTCTACTGTAAAGAGTTCTATGGAAAGGTTCCATAGATATAAAAGATTCTTAATGGAACCAAAGACCAAGGCTTTAGATGGAAATTAGAGTAAAATGTCTCTAATGTAAGGGATTTTGAACTGTGCACTGGCTTTGTCAAGCCTGCAAAGTAAGTGTTACAGAATTCACTGTCATAAGTAGATGAAGTAAAAATGACAGTTTTCCTTTTTCATTTCTCCAGAAGACAACAAATTCAGTGAGGCATCGGCAGTGCTGTTCACATGGATCGACAGAGGCGAGGTGAACCGACGCTCAGCGAACCATTTCTACTCCATGATCCAGTCAGCGAACAGCCATGTGCGGCGCCTAATGAACGAGAAAGCTCAGCACGAGGAGGAGATGGAGCTAGCCAAAGAACACTTCAAGAATTCCCTGCTTGCCATCCTCACACAATGTAAGATACCTCCTGCCTTCACTGTTTGTATCCCAACTGGCTACTATGAGATTTTCATCTAGTGTTGCCATGACAACCGCTCATCCTTTGTACCGAGCAAGATGATATAGCTGTCCTTAAGTGGGCTCAGTCTCTGATCTGATTGTAGGAATTTTCTCGCTCATCTTGATATGACTGTACTGCCAGTAGGAGTGTATTTGTATGTCCAGAACTACCATATATGTTACATTGCTCTTAACTGTAACAGGCAAGACATGGGCTCTGTTCCAAAACCTAGAGAGCTGCCTACATAGGCAGCATTATAAGGCATCATAGATGAGGTTATAAAAGGTAGGCATTATAAAAGCCAATACATATGTCCTTCACGAAAGAGATAATGCCATGATACATTGAGACAAAATCCATCTTAAGCTGCATGACATTTATCTTTGCTCTGTGATATTTCATGTTCGAAACCCAGTCATTTCCATAGAAATAGAAACTGCATGGCTAATGTAGCTAAAGTTATCATTGTCTCTGATTGTATTCACAGAGAACAGAACTATGTCATCATACGGGCCTTAAAGGGATATAGTTCACCTAAAAAAAAAAATATATATATGTTTATCCCCCAGGGCATCTAAGATGTAGGTGACTTAGTTTCTTCAGTAGAACACAAACCAAGATTTTTAGCAAGATTTTCACGCAATGTCCGAACTGTTAGAATTTTCCTGAGCTTACCTCCTGTGCATGTTCTCTAACTGACGTGTGTGGCGTTTTCTTCTTCGTATTGCTTTACGGCGGATCACAGACTTATAAGTGCATTACTGCCACCTATCTCTCAAATTGACCATTGACACTCTATCTACAGTCTAATTTAGGAGTGTCATTGGTCCATTTAAAGGAGATAGGTGGCGGTAATGCACGTTTAGGTCTGCAGTCCAACATAAAGCAAGAAAGAAGATGAAGACGACTCACGTGCCTGCTGCTGAGAATGCACTCAGGAGAGTTCGAACAGTTCAGACATTGTGTGAATCAAATGGCTAAATGGTAGCCTACCACTCAAGCCCAAAAATAACCACACCATTATTATACACAATACAGTAAGATTACTAATTATGAGATGGTATGAAAACATTGTGGGAATTTTTTTTTAAATGTTTCTAAAGCAAATGTCTAGTAACTTTAGGACATTAAAATATCTATCTATCTTGTTGTGATTATAAGATTATTAAAGGTTACAAAACATATCAAGAACTTCCATCAAGTATAAATAACGTAAGGACATTTTAAGAATGTTGTTCTAAGAATGTTTTCTCTGAACATTGAGAATGTCCTTTAAGAACGTATAATAACATAATAATGACATTACCAGAATGTTGTTCTAAGAACGCTTTCTCGCAACATTTTGAAAATGTATATCAAATATTAGTCTCAGCCTGGACGTCTGATGCATACTGAACACAAAATTATGCATTATTTCCGATGCTTATCAAGATCAACTAAATGCAGGCTAAAAATATGTAAAGTTTGTCCATGAGTTTTACACAACGTTCTGTTTTTGTGAAGAAAAAAACCCCCTAAACATTACGCAGCACAAAACGAAACGTGATTGGGTGCTTTAACTGTCAGTCATATGGGCTGTAGTAGGTGGTGCATGGCTATTCAAAGCGGCCAAGGTTCCCAGACCTTCTGCCGTCAGTGTGCACAAAACTAATCAAATATTAACAAGAATGTTCCATCAACATTATTTTAGGAATGTTTTGTCCCAACAATTTATTTAATTTAATCACATATACTAGAACATAGTGTAACAAGTTCTGATTTTGTGTTTATTTTGTTGTAAACTTAGGAAAATGCTAACGGCAGAAACAATTATGTGTCGCACTATTTCAGTTTGGATGCTGTTAGAAAGCAAGGCAGCTCACTAGTCATGGAACAGAGCCACAGTGTTTCCTACACAGGTCACAAGACATCACTGCATATATACAGTACAAAAAAGCACACTAGTAGATATGATTGCATTGAGACCTAGCTGCCTATGTCAGTTTGACTCTAGCCATAGCCCATAGAAGGGCCCTGGGTAAGTACAGTCTCAGCTCAGTGGAAGCACTCTGACCAAATAGCAGATGTGGAGATGTTCAACTTAACTTAAAGGTAGGCCAACACCAGATTCACTCATCTTTATTTGGGGCCCGGACAGGTGAGAAGCCAATATCCCAGCTCAAACAAAGAAATGTAATTTGCTTGAATGAATATGTGTGATGGCAGCTTGACAGAAAGACTTTGTGACACCATTTGTGCATGAAAACTAAGAAAAGAAAATGTATTTAAGAGTTGTAATAGGCTAAAAAAGATGATCACATAATTGTTTACTAAACTGTAGACTTGGTCAAATTAATAAATAGCAGGCAACAGTTTACAATTGGTCCAAACCTCAATCCTAATGCAAATCCAACATCTAATGCCAAAATAAAAACTGCACACATACCCATTTTGAGCTAAAACCTCAATCAATGTTTGACATCAAACACTCAGTACTTTATTAGTGTTTCTCCAGCAAATCCATCATTGTAGACTGTTGCCTTCCTCAGTCCTAAGGAATTGAAACAGCAGCTAATGAGATGTAAGTACAACAGACACAATCAGGGGCCTCTCAGAGAAGTGTTGCGAGGGTCCTGATGCGTCTGACTGCTGGCGCAGATACGGAGCTCTACATAAATGGCTTGTCTTGTCTGACTTCCTTATCCACCAAAGTTGAGCAGATTACGGCTGTGTTCACCGCTGCCACCAGGCAAAAGGCATGGGACCATTTCTCAAAAGCGCAGCGCAAGAACATAGACATTTGGCGAAAGCAGTGCGAGGTTGGTATCTCTTCTCCCCTTTCGTCATGCTGACTCTACATAAGGGGGTCTCAAACTATGGGCCAAGCTTTGTCATTGCAAACAAATGTTCAGTATACCCCGTTGAAAACAAACAAAAGAACTAATAAACAGTATATGCTGGTTTGGTATGTTTTGAAGCATGGCAGTAAGTTGAGCAGATTTATAAGCTGGTTCTTACTTGGTCATGAGCTGGTTTAAGCTGGTTATGAGCTGGTCCTGATTAGGAGTTAGTTGCTTAGAACCGCCTTAGGACCAGCTCATAACCAGCACATGACCAGCTTAAACCAGTTTATAACCAGCTTAAACCAGCTGTCATGCTTCAAAACATACCTAACCAGCAAAGTACAAAGTATTGCATTGAAATTTACTATATATTATATACGTATTTCAAATCTGTGGATGTAAAAACGTTGGTTCTCTGAAGCAGAACACCAGCTTGCAAGTGCCCCCCAGGTAATGTAGTTTGAGACCCCTGCTGTACATGGTACACTGACACAGCAACTCTTTATATGGCAGTGTATCTTGTGGCTTTTCATTGTACAGACTTGTGGGCCCCTCACACAGCAAAAAGCATCCCGTTTTTCTAGCCTCTGCTCTTTCGTGCGGCAGAGCTCTCTTTGAAATTGCCACCTAGAAATAACCTCCATTGCTGCCATGGCAACAGATACTGGCAGGATTATAATGATGCTCATCAGTGATTAGCCTGAATTAATTGTTAATAACTCATCCAATTTGAATTAGGTCTCTATGGGGAAGGAAAAGTGAGGTGCGTGTTAACTCATAATGTGCCTGTATTAGAAATCCCTGAATTCTCTGGAATGCACAATATGGAGTTTCCATATTCAGAATATGGAATGTCACCGGATGTTAGTGCAAATAGAATACTCAGTGAACCTGAAATATAAAAATCCCTCGCTGGTGATAGAATCCAGCTGCAGTCTCTCCTCCAGCCATCTGACTTTTTCCACGACTGTATATCATGAGCAGTGATGTGAGGCCCAAAACCTAGTCTTAGAAATACACTGACTGTATTGATTAATTGCTTTAAGTCAAGTCTATGAAAGGATTCCATTTCAGTTCACAGTCGCCAAGAGGTAAGACATCAGCATTGTGGAAGAGTCTCTGGTGCTGTGAGAAGTGAAAGCCAGTCAAGATGCCACCCCTGTGAAAAGTTGATTTTATTGTTGTTATTTCTTACTTTTCTTAAAGAAATTTCTGCTGTCACAGTGGGAAATTACCATTAAATAATATTTAAGAGGATATTTAAACAGAAAAACAATTATGAGTCCATGACATATGTAACGTGACAAAACATAGAAAGATATTTAATTGTTTACTCAACATTCAGAAAATATGATATTGGGATTTTAGTTTGGAAAATTACAAATTCTGACTTAAAATATTATTATGGACAACTTGTCTCAATATCCCTTATTCTTTTGGCTAGAAATGGCTCTAAGTCAATGCAGTCTTTATAAGAAGTGTTATAAAAACCTTACTGGTTTTTCCAGAATGCTTGGAAACACCACTGGAAAAGTAACGGATATTCGTTGGTCAGAAGGTGCGGGAACCCTGTAAAACAAAATTGTGAGAATTAAAGAGAAATATAATATTAGAAACAACCCAGAGCTCAACCTGTATTCCTCTGATACTACAGCTTTCAAGAAACAGATGAAAGATCACGCAACACAGTACTAGAGTTAAATGTATTCAATCACAGATAAAGCAAAGCTCAAATGCGCTCCCTTTATAGAGTCAGATCTGCAAGATTTCACAGTGGTGGCATTAAACGTCCTTTGTGCTGATCCCTATAATGGCTATCAGAGGATCAGTGGGCTTGGAAGTTTGTGTAATGTGATTGTTACGCTCCATTTTCAGACCTAGACAAATGAACTTTCACTATTGCACGGCAGAGCCTCTGGGTTGTATTTTTAAGTTAAGAAATCAATCACCAGGGCCTGTGCTTGCCAAATCATTGCCTGTTTTTCATCCTGTCAAAAGTTTCCACATTAAATTAGAGTATTATTAAAGTAGACCTGCTGAAAGAAAACATTTCATTGATATGTGTGATTGCGTATATGTTACTGCCACATTTACACAGCAAATGGAAGTATAAAAGTGTGTCCTTGTAAAACTACTCAGAGCAGAGGGAATGTTAATGTGTGCAAAATGTAATCTTTAATCATTGAAGGTCTCGGACAGAAGCCAGTAATGAGACGTGTGTTTGTGTGTGTGTGTGTGTGTGTGTTCGTTTGATTTCTGTGTGGTGCTCCATTAGGAGCTGAGAAATGCTCACAGTGAAGAGATCATGGGAATACGAAGAGAAGAGGAAATGGAGATGTCAGATGAAGACCTGGAAGAAAACCCCTGCAAAAAGATGAGAATGGAGGACACGGGTAGGCCTGATCAGCCACTGATTATCATTGTCATGATTCATTGGGATACCAGAGGCAGGGACTGACTGTGGCTAAAAACAGCCCTAGATTTGATGGCCTTAACATCTAGTTCATACACACCGGTTAGGACTGTACAGTGCATTTAAAACAAACATTCTTCAGTAAAGGTCATTGTTAATTAAGAGGAACATGTAATTCTGTGCCAAAGAGACCTTTGTGCAATGTCTATATAATCGTGATTAATTTTAGGGTTCAACAATAAATATTTTTTTTTCTTTCTACTGACCAAAAAATAAAATAAATAGATAAATAAAATAAATAAATACATGCATAGAAAATATTTGGTTAAGGAATTTATTTTTTAAATGTTTTTGAAAGAAAACTATTGTGCTTATCTAGGCTGCATTAATTTAATCTAAACAGTACAGTAAAATACAGTAACAGTGTGAAATTGTGAATTTAAAATAAATGTTTTGACTGAATATATCATCAATATTATTTTATAATTTATTCACCTGAAGCAAATCTGTTTACTTCTTTTTTACAGAAATCACTCTAACATGCTGATTTTATCATTATCAGTCACCATACATTTCTATACGATCATTTCATCAATTTAATGTGTCTTTTCTGAATAGAAATAATCATATATTAAAAAAAAAATCTTACTGATATCACAATTTTTTTGAACAGTAGTGTATATAAAAAAAAAAATAATAATTCATAAATAAATAAGAATTTGTGAAAAAGACAAATCAGTGTTTTTCCCACCAGCCCTCTACCATATTATTTATTTAATTTGCAACAATAGCAGGAAAATTACAGCCATAAAGAAACACAATGCTGGAAAAACATGGCAAATGCTGCAAAACTGATTTGTTTATAATTTTTACATCATTCTTCCTGATGCTTTCAAAGCTACGGTATCACAATTTCACATAACTTCAATAATACATCATCTGTTTCTGCCAGTTAAACATCACAAACCAATGCAGTTTTTATCTGCAAAGCATTGAAACACATTTACAAGATCAGTGGATGTAAGAGGTAAGTGAAGTCTGAGCACAGCTCTGGTCCTGCAGGACATAACAGGGACATTATATTGTATAAAATATTCATAAACACTGTAAATAATCATTCACCGTCAGTTCATAATACCTAATGGATTAACTAATGAATGGAATCTTCATAAAGTGTCATGTTCATTTTCAGATAGTGACTGTTAAGTGTCTTGTTAAAAATAATTCCCAATCGATTCTTAATTTAATGCAAAATAAATCAACTTGGTTTAATGTGAAACACAATCCTCTGTTAGTCGCAATCAAATCAGCTCCTCCGTGACCACTTGTTTTTTTATTAGCTTTATTCAAACAGAGCGATCACATCCTTCAGATAACCTTGAGTACAACAGCATTTGTGCTGAGATATCAACGTGAATGATTACACTCTCCCTTCTGCATGTATCCCACAGCAAATCTGATTATGAATGATATTGCTTCAGCAGAGAACAGCGGCAGGAAGTGTCAGGGGATTCTGAGCTCAGCGATATTTCATGACCTGTCACAGCACACAAGCTCTGGCTCAATAAAAGTATTATTTTCAGTGGCAGGTAGGAATATCTAATGGTTGAGAATATCTAACTGTTGACACAGCACAGTGACCAAGTTGTTATGCAAACTTCACCATCGATTTCGGCTCTCAATCATAATGATTGCTCTAAAGCCTTCCTCGTATATGCTGATCCAACCAGACGGATTGATGTGAGAACTTGTCTTATATGATGCATATTAGATCACACGATAGATCATATGTTGCACCCTACTAGAAGAAACAAAGGTCAGTGAGAACTACTTAAGGTGGTTGAACTAGTCAACAAGTTTAAGCTAGGACAGTTAACTATAGCTCATTCAGGCACAAAAGTGTAAATTCATCTTATCTATGCAACAGATGAGATAAAGACCTTCATCCAAGCTAACTTCCTGTCTCTTTCTCTTCCTTCTTGTCTGAGAGCAGTGCTGTCTGCGCAGACGTGTGCTCTGCGGGAGGAAAACGACAGTCTGCGCTGGCAGCTGGATGCTTACAGGAACGAGGTGGAGCTGCTGAAGAAGGAGCAGGGCAAGATGTACCGAACCGAGGAGGATCACACGCAGGAACAACAGCTGCACTTCCTGCAGCAGACCATGCAGAACATGCAGCAGGTAATACACACATCTGAGTGTTCAGCCTCAAGCTGGTTTTGCAACAGAAGTAACACTTTAGATTAGGGAACACCATTCAGCATTAACTAGTTGTAAATCTGGGAGATGGTTTGCTGTCTCAGACGGAGTACAGAAGTGAACTGAAATTGAGCGGAAGTACGAAGTCTGACATCAGGCTATGATTTTTTAGGGTCTTAATGAAATGTCTCTAGTGTGAATCAACAATCATGGAAAGGCTTTGGTCTGTGTCTCGTCACACAGACAGGCATCTGAGATGGCCCCTTTAAAACATAAAATTAAAAAGAGCTTAGCAATAAGACAGTTGTATTTAAGAGACAAGCTGCTGATATTTGCTGTACATCATAAACCTGAAAAAGTTGGCAAAACTGAAAAAAATTATTTTTGTATTTAAAATTTGAATTGCTTATAATTTTTAAATACAGTAAGCTATCAGCTATAATTTTACTATAAGATTATCTTGTTATCTCATCTTGAACCTTCTTGTTATTGTAAACTAATTCAATAAATGCTAACTTGCTAAGTAGTAACACGATGCATTGCCTAGTATAGCAAATGCTGAATGATTAAGATAATATGGGATATAACAACTGTTTTTAAACTAAACTCATGCTCCACTTGTAACTATGATGGTAACCCGCTAAGAAGCAGAAACTTTTTCTAAATAGCATGGTAAAACATTTAACATTACTAAATCTCCCACTTAACATTAATCTTGCACACACACACTAAATTAATTTGAGCATTTACTCACCCTTTCAAGTATTTACGCTTTCTACGGCTTCATTTATTTGATCAAAAATACAGTAAAAGCTGTAGTATTGTGGAATAATATTACATTGTAAAAAAACGCAATGCAAAAATGCAAAGCTGAATTTTCAGCATCATTACTCCAGAAATCATTCTAATATGCTGACTTGCTGCTCAAGATACATTTATAGAGATCAGTGCTGAAAACAATGAATACTTGCTGAATAAAAGTGTTAAATTATTTAAAAAATAAATAAATACGACTTTGAATGGTAATGCACTCTCTCAGCAGGTGGGTGTTAACTTCCTGCTGACACAGCTGTCTGTTCTAACATGAAGCATGTTTGATATTATTGTCCAGTATTTGAGGCGGACTCATGACTAATCAAATGACCAATCAGATCAAAACCTTTTTTTCATTCTGTTTTTTATTTTATTTTATTTTTTATTCCAAGTGAAGCTGTGGGACATGTTTGTCCCTTGTTTATCGCACACAGTTAACTCAATCTCAGTCGACATTGGAGAAAAATCACACCATTGCATTATTCATGTTTAAGGGATGGCTGAGATTAAAGAGCCTCCTAGTGTCTTCTCCTGACACATTTAAACATACGAAAAGATCAGTGCGTAAGTGTTCAGTATGCTCTCACGTCAGCGCTCCATCTGCAGCACAAACACTCACACCTCCATTAATTATGTTCTCCATTAATACTTCATGACGCAGACTGTCATAGTGCAGCCATTAGCACCGGCTCCGGTGAGATCTCTCTCTCTCTCTCTCTCTCTCTCTTTCATTTTACATTTCTACAGTTGCTTTGAAGGCTTTTATGTACAAGATCAATACTAATGTAAGAAATGAGCATCCTTTTTGTGGAAAGAGAGAGATGATGTTCAGGTCTATATAGAGTGCAGTGGACTGTCATTACTTAATTTAATGGATGGAGAACTTTTTCATTACACAAAAGTTTTAGTTCTAAACTTGTTTTATGTCTGTACATTGATCAAAAGAGACTGTAAAAACTTATACATTGATACAAAAAAAAACTATTTAAAATGTAACATTTTCAACATTGATAATAATAATAATAAATGTTTCTTGAGAACCAAACCAGCATATTAGAGAGATTTCTAAAGGATCACCTGACACTGAAAACTGAAGAAATTATGCAAGAATTTCAGCTTTGCATCACAGGAATAAACTACGGTGCTTGAAATTTGTAATTATATTTCACAATATTAGAGTTTTTTAACTTTGACTTATAATCTTATCAACCTGGAATGTTTGAAGAGTTTAGTATTTTAGCCACACTTTATTTTAAGATCCTTACTATTAACAAACCTTTAACTATGACTTCTGCCTCAATAAACTCCTAATTTGATACTTATTAATAAAGTTATTAATGCTTATTAATAATATTTAGTAAGGTAGTTGCTAAGTTTAGGACTAGGGATCTAGAATATGGTCATGCAGAATATGTGCTTTATACGTACTAATAAACAGCTTCTATGTTAATAAACTTCATGCTAATAAGCAACTATAAAAAATGTTCCCTATATAGAAGTGTTACCTGTATTTTTAAGTGAAGCAGAACATCGAACAAGCTAAATGGAGAACAAGATTGTATTTGCTGAAAATGGAAAAGATTGAATCGTGAAAAGTGCAAGAATGGATGTTGTTATTGATTTCTGTGAGCATGGTTTAGGGGTAACAACTTTCATTTTAAAATTCCATTCTTATCCTTTTCATTTCAATAAATGCTATAAAAAGCTATAACCACATGAACTTTTGAACGGACATACGAGTCTGACTCACCCCACCTCCTCTTTGTGATCTTTGTCATTTGCAGTGCAGTGATGTTTGTGTGGTGTTTGTTTATGAGGGCTCCACACGGCCCCACACGCTGCTCATCGCTCCAGCCATCTGCTCTCTGTTGCTCACGATGCTGTTTGTCTCCACAGCAACTGCTTCGGCTCCAGGAAGAGCTGAAAGGGAAGGAGCTGGAGCTGGAGCAGGCCAGAGATGAGCAGCACTACCTAGAGGGAGAGGTCCTCAGCCTCAGGGAAAAGGTGGGACAGACTTCATGGCCAGATTGCCAAATAATCTGCATTTCCATATGCATTATAGTGTTTTTTTTTTTTGTTTTTTTCTTTTACAATAAAATTAGAAGAAAAAACAACCTATGACTTACGTAACTGATCAGAAATTGTAGTCATAGACAACAGCATTTAACTAAAAGTTATTGCTTTTTTTATTATATTAACAAATACACCCTAAAGATAAATATTTTTAGCAAAAAATAAAGAAAGTATGCAGCAGTAGGCATAAGTCTTTTGAGTTATGAAAACTTATCAAACTAACTAATACAACTGGGGTTTACCAACATACTGCATTGACTTAGAAGTTTTTTTTTCTGCTTCCAACTAAACTTTAACTAAATGTTGGCCCTGGAACTAATTAATCTTATATGTATCAGTTTAAAATGAACAGCAGGAAAAGCATTTTTAGAGTGAATTATAATATAATTTAGTATAGCTCTACAAAAAAGAAGACATGAAACTGTCATGTCTGTTATATATCACAAAAGTGGGGAAATTGGGTGAAAAACATGTCATTGAAGAATGTATTTATTTCAGTTTATCATTACGTTTTAACCTTCTCTATATTTTTCCCTTTTTTGCATCAAAATATAAAGACTATAAGTGATTCATTTAACTATAATATAACGCAACACTTACTTTTGGCCCACGGCTCTTGATTCTGTTTTGGTCTTTCGTAGTAAAAAGTTTGGCCTCCACTGTTTTACATTATCCATCAGAATGAATCAATTCACTTGTTCGGATTTCCCACTGCTTCATTTGAGAGAAGTAGTGAACATTTTAGACGCGCTTGTTTGATCAGTTCACTCGACTGTAAAGCTTCACATGCAATACATAATTGTGTCTCTGCTCGCTGGAAAAAGTAGCCTTTAGTTACTTCCCAGCACTGGTAGGGAGTTACTGTGTAGATGGACACAAAGCCTTATGTAAGCCATTAAGAGCACTGTTCGCTTCAGATATGCTGCATTTTGGCAGTGTCTGCCTCCTCATGTGTGACAGCGGGAAGCTCTGCAGCCCGGGGTCACTTACTGTCCTCACTCCCCCTGTGCATGCAGCGAGAAACACAACTCAACATGGCAGCAGGAGCACAGGGTGCACACACACACACACACACACCTGAAAACAGAGGCACATAAACAGCAACACACACAAAAGGACCAAGACAGTTTTTGGTCTCAAGATGAATGTGCTTTGTTGTGGCTGCAGAAGGGGAACAAGGCTACACTGGAGAGCCAGGTTGTTCGTTTCTACACTAGACAATACGCAGTAACATATGCCCAATATATGAAAAAAATATATACGAGACTATATGTACTGAAAACATGTACAGTGGCCTCCAAAAAGGATTCCTCCAAAAAGGATTCTCTTGTGAAAAAGAAGTATACACATGCTTTTTAAAACAGTAGTTATTACAGAAATAATATATTTTAAAAGAATGAACTTAAGTGCAATTGAATTTAAGCCAAAACATGCTTTAATGTTATTTCTATTGAAACTTGCATGTCATTTATTTAAATGTTTATAATTACATATGTGTAATGAAGTTGCTATTTAGTATGTTTAAAATATATTAACTATAAGTAAAGTATTGTATAACAAAAATAATATAATCATGTGCTGTATTACGTTAGTTAAAAACATCTAAATAAGTGTACTTTGACAACAAAAGACAATTAAATGATTTAAAATTCATTAAAAAAAGTAAAAAATAAATAAATAAATACAAATTCAGATATGTTCAAATAAATTTGACATTTACTGATGTGAAATTTTTTAAAGTATACTTAAAGGTGGACTTATCAAATGTTGCCTGTAGATGTTAATATTTAAAAGCACCAAAACAAAGGCCCATTCCCCAACAGGACCATGCCCCTATTTTAATATCTCCGCCCCATATGTACAGTATGTGCACAATCATGGCAACGACCATCGCGGAAACAAGCGAAGATGACACACAAGCATATTCAAACAAAAGCCAAAAGAGATAAGTTGTGTGAATTGTGAAACTACAAATTTACTATACATTTATACTACTACTTATATATATTTGTATAATATATATAAATATTTGCAATTAACATGCAATTAAGTGTCAGAAAACATTACATTCATTTCACACTTTTTCATATATTAAAGTATATTATTTCCATTATAAGTCTTCTTTTACGAAGTATGCAAAAGAGTAATTTTTCAAAAGGGGTGCATTAACATTCTGCCTCTGTGGGCGCTTCATTAGTTTTTGAAAGAAAGCAACTGAAAGGTAATTTCCACAAACAAGTTGTGAAAGTAAGTTGTGACCTTTGACCTTAAAAAACGCATTCGTATCTATTGAATAGACTGTCTGTCACTTACAGCTTCTTTATCCATGTCAAATTCAAAGTGGTGTCCGCCTTGATTAAGATCTATAGAGTTGTTGTCACTGAGGACAGATGATCTGTTCTCTCTGTTGCAGAGCAGCACAACATGACACCTTATCATTTGTGCCAGTACAGACACAGGAAATAATGACCAGCCTTGTTTACCCCAATTTCCTAACAGCAGACATTGGTTTGCATGAATGTTATTTGACTGAGATAACAGGAACATCAATAGTCGAGGAGGTCCTGTGGAGCCCATACTGTATTGTGCTCCTACACAAACCCACTTGCACCAGTATTTTTAGAGCCAGATGTGGTGTGCTTCAATTTTTTATACTGCTGTGACCTTCTACAGACACCCTGGCCATAATGTATGGAATCACAAATGTGTTTCATTAACCCTTTTCACACAAGCATCCATTAAAAATGTAGTGTAAACTTGGCCCACTCAAGGCCAGACCGAGGTTTCCCAGAGGTTACACTGTCTGCAAAGCTCCTTCACAGCTGTACTGCAAAATACGATTGGGTCTGGAAGTGAGTATTTCTGTTTTTTTTTTTCTTGACAGCTGTTGAACGCCATGGAATCGGTAGACTTGTCAAACCACAACTCTGAAGGCCATGAAAAGGTAAGTCAGACTGATTCTGCGTAACGCCCAGCGTCCATCATGTCACTGACATTCACCAGTGAGATTAGTCTGCACTACCAGCACACATCAAAAGAGGCATGTGAACCGCTAACATTGCATCATCCCTTCATTTCTCTTCACACCATGAGCTCTCTGGCAGAAGTTAATTTTAGACTACTGATCTGTATGCTCTGTGAGAATATGGGCTCCCTCTGCTTTTTCTGCATAAAATAAAGACTCCCAAACTTAGGAGTGCTGCAGAGAGTCAGTAATTTAATTTCACTCCATTGATTTAACTCCATTAAATATTTCTATCTTTTAAATCTGTAAACCTATAAAATAAATAAACTCTCTGCTACTGATAACACTATAAACACTTATAAGATTTGCACGATAAACACATTTTTAATAACTGTCTGACCTCATGTTAAAGTGCTGTACAATCTACTGAGGCAGACAGTAATGTACACATATTTTAGTTTCAGTGTTATTTTAGTATCATTGAGATATTATTAAGTTTTATTCATATTCTGAATCAGTTTCTATTTTTAAATTTACAGTACCATTTTAATATTCATATTGGAGTTGTAGTAAAAAAATATTATTATTATTATTATTTTTTAAGAACTGTTGTCTGGACAACTAACAAAAATAAAAAAATTTGTATATATATTTTTTATTTCAATTAACATTTATTTTTAACGCTTGAACAAACTTAAGCTTTGACTATAATATTCACTGCAGTTTCTTTACATCCAATTATATATTTATAAATTGTGATTATACATTGCTATTCTAGAATATTGTAAGTACTGTAAGTCCTGCATTGATTTAGTCCTCCACATATTCTGTAGCTTACAGAAAAAAAAATTAAAACATAAGCACTAGACATAAAGCGAAAACAGCATCTTTATCTCTATGCATTTGACAGCGAATAGGAGATTGTTTTCTAGTCCTTTAAAGAAACATTCTTCACTTGAGACTGATCACCTAGTGTGATTTTAGAGGACTAAAAAATATGTATTTAGTCAAATTTTTAACTGATTCCACCTGTATGGAAAAAAGCTTTTTCCGTTTTTTTGGAAACCACATTCAAAATCCACTTAGCTCAAAAATCAGCGGGGGCATATCATGTCCCTTCGTTCTGAAAGGGCATGATGTAAAAGTTTTGCAAAAGTTTTCTTTCAAGAGTAACTGAATTTTTAATATATGGCTAAAGACACACGAGGACTGCTGCCTCCATTTAAATTTTCTTTTTCGCTGAAGGTTTCTAAAAATGCACAGCACAAGGATGTTTGATTTAACCTCTATGTAACTTATGGTCTGGCATCTTGAGCAGCATCTTGGAAGACGAGCCTCTTGAATGTCAATAAGCAAAGATTTCTCTGAACGCAGCAGAATGCGGTGCATCCTCAGTAAAGATTAGCAGGCATGCCCCACCAACTCAACAGTTTGCATGATCCCATCTCTCTCTTATCTGCTTTGTGAAAGATCCTCTGCATCCTGATGTGTATTTTTCCTTTGTATGCATGTGTACAGGGAGTCAATGGCACTGCGGCACTCTACCACCATCGAGAGAAGAATAACGACGCGGTCATTTGGGGTCCTTTGAGATCAGAGAAAGAGGCTCTCTTGCTCGGTAATTATTCCAACTCCGCTTCATGCCGTTTTGATCTATAAAACATCTTGAGCCGTGTGCCGAGGGGCTTGAATACCAGATGGGCTTGGAGGATTGAGTCCTAGCTTAAAAGCACAGGAGCAAGCAGGTGCACGAGCAGCCAAGCAGTTGAACGCAATGCTGTCCAGCCAGTGTTTGAAGCACTGTGATAACAATGACTAGGACAGCTCCCAGCACCTTGGCCTTTCTGTCATGTTTTTAGATGATGATCCTAAGGAGGAGCTCAGGGGAGCTGTTCTTCTTTTTGCCAGGCGCATCATTGGCCCAGAGAAGACCACATATCCTTCGCTCTACCCAATGGCTGCACAACACCGCTGCTCGCAAAGAGGACACATATACTGCACTGATGGAGTAAGGCCCTCAGCCAGAAAAGCGAAACTCATTCGAGCAGAACAAAGTGAAGGGACGGACTGAAGAACACAAATTGTTTAAGTCTCCAGGCGCTCCCGTTCTAGCTCTGAAAGGGACGTCTAATGCAGTTATTGGATTAGCTTGCTGTGCAAACATCATTTTGTATAAGCTCCCTCGGTTAGGCCATTCAAATTAGTTTGTTTGGTTAGATTTCTCGTACAAGTATGCAAAACAGATATGTTTCTCTCGGTAAGCCTGGCGCAGACATATGGAGTCGGCTCGGCTGTTCTGCATTGAATTTTAAGATCAGAGCGGACATCTCGAGACTCCCCTTCCCTCCCCAAGTGCGGCTCTTGGAAATTAGGTCTTGCGGAGGGAATTGAATGAGGTTCCTTGATAATTGGTGGCGTTACGGCATATAAATCAAGGAAATAAATATTGGCTCGGGCCCCTCAGGCAAGGCACTATATCCTGTGCCTCTGCATCAGTGCTTTACCTTTGCAGGACCTCTCTAAAGTAATCAGCTTAAGTGGGGGAGGGATGGTGCTTCTGCTCCAGGCGGCATATTTATGACTCTGCCACTGCATCTCTTGTCTTGTCTTGTAACATATGTTCATTCACAAGCCTGCTCTGCTGTCTGTCTCTCCACACAGGAATCATATCAACCTTCCTCCACGTCCACCCATTTGGAGCCAACATTGAATATCTGTGGTCTTACATCCAGAGACTTGATACAAAGGTGATTATTTGTTTTAATTCAGTGGATAGTTCACCCAAAAATGAACATTCTATCATCATTTGCTTACCCACATTACAAGACTTTGGTTAAACCTCAATGACAAAGTAACATGTGTGCATTAAGCCTGAGAGATTTGTCTCTACATTGAAAGTCATTTAAAACCAAGCCTTTGAAGATCCAAAAAGATCATAAAGGCATCATAACACTAATCCATATATGTAAATTGGGCAATTTAATCCGAGTCTTGTGAAGAGACTTTATATGATGAACAGAATTCATAGGCTTTTATTTACATATAAACACACATGCATACAGCACTTTGCATATGGTAAACAAAAGCTCATTAGCACAAACCTCATTGGTTCTTGTGCATCAGAAAATAAATGAAATTTTAATTCATTTTGACATCATGAGTGCAATGGAGTTGGTAAAATAAAAGAAAATATATATATATTTTTTGCAAGAAATCTTTTGAAATTAGTATATAATTCTAGTGTATATTTAGTAGCATATACTAATTTATTAAAATATGCTACTAGACAAAAAGCAGTAGTTTTTATTTATTTTTACATTTGGGTTCAAACAGCATCTGCCATCTTTCAAATACTTAGCAGATAAACACATTTAAAATTGAGGAAAAGGAAAAATCCTATAAAAACAGACCAAAAGTATTGATGACTTATCTTCCATGGCATTTAAAACTTTTTTCTTAATGGAAGTTTCTCTAGAATAATAATGTCCATCCCCCTAAATTATAAATACCAGCTGCCTCTGATTACAAAATCATTCAATCAATCAGATCAGCTAACTTGAAATGTATTTTCAAGAAATTCCACAAGTTTATCTTGTATCTTCAACTAATAGTAGGGAAAACAAGAAGAATTATAAACTGAAAAAACATGTTTATATACTCTGTTTATACTACAGCAACTGTTTGCCGGAAGAAAATGACAAACATACTAACAAACAAATTAGTGCCTTTAATAAATTTCTAACCGACGACGCAATGGGCAATTTTGTTTCTGTTCATGCACAAAATATTCATCATGGAGCAACAGTAACAATCTAAGTGACGCTTTGCTTTGCTCATGTCTCATTTTTCAGATCTCGGCCAGTGAACTTGAAAGACTAATGGTCCGGTTGCCCAACATGTTCAAGCAGGAGTTCAGCGGCGTTGGAGCGACACTGGAGAAACGCTGGAAGTTCTGCGGATTTGAGGCTCTTAAAACGGTGTGACTTGCAGAGCACCATGCACATACACTGAGGCTTCTGGACCTCTGGAGGACTGATCCAGAGTCAGCGACAAGAGCCAGAGCCTCACAGACACAAACAACAGGCTCTACACCCCATACCGCCTCAGATCCGAGGGCTGCCGCTCTCCAGAGGAAGTGAGACTCTACGTGCGGCGCCACATCTGATATATTTACTTGGAAAAGCTCTTTCCAGACTTCTGTACCGATTGCGTAACTTATCTGTCAGTGGCGTCGTCCCTGAAGGCTGGGAGATATCCAGGAATATCGCGCCTCTCGGTTAAAAATACGGAATACTGAATATGGGACACAGATGTGTGATAGCGGCCCTCTGCGCCCATCAAAGCCAGACTGTGTGTGAAGACGATTTCTGCTCTGAAAAATGATTTAATTCAAGGCCAAAGTGCTGGAGCTGATAGACAACAGATGCACAGCTGAAGCTCTTTGGACAGTTTGCTGTGTTTCAGGCCTTGCTTGTTGTGTAGATGATGTATGTAACTATGTAACATGCTCTTTGTGTCTTGATGCACTGTTGTTAAAGTTCTGCTTATATAAATTATGATTTTTAAAAAAATCAATTAAAAACTTTTTATCCAAAATCGGATGTAGTTAGTCGGTGCTAAATTTACTACAATATTAAAAATAAAGGTTCCAAAAGGAGGTTTTGGGTTGACCAGAGAACATTTCAGTAAACAATTCTTATTAGAACTTATTTTAAATATCTTAAAAAAAAAAAACATTTTCCATCATAAATTACCTTTTGTGGAATGGGATGGTAAAGCTTCTTTATTGGAACAAAGATGCCAATAAAGAACCTTTATTTTTAAGTGTTAATAGCGAAATTGAAAACAAAACATTTTGTTGTTGTTTTGGAAGAATTTTGTTGTAGTTTTGGACTACCAAAATTCCATAAATGTCATTCCAGTTCAACAACCTATGGGAGTGCCCAATTTGATTCAAATTCACCCTTGTGAATTGAAAGGCAACCAGTTTGTAAATTCTGGATTTTGCCCAACCCCGTTCCCGTCTGCGTCTCTAGATGTGTCAAAGCTGCCTCGTAGTGTTGTGTCTGTCATGTTTTTTTGATTCATGTCGGATAAACAACTGAATGTGGAGCAGAACTTCCTTAATCACCCAGAATATAACAAGCTGTTAATAATGAATGAGAGGGGAGGAGAATGCTGCTCTGTGTGTGTTTAATGTGATCTATTTGCTATTTACATCAGCCACTGAGATGCTGTTAGCAACATAGTAGTGCATTTGAGACCGCCTGAGCCATTTGCATTGTTGCTTGTACCATCACTGCCATTATTTGAGAGTGTTACAGTAAGGATTAATGATCATGGTTCCCTTTAATACTCATAGGGCAGCTGCACTTTTAAAGGCCCCATTTTGCTGCAAATGCAATGTTAAAGAGTGAAAAAAATCAATTATGATTTTATTAAATAAAAAAGAACTGGAACCCCTCTACCAGAGCTAGAATCTCCAATGTGTGCCTTTGCTGGCAGCCGTCATACTCCAAATGTCTTAATATTCTGTCAGAAATTCTGGGCTGCACCCATGTGTAAACATTGCAATGGCATTTTTAGCATGACTGACAAAATGTTAAAGAAAAGCTTTGGCAAAAACAAAGCAGTTGTCAGATGGATTATGAAAATCAATTGACCAGTGTTTTTAAAATGCAATTAAAAATGTTCAACGTCAAAAAAGTAGCAATATAATTAAAAAAAAGCCCTCAACCAGTCATGACTTACTATTGCTGTTCTGAACGTAATAATAGGAGCTCAGTGAGCAGAACATTTGCATTCCTGAAACTTTCTCAGTATAGAGAATGAAACAGATTAACTGTAATGAAATGGTAATACGCTCAGAGTTAAAGAGGTCAATTTTCAATTTCTAAAAGCAGGCCTTTTAATCCCACTCTCTGTGATGACGGCTCGATATTCAGAAGAGTTATTTTCAAGTGCACACCAAGTGGATGGAAGTGAAATCGGAACCATACAGACAGCAAATAAACAAGAAGAGAGTAATACCTCCTGGAGTATATTTAGACTTCCTGTATCAGATCAAACTGACATCTCCTTGGAAAATGAATTACTGTAGGCGCAGCTGAGCTCTCGAGTGGTTTTCAAAGTTGCTCCTCTGAATCTAAACCTCTTATTATCAAGCAGTATGTCACTGATAGTATGCTGATGAGTGCTGTTCGAGAAGGGAGAAAATACTGCACTGCAGAGCCCTCGGTCCATGTGATTTCCCTTTATTTCACATCTGTCTGGAAATGAATGAGAAAACAAAGGTGCCCAGCTGTAAAGAATTGATCTTAAGTCTCTCCTAGTTTTCAATAACTGGTCCACCATTTTATACTGAAGGTACATTTTATTTCCATCTATCTAAGATCCACTCATCTGTCTGTCCGGCCATTTATCCTTTATCTGTCCATCTACCCATCTGTCTATATTTTCCTCTCCACCTGTCTCAGTCTGTCCAACTCTCTAAACATGTTCCATCCATCCATCCGTCCATCCATCCGTCCGTCCATCCATCCATCCATCCATCCATCCATCCATCCATCTATCCATTTGCCTGTCTGTCCATCCATTCATCAGTCTACAGTATCTACCATCTATAATCCAATCATTAATTATCTATTCGTCTATCTTCAACTGTCTATGTATCAGGACACAGTACATTAAAATGCTTTTATATGTGAATTTTTAAATTCCTAGTTTTATTACATTAAATTTATTTGAATGTATCTGAGTACAGATGCATCTTCTAAAAATATAACTTTGGACAATTTCAGAAACATGCATTTATTCCAGTACAATTACAGTGGTCACTGTGGTCATACAGTGGCTAATTTAGACTGAACTAATTAAAGAAATGTGTGAAAATAAATCCTTATTATAATCTTCACTGAACTTGATAATACTATCAGTCTCTATAGTCATGAAAACATAACCAAACACTGATGGCTTTATTAGAGCCCAAAAGTGAATGTGTAAACATTTTCACATTCAGAATAGTCAAGCAAGACCAGTGGATTGCTTACAAAACTCATTCTCTTGGGATTATATATTTTGTGCTTGCACAAAAATAATAAAAGGAATTGTTGTTGATGTCGACAGCTCCACTGGACAGACATTTATTGTCTGGCCAAGCTATTTTTATTGACTGAGGCAACGCGCAAAAATAGTGCTACTGCAGGAATGCTGGCCAATGAAATGAGGCCTGCCAAACAGCACACATTACAGCCACAGTTCCCTATCTGACAAACTGCTTTGTTTTCACTGCTCCGCCAGCTAATGAAAATGAACGAGACCCTCTAGTTGTGGTTTCACAAGGCAGCCACATTAAGCGCATGCATATTTTTCCCACTCTCCTTCCAGGGCCATTTTGTTGCTCATCCATGATGTCTGAACTGTGATGAGCATCCTTTATGTGATGGATGACCAGCGAGGCACCAACACACGATGGCCTGCTTACACTCAGATTGAACGCTTGTTTTCCCTCCTATTTTGGATCCCTCCCCAAACCGTTAGCCAGAGCTTGTTGTATTGTTCCCATCTGTCTGCTACTCACATCACTGCTGAATACACGAAGATGTCGTATTTGTCCTATGGGTGCCATCAGCATGTCTGTTGTCTTCGTATTAATGAATACCAGGTGATGTGACACAGGCAGCTCTTCACTCTGATTGGTCAAGCCTGAGGCACAGAGATATTGCACTGCATTGCAGGAGCCCCAAAACAGAGTAAATGGCCTGCACAGCTTGTCATTTTCTCGAAAGAGTTTTCCCCGTTTCACAAAAACGAAACGTGTTCTCATCACCAATGAGCTGCATATTTTTGCATTAAGATGAGCGATTTAGCAGGGAAATGTTTTTAGCCTGAGCAAATGAAGCACTGGGACTCTCCAAGGGAGCCTGGGAGACAAAGCTGGGTTTGTAAATGAGGTTTATTGACGTCTTCTATAAATAAACCTAGTAGGAGGGGGAATACGGCAACATTAGATGTGTGGATTTCTGCTAATGAAGCTGCTCGACAGCTCTAATTAGTGTCAGCCTTTATGTGCTTTGTTTATAACGATTAGAAATTCAACATTTCAGTCATTTACATCTCTCCAAATGTCATGCATTTCACCGCATCGGCAGCGGTATGAATATAATTTGATCGCCTGTGACATTACGTTGGCTATGAAAATCATTTTCATGCTCTAAAACAATCAAATGAAAACATTTGTGTTGGTGGTGGTATATGGCATCCATCATCATTGTGAAGGTGATTTTATTAAAGCTCTCACTGGAGAAGATTGCAGCTTCCCTGCATGATGCTAATGAGGCTTGTCTACAGCTGAGAGCATTGCACACCATATACTGTACTGCTATTTACTACTGTATATAACAGTACATTACAGTCAGGTAGAGAAGCAGACAGCTGTTCCCACTCCACTCTAGTTCTCCACAGATCTTTCCTCCAGATGTCAATCACATCTATATCACTTCTTTGCTAAAATTCAAACAATCTGTGCAAAGTGTCCCACCGAATAAATCTAGAAATGCATGTCTGTTTGGCACATCTTATCTCTCATCTTCCACATTGTGATGGAACATGCCATGCTAAACCTTACAGGTGTACAATAAAAACTCGCAAAGGAAGTGTGTCAATAAAATTAACATTGCCTGAAAGTTTTGAAGTTTGATGGTTATATGGAATTGGTGAATACTGAACAGAGAGACAGATTATTGCTAAGCATAATATAGACTATTCTGGATGGCTGCTATTGTGCTTCTAAGCAGTTTCCAAAGGGATTTGAGTGTTTGCCAGCCAGTTATTAGGATGTTATGGGTGGTTTCATGGGTGTTGTTATGCAGATAATAAGGTTTACAGCTTAAAAAATGCATTCAGTATTTCTTTAGCTAGTGTCAGCATTACTATTCTTCAATTACCAATTAGTGTTTTCAAAATGAAGATAATACATTAAAATAATATGGTAAAACAGACCAATTTGCAATATCATGCAGCAAAATGAGTGGTTTTGTACAGTTAAAAATAGCTGGGAGCAAATGAGACCGGAAGCTAGACCCATATAATAAAAAAAATGGCCGTGCCCATTTTTAAAGGAAGAATCAAATGGATAGCTCATAAACCCCGCCCTCAAAATGTAAACGAATTGGAGCAAAAATAAATGAACAAAAAACACTTCAAATAAATTACCCCCAAAGATGGTTTCCATCATTTTAGGTAGCTCTTGTCACGCTTAATTTGTTCTTCAATTTGTTTGATTTTAGTGTCTTTAGTTATATGATGCTACAAAAATGGGGTCTTGATTTTGAGCTTGAAATTGGGTCTGCAGGAATCTGGGCAGGACTTATATGGTTCCACCTTACGATTGCTACTGTGCAGACTCTGGCTCCAAATGACATCATTTTCGCAAGATGATTTTCACAGTGGCCATACTGAGATGTTTTGGCTTTACTTTTCCATGGTGGAAGGAAGCGGAGACATGTCATCCGTCTTTTATTGTTTACAGTTTATGGGAGAAATACATTGAGGGGTGACCTCTACCTTATATAATTAAAACACTTTTTATAGAAAACTATTATGAGTACCTTGTACTTTATGAGTGTACCCAATCAAAAAAGTTCATTGTCTATTGTTAACAGTGTTGGTTTATGAAGCTTTGCTTACTCAAAAATTATTTTCAAACCAAGTAGTTTTATGTTAATCAACATCACGTAAAAAATGTAACCCATTGCGAAATCTGTTACAAAATCTTTCATCCTCAAACTAAATTCCCAATCACAATTACTTTTTAAATGACTGTGTAGAGTGTTACAGGGAGTATGCCTTTTAGGCCAAAACCCAGAAAAGAGTTCGTATTTAGCACTTCTGGTTCCATCGTCCTAAACTCAAGCCGCGTTTCCACCAAAATTACCCGGAACAATTGTACCAGGAACTTTTTTCCCCCAGACATGTTGCTTTCTGCATTTCCACTGTGGTCTAAAGTACGTTGAAGATTAGGCAAATAGTCTGGTGATGTAGGTCTTTTCTCAATACAAAGTATGCAGATTTCAGACTTGCATACTCAGTAGTTCAGACTTTGCAAGTCTCCGCGGACGGGACGACGGAAGTCTGGTAATTCTTCAGACAAGTGCGTACTTAATAATATCAGTCAGCTCGCCTTGGCTACTACAATTTTCTTCACTGTATATTTACAACAAGATGAAATATGATATCAAACACCACTGCCTCCTTTCGTTGTCATTTAAGCATATTAATAGCTGCAGAAATGTAGTTCAGGGAAATGTATAATGTTATAGGCTATAGCCTACATTACAGTGAAATGATTTTTATTTGAACATATTGATATATTATTTGAATAAAGACCAAAGATTACCTGTCATATTTAACCAAAATTAATTACATTTTATGTTTAACCACTAAAGAGACATCAGAATGTCAGAAGGGCTAGTCGAGTCGAGACTGCTCTTGTCAGTAAACATGAGCACTGAGCTCCCACTAATCACGTGGAGCTGATCATCTCCGAAATCAGAAAAAAAAAAAACATTTTTAAATATGCACTGTCTTATAAATAAACTGCAGATTTGAGTTTTATACAACTACATTCTCACCTGAAATACATTTAAAACTAAATTTACAGTAATAATAAAACACAATAACAGTAATATTTTTAGAAATATCCGCATAATTGGTGGCATGTTTAGCACCCGCCCCCACCCCCGAAAGATCCAGACCTTTGAAAAAGTACTACCTTGAGAGCAGGGACTTTCTGAGGGGCTTTTTTTTTACCCAGAACTTTATTTAGATCCTGATTCCTCCAATGGAAACAAACTAAGTACCAGCCCAAAGCCCCTAGTTCCTGGGTAAAGTTCCAGCGGTGGAAACGCGGATTTAGTGGGTTCCCTTCTTTTAGGGAATTTCGAACTGTGTCGTCTAGTGGTCGCTATTCAGCATGATCGGTGTCTGAAGCATACATCTAAACATGACAATAACATTGTCCAGAGACATAGTATGAAGTCAATACCAATGCGACCACAGTTTAAAAGGGCGCCGGGAGAATATGTCATCCTCTTCTTCGTCTTCACTGACTGTTTGTTTATGTTAGCAGTGCTAAGGATGACTGGGAGTGCATGTTCTCTCGCCAGAGGCTTTGCTCTGATACCCGCAGTCTCACATGGCTCATGTGTTTTGTGAGTGGTAAAGAGTAAAGTTCAGCTCTCGAGAGATAGTTAAATGTGCTTGTTTCATTCATTGCTTATTTCTTGTAAGAGAAAAGCATGAAGTGAACAGTGACGCATTTGCAGCAGAATTCCGAGGTAATCTAGCACGTGATCAAAGTTTATTTGACTCCCGCAGGAGCTGAATTCATTTTGTGCATTGCGGTTCTGTTGAGAATTATTTGCCTATTGCCTGCGATTCACAGTTTGATAGTCAGAATTTGAAGGACCTGAAGGGAAATCGTTTCCTTTCAGTAATTTCCTGCTGTTTATGTAAGGAATTGTATAATGTTGGATACCTGTCTGCATTGTTAGACAGATGATTTTATCATGTCCTTATCAGATGCATCATTACACTGCACTCCCACTTGGTCCTTCCTATCACACTGCCTTTATGGTCGAACCAGTCAATGGCCTCCCTGTGGAGTGGTCTTGAGTACACAGCCTGAGGTCTGAGAGTGCTGCTTCAGAGAACACCATTTGTAAACAAACTGAGATGTTAGCCTCATTCCTGTCCCCTCCTTGGCCAGTTGCCTAAATGGTGGGACACTGTTGATCCCTTTTGGAATTTGCTTCACATGGCAGTGCTCCCCTCACTGTGGGAGGGTCTTTTATGAGCTTGCCGCTCCTGGGCAGATCATTTTAGTCCTCCTCTCTTCTTGAGAGCGAGGAACTTGGGCCCTGGATCATTGACCGCTCGCTTTGGTAGATCTGGGATCTTCTCTCCTTGTTAAAGGTTAAGCCCTTCACTCGTTGAGCGTTGTGGCAGTGACATCAGGTAGTTTGGGCACTTGCTGCCTCCCTGATGAGTTTCCCTCTATATGGTCAAGACTAGCAGTGCTCCCCTCACCTTAGAGGATTACCTTTGAGCATGCCGCCCCCAACTGGGCTCCTGTCTGAGGTCTATTCTTATTGGGTCCTCCACTCCCTGGAGCTACACTGAGCAGCAACCTCAGGTTGTTAGGCCTCTCTCTGCCTCCCTGTTAGGTTGCTCTCTTTGTTGGTTGAGGTTAGCAGGGCTCCCCTCACCACAGAGGGTCACTTGTGAGCACGCCGCTCCCAAACTGGGTGTCTGAATTCCTATTTTATTTGAGAGTTTGGCCTCCACTCTCTAAAGCTCTGGTTGGCAGTCATGCAAGGTTGCTTTGGTAGAGCTGGGTTCTTCTCTCCTTGTTAAAGGTTAAGCCCTTCACTCGTTGAGCGTTGTAGCAGTGGCATCAGGTAGTTTGGGTGCTTGCTGCCTCCCTGATGAGTTTCCCCTTTTATGGTCAAGACTAGCAGTGCTCCCCTCACCTTAGAGGATTACCTTTTAGCATGCCGCTCCCGATTGGGCTCCCGTCTAAGGTCTATTCTTATTGGGTCCTCCACTCCCTGGAGCTACACTGAGCAGCAACCTCTTGGTTGTTAGGCCTCTCTCTGCCTCCCTGGTAGGTTGCTCTCTTTGTTGGTTGAGGTTAGCAGGGCTCTCCTCACCACATGCCGCTCCCAAACTGAGTGTCTGAATTCCTATTTTATTTGAGAGTTTGGCCTCCACTCTCTAAAGCTCTGGTTGGCAGTCATGCCAGGTTGTTGGGCCACCTTCTGTCTCCCTGGTGACAAAAGGCAGCCGCCTTTTGGTTGAGCTAGCATTGCGTTGAGCTTTTGAGAATTTGATGTCTTGAAAATTGGCTATGTAATTGGCATAATTCATATTTACCTGATTGTTAATAAATTGTTACATTTGATTCTATTCTCTCTTACTCTGAAATTATTTTCTTAAGTAGATTATGTGAAAGCGTATGTTTCTGCAAATCTGTATCCAGGGTTAAGTGCATACTAAATCTCAGGTTAGATGGAGCATGGGGCACATCAGGTGAGGCTTTATATTTCTGACTAACCACTTAACTTCAGTTAAGTTGTACACAGTTGCATTAACTATGGGGGGCTAGTCATAGTACTTGTCATAACCGCTGGTTATTTTATCAGATTTAATATTTAATATTGGGGGCTAGGTATATGGTACTAGCATAGCTGCTGATTATTGTTTTAAGCTTTAACTAAGTTTTACATGGGTAACTGTAGGGCAGCGATTTCCAAACTTTTTTTCCTGCGCACCCCCAATCCCCACTTTAAAATAAAAAAACACAACAAAGCTGTCTTTTATCGCCATAAAAGAACATCAACAAAGTTTCAATGATGTATAATGCAACAAAGCTCCGCACAAGCTTCCACTTTTAAGAGGACGAGTCACAGACACAGGCTCAGTAACAGAAAGCACGGTTATTTTCAGCCGCGTAAAAGAAACAATATGCTAGGCCTATTAAATGACCATGGAGCTAGCAGCAGCATCATCTCAACCCGCGGCCCGTCACCAATTCAAATGCGGCCCACCATGCTGAACACAATTATTTTATTTTTTTCAGTTTTACAAGTATTATTTTACATTAATTTAAACATTTACTTAAGAAATATCATCGTCATGGGAGAGTGTGTGCGGAGGCTCTGACGGGACGAACGCGTACATCCCATTTTTTATGACCGCGCTGACAGGTGCACGTGGTCATTAGGCTTCAAAAGCACAATTGCACATGTGTGAAGGAAGCCCATTGCTACTCGAACCTGTGCAATCCGCTTGCATTTGGACCATAGTTGCGGCCCAGTGGAAAAAAAGGTTGAGAACCACTTTAACATAACGGTTATGTAAATTAGAACGACAGTACATTGAATTAAATTGCAATGAAGTTACAAACGATCCACATCATTAAAGATAATTAGCTCCGAAATATATGAAATAAATAAAAACGAGGATCAATCTGAAACTTTTCAAGTGCGACAATAAAATTAGCCTACACACGATCCACAACATAATTAATTTGCAAAGAGCATAGGCTCAAACATAAAATAAAATGAAAGAGGATGCATCTGGAACTTTTCGAGTGCAGTGCAAAAGTCGTCATGCAGCCATAGTTTAGTTAATGTATAGTCTACATTAAGCTTTTTTTTTTTACTTCCGGTGATTTTATTTACTTTTTCAAATAATCCGTAAGTCAATGAAAAAAGTCCTATTGGGTTTTGCTGAGGTAAACATAGTTGGACTGAAAAAAGTCATCACTGCAGAACTCAAACTATTAAAAAAGTTTGTGTCTCAGTAGCATGATAACACACTCAAATACGAGCCAACATAATAAAGTCACATTATGCTTAAAACTGGCTTTAATTGTTTTATTGTATACATCAATCCTGGGCAAGTTATAGTGTATGTATGAGAAAAATATATATATTTCCAAACGATTTAACTTCAATGATTTCCTTGAATCAAGTACCAGTAACTGGAAAAATAATGCAGCTGAAATTACATCATTTTCTGCAGATGAATAAAAAAAGTTCAAATAACAGGAACAGAACTGAAGCATCAAAGAGCCTTTAAAGAATGTGCCTGGCAACTGGTTAGCTGTCATAAAATTTATATAAAACATCACATGAAGTCTCTTTCAAGCAGACTGATAATGCCAGGAAATAACACTTTTGACATTATATAACCCTTCATCATAATACTACGAAGAATTTTTTTAAATAATGAGTGTGAAAGTTGGCATACAGTATGTAGACTATAGGCCTTCACATATTTGAAATGTACAAGCTGTTAATATGACTTTTTATTAGGGATTTTGTTTTCACTTACATCATTGGCTCCTCTGGACAGTGCATTAAACACAGCTGTGATGAGGCCCTACTTGGGCGTTTTTAAAATTTTTACTTTTTAATGGAAATCCACCCTGACAGAGAGAAACCTGCGGAGAACAGGCTTGCACAGGAACTCCATGCTGGTTTCACAGTAAGCAGAGGCCGAAAATAGTTGCAGTCACAAGGGGGTCAGTGCTACACCATCTTACGACAGAGTGGCCTGACCGCAATGCAACTTTTGCCGGCTTATACCCCTGTTATACATGTCATCTGAAGAAAGACAGGTTTTGTGTAACAGTGTGGGACAGCATTCCCAGTTGTCTGGCACACCAGCTTTGATCAATTTTAACAGCCCCTAAGAATGGTCAAGCAGAAAAGAGCAGGCTGTGGCAGTAAATATATCCAGCTACAGAAGCGAGGCCAGAGCAGGGCAACACTCAAAGTGGCAAATATTTCATTAGCGTGCCAAACAGCTCACTGGGTTTTATTTGTAGACTGAAGCTTTCACCTACAGAGATCTCATGGCTGCAATAATCAAACGGAGCATTTGGAAATTGAACTGGGTCGATCTAGTCTTTCCATGACATACGACTTGCATTTATACTGCAACGGTCTGGCTTAATTTTCATGTTAGTCCATCTGGAACAATGAACGATCCAAGATAACGTCCTGTTTTGAAGCAGAAAATCAGTGACTGAGTCTTGTAAGAAGCAAATGGAAAACTTTCAACACATTTGTGAAAAAAAGTATTGTGTAGCATAGTTTATTATTATCATTATTATTACGGAATTGATACATTTAAATGAAGATACTTTAGTGTGAAATTAATGTAATGTTTTCAGACACTTAATTGCATGTTATCTGCAATTAAACTACAGTGTATTATATGCCTTCACATTACTAGCCATTTCTTAAATTAGAGTAGGCAGTAGGGACAAGCCAATACTCTGTTCTGAAAGTAGTTTGAAATTGTTCTCAAGGAAATGAAATACAAAATGCATCCTAGAAGCGATTTATTCCTCTATTGCTTGCCTTTTATTCCTTTTGCAGAAATGTGTAACTGGTTTGTGCAGCTTGTGTTGGAATAACTTGTCCTTGGAATGAATCTTGAATTTGACAAATGGCAAATCAGCAGTGCAAGTCATGGCATACAGAACGTCCCTCTGTCCAATCCCAGCCGCTCTGTTCCTGCGTGGATCCGTCAGATGTGCAGACCAGACAGACATCTGTACCGCAGGCATCAGTCAGAGCACAGTGGGAGGGAAACGGTACCGTACAAACATCAACAAAAACACAATGAGTCATTCCAGATTTGTAAAATTTGAGTTTATTCAGCATGCTAAAATAACTTAACACATACATAGTCTGGTCCCTATGGGTTAGGGGAAATACTTGAGGCTTTTTAGACCACCATTTTTCAGCAGACGTTAAACATTACACAAGTCACCTAAAAAAATAATAAAGATTAATGCGAGATACTTCACATGGACAGCGTGAAGATCCTTTAACATGAAGGATCAACCTTTGCCGACTTGCATTAAAGTGGTGGAGGGGAACAGTGACAGATAGAACAGAACGCAGTATGCTGAGAATCTGATTTATGGCAGAAAAACATGGAGGAGAACAATGACTAGTGGAGTCTCATGGGTGAGTTGGCGGCTCTGAAGTAGATGTAACTCTGCTGGGGAAGCGCAGGCAGCTGGGTCAGTGCCGAGGGCCAGAGTCAAGAAGATCTTTTGCTTCATTGATCTTTGCTGCCAAATACGGGGATCCACCTGCAGGAGAAGCAGCAGTTTATATCAGTATGTTCCTGTTTTTTGTCTTCTTTCTCCTCTTACTTTTTTGAAAGTGTAAAGGGTGCATTTCTAAAATAGCATTATCCTTATTATTTCATCTAAATGTGAGCACTTTATTCACTGGACATGCAGAGATTTTAAAAGTGAACAAGAACTGAAATGTTATTTTATCTTATGTGACCCTGGACCATGAGACCAGTCATAAGGGTCCATTTCTGGAAATTGAGATTCATAACTCATCTGAAAGCTAAATAAATAAGCTTTCCATTGATTTTAGAATCGGACAATATTTGGCCCAGATACAACCATTTGAAAATCTGGAATCTGAGGGTGCAAAATAAAATCTACATATTGAGAAAATCGCCTTTAAAGTTGTCCAAATGAAGTTCTTAGCAATGCATATTCAAAAATTAAGTGTTAATATATTTATGGTATGGTAAAAATTACAAAATATCTTCATGGAACATGGTCTTTGCTTAATTGATAAGATTTATTATAGTTTTTTAAATTTTTTTGAAATAAGTATCCTATGCTCAACAAGACTGCATTTATTTGCTTAAAAATACAGTAAATATTACAGTCTTAAAATTCTTTTTTCTATTTGATTTGTTTTTTAATGTAATTTATTCCAGTGATACAAAGCAGAATTTTTAGCATCATTTCTCCAGTCTTCAGTCACGTGATCCTTAAGAAATCATTCTAACATGCTGATTTGCTGCTCAAAAATAATTTCTAATTATTATCAATGTTGGAAATGCTTTTTAGGCTTAATATAGTGAAAGATGTGCTGAATTTTTTTCAGGATCTTGGATGTACAGAATGTTCAAAAGCATTTTTTTTTTTAAACTGAAATCTTTTGTAACATTATAATTGTCTTGACTGTAAATTTGAGCATTTTAATGCATCCTTGATAAATAAAAAATAAAAATTTTACCATAACACCATAACATTTGAACAGTAGTATGTTACACCCACTGTCGCAATACAATCAATTCCCATCCTAAATTTTCATCCTCATTTAATATCCAAATTCAATCAGAAATGTCATTAAAGAAATCAAATGGGTCACAAACTGTTTCACACTGACTTTAAAGTCACTTTGAAATTAAAAGGAGCAACATAACTCATTTCCTTCCACAGGCTCAATTCTATCTTGATTTGTGCTGCCTGCACTCCAGCTCTACATGCACACACTTTGTAGCAAAGAAATCTCTTTGCCTCCAATCGCTGACTTCCAGCCCACGTCCATGCCTTATAATAGGCGTGTGGCTGGGAGGGGGTAAAAATGTGCTATAGCTGGCAGCATGTGATGAGGCACACCTGGTGCCTGCTGCGCCTCATCATGCTGCTATAAATTTCCATTGCATCTTTGGTTCAGTGAAACACGTTCCACGAGTGCAAGCGTATGAGGCGCCCTGGAGGTCCAGAACACAGTCACAAAGCCAGAGCAGACTTTACCTGACGACAGCTAGACCCTTGCATCTGTACCAATCACTTTCTCCTCACTGCGTAATGAGCAATTTCAGTACATTTATTTACCTCTTACTTGCTTTGAAACATTTCGTAAAATAAAAATGCCAACCACTGTTTTCTTAAATGCCTACAAACTCTTCTATTTATTATTGTTTGCTGATGCAGCCAAACAGTGCACAATGTAGTGCAAAAGTTATATAGAGAGCATTCAACACATCAACAGTTTAATTAAACACATTTCTAATGCATCGATTTGCATGAAATTTTGCCATTAACTCAAGAAGTATACACAGATAAAAAAAAAAATCATAATACATCCTGGTATGTCTTTTTCGCTTCACAAAATCCATATTATTGAAGGGAAGATGAACGGAGCCATGCACCCAGAAATTCTTAAAGTTCCCTATTATGGATTTTTGAAAATAACCTTTCATGCACTGTTAACACAGCTTGAAGTGATTGAAAACGTCCTGCAAAGTTTTAAATCTGAAAGTGCACAGTGTATAAAGTTATTGTCTCTCAAAAGAAAGCGGTGACTCTGAATCACTGAAATGAGTCGTTTTCAAAATGAATCCCAAGCCGTTTCATGTTGATAACAACTTGTTGGTCTGAATAAACAATGCTAATTCAGTTTTCACCAGTAACGCTTTACATACATAGTATGTAGGTATATGACCCTGGACAACAAAACCAGTCTTAAGTCGCTGGGGTATATTTGTAGCAATAGCGGTAAAGCTTTCATTAGCCCGGTTTCAATAAATCAGACGCAGAAGTATAAATCAGCCTTAGGTTGCGAATGTAACTTTTGTGCAAAATTTTAATATTGCATAAACATTCATGAATAAGCACCATTTCCATCCAAGGTTTTGAGAGCAAAATCGTCATTTCCTGATAAACTGCCACTAAATATCAATTCAATTAAAGTTTATTTGTATAGTGCTTTTTATGATATAAACCACTGCAAAGCAACTTTACAGAAAATTAAGTTTCTCCAATATTTAGTAGAAGCTTATCTGTGGTGACTGTCAGTTTATGTGCATATAATATCACTAAGAAAAGTACTTTTTTAAATATTATAAATTACTTGTGCCTCAGAGCGAGCAGATGAAACACAATAAATTCTGTCATTGTTTTCAGTAGTGAATGCCAGCTGTTTGAGAATGCAGTCGTGGGAGACCATTCTGGGAGGAAGTACAGAAATACTCTGATGACAGACTGTTTCTCCCACTGTTTATATATGATGTGTGTATATATGGTATTTATATATGGTGTGTGTATATATGGTATATATATATATATATATATATTAGTAAACAATCCCGATTTGCTATAGTTTAGCTTGTTTGCAAGTTAAATTAAATGTTATTTTATAACAATAATGATCGATTCTTGACATTTGGTCAAGTTTGACAGCTTAAACTGGTAATTGACTGTTGTACAGTGGTTCATGAAACCAAGGTCACATGGGGTCAGCCATGAACCAGAGAGTTAATGCTGAATGACTGATAGCTAAAGTAATAATAATGATCAGCTTGTTACTTGGTGACAGACACTGGCCTGTCTAAACATGACAGACTGATGTTCTTAATTCAGAAAACATCAACAATCGCTGACATATTGGTTTAACCATTAGTAAAACTCTCTTGTGGAGATGTAAGGGAAAAAGTTGAGAACAGACAGAAAGAAATAAGGGAAAAAATGACGACTGGTGTATTTCCCAGGAGACCATCAGCCAGAGAAAGGTCAGTGTCGTCACAGTGGTGTGTCATGAATCTCACCAAAACATGCCACGATCACATGGAGCCAAGAAATAAAGTGATTAAATACATAAAAAAAACACTGATTTCTGAAGAAAAGCGAAAACTTAATTTATTTAAAAAAAAAAAAATACATACATAAAATAAATTTTATATGCTACTGACTTTGTGACCTGGACATGTTTTCGTGAGATTCAAGGAACAGTACTGTGGCAATGACGACCTTGCTTTGTTAAAGGAGTCACAGGATTTACACAGAGCCGTCCCTCTCCAGGATCCTGAAAGCATCCATTGTGTTCGTTTTCTCTCTCTCTCTCTCTCTCTCTCTCACTCACACACACACACACACACACACACACACACAAACACAGTCCCTGCCTGCCCGCTTGCACAGGACTATCATGATAAGCAACAATAACAAATTGGAAAACACACAGGAGAATGAACAGGTAGCAGGGAGCAGGGCCTGAGCAGGCTGCTAATCTGTCTGTGTGTCAGAGAGGAAGTGGAGCTGTGTGCTCAAACACAGCCTGCAGTGATGCACTTAATTACACATTAGTTTTTCTGCCAATATAATTTTGCTCAGGACATTTCCTATAGACACTGCCAATGGACTTATTTCACATGAGAGAAATCTTGCAATTTTTCGTAATGACTCAATTAATAAAAGCAGTGTATATTCCAATCAATTAACTGAACCATCAAAACTATGTTAAATAGTTTGTTTGCATCATAACATTATTTTCCACTATTTTGTTTACAGCTTCACATTTTTTCATATTAAAATGTTTCAATACACTAAGAAATCTATGTATGGTTTATTATTTACTCAGAAACTGGTGGTCATTGATTACAATGACGTTGAATTAAACATGAAATAAAATAATTACAATAATACCTGTTTTACAGTATCCAAAAATTTGTAAGTAAACATTACTGTTCCTTACAGTTGTTGTATTGGTGCATATAATGTTCATGTGTATTAGGGGTATCGCGATATACCAGTATTTACGATAACCGTGATATTCAAAGCAACAATTATCAATATTGTGTTAATTTAGTGTGTGACGTATACCGGTATTAGCGATAACCACAACATTTAAAACACCACATGTAAAGACTCCAGCGGCAGTACCTGGTTGAGCTCCCAGGTGGCAGTATTGTGCCGTAACACTGACATCTGTCACACAAGAAGAAGACACAGCTGCTCCGAGGAGAGTCGTGTTTATCGGAGCAAGTTGCCATTATTTTACTAGTCACAGAATGGGAAACGTTATATTAACCTGTTAACAGCAGTTTTCTGTGTTCATATATTGAAGTAAAGGGTGATTATTTTAATAAGTAATGTATTTTCTTTACTCATCTTATTTTTGTATTTGCAATAAATACGTCCTGAGCGTAGTAATACTTTATTTATTTGTTCAAATCCATTAACAGTTACACAAAACGGATCTTGAAAAACTGAGCAACCAAATTGCTATATTAATAAACTTACACAATTTTAAGTTGGTCACAGTGCCATGCACTTAATGCCTCGTCTGTGGTCATTCTTCAATAAGGTTCATTAAAAAATATTAGTTAACATATATAAATAACATAATAATGAACAATATTTACAAAGCATTTATTAATCTTAGTTCAAGTTAACTTCAGCATTTACTTATGCATTATTAAAATCACAAGTTGCAATTGTAAACATTAATTCACTGTGAACTAACAGGAACGACTATTTTTAATAACATTAACAAAGATTAATAAATTGTGTAATAAATGTATTTTTCATTGTTCATTCATGCTAGTTAATACATTAATGTTAATAAATGACATCTTATTGTAAAGTGTTACCATTAATATTTATTCATCATACTGCTGACAGTATTTTCTCTCTTGTTATTTCATAAGAGCTTCAAAGAAGATGGAGAAAGCCAGAGTCTTGTGCCCTTCATTTATCAGTATCCTTATGTTCATTGGGTGAAAAAGAAAAACTCAAACAAAGTTTTTCTCCCCCCCCCCCCCCCCAAGGTTTCTATAGATATCACAAAATATCGTGATCTTGCATTCTTAAAGCACAATAACCGCGACATGTAAAAACTAATATCGTGACAGCCCTAATGTGTATAATTTGATTATTCTTCCTTCTTTTTTTTTTTTTTTTAAAACATGTATAATACATTTACGTGTACGTGTACATGCGTGTGCGTGCGTGCGTGCGTGCGTGTGTGAGACCCTGGACACCAAAACCAGTCTTAAGTCGCTGGGGTATATTTGTAGCAATAGCAAAAAAAAATTTTTTTTACCCCTTCAGATTCCAGATTTTTAAATAGTTTTATATCGGTCAAATATTGTCCGATCCTAATAAACCATACATCAATGGAAAGCTTATTTATTTGTCAGCTTTCATATGATGTATAAATCTCAATTTCGGTCCCACTTTATATAAGGTGGCCTTAACTACTATGTAATTACATAAAAAATAAGTACAATGTACTTACTGTGTTCATATTGTATTGTAAAACACTTTTGCTGCTATTGAGGTGGGATGGGGTAAGGTTAGGGAGAGGGTTGGAGGTATGGGTAAGTTTAAGGGTGGGTTAAGGTGTAAAGTATGGGTCAACAGTGTAATTATAAATGTAATTACAGAAATTAAATACAGATGTAATTACATGTAGTTTTTTTAAATATAAGTACAATGTAAAAACATGTATGTACACAATAAGTACATTGTACTAAATTATTAATTAAAATGTAAGTACATAGTAGTTAAGGCCACTTAATATAAAGTGGGTCCTCAATTTCAAAAAATTGACACTTAACACTGGTTTTGTGGTCCAGGGTCACATATATAATTTTAATTTGTACAATTTAGCTCATGACACAAACCACACAAGTCACATGACAGACAATAACCTGAGATTTTTTTTTGACTGATTTTTCTTTTTAGTTTCTGCTTTTATTCGGTTTCAGTTAGATGAGTTAAGACATGTATGACGGCTTCTCAATGTCCCCATTTGCTCATAGCAAGCTAACTAATGAAAGGCAATCTAACAATCATTCCATGCCATTACTCTGACCACTCAAAGTTAATCATCTCATTACGGCCTAAAGAGTGGAGACCGGAGCGAACAACGTCGATCCTCACGTCAATGTTAAACCTTGCCTTAGGGGCAAGACAAAGGGCTACAGGCAAGATGAACACAGAAATATAGAAAAGTGCTCAATCTCATCTGGGTCACAGAGTCTACTCTGACATGAAATGTGTTTGATGTCAAGGTGAGACATTAGGAGGCATGTGTATGTACAGACCTGTATTGATAACTCACCAGTCACTGGCTGCATCCCAAATCTCATACTTCCCTGCTATATAGTAGGCAGAAAAAGAGCAGTATGTCTGAATTCACAGAATTCATAAAACTACAGGTGAAAAGTACCAGGATGAGTTTATAAAGTGTGCATTAAATGGATACTTTAGCATCCCATGAGCACACAACTGATGCTGGTTTGTCACATGACTGTGACGACATGATGAATATAATACATATTCACCATATGCATATTAAACACAACATGATTTTTAACAGCCGTGAGGTTTTTATTCAAAAGTGTGCGATTTTGGACACAGCCATTGAGTTTTGATAATTCAGAGGCTTTTACTGACAATGTCTTGTGAATCAGAAATAAGACATTTTGAGACTGTTGTTACTGAATGCCTGCATTGTTTCACTCGCATGTCAGATGCACGGTAAATAAAATGCTACATTGCATCATAAACAATCCTCTGTGTTGATAATGGCTCTCCTGCAGAACAGATGCTAGTGTCGCAGCATCCATCAGCCTCCACAGTTCAGTTGCTAAGAGACGTCTTTGTTGACAATCCAACACCTGCGATGTTTAATGGATGCTTTGCCATTTCATTTCCTTATAGGAACATTTGGTAAGCGATATCAAAGAGGAATATCAAACATTCATAAAAGTATGACCACATTAGCAATACTTTGGCAAAATTGTGTGGACACAAAGGTTTATTGTCTGTTGTCAATAGCATAGTGATATATAGGCTTGTCATAATCATAAAGTTTGTGCTGAGGATAAAACAAATAACTGAGATTAACGATTTCATTCAATTTTGTTCACTTACAGTGCAGTCTAACTTTTTTTTTCTTATACTATAAAATAGGCCTATAATTTCTTCAATGCTGTTAAAATGAATAACATTTATATAATGTAACATAACATAATCTTTTGTCCTCGTACGAAATTCCCATTTGTCAGGGATTTTCTACCGGATTTCATCCATGACAATTCTCCAAACTTTAAGCCTATCGATCATATTAAAAAAGGCTGAGTTTTTCAGTATGTTCTATCTCAATCTCTTTCAACAGGAAAGCTAACTGCACTCATCAAGCCATTTCATGGGGTCTTTCAGACATCAGCTCCTTCACTAGTCTAACAAACGCTATGGACGCTTGCACACCGTTATTAACGGCACTGTATTAAAGGATTTCTCAGCAGAGCTGGAGGATGGGACGAATCTGGCACACTTTCTCTGCAGGACGTCCTCCCTGCAGTCACGAGCCTTATCGCTCCACGACAGACAGAATCACAGAGACCATCGCTTATTTCACTGAGAGTATTAGTGGTCGAGAGGAGCAAACACACACACACACATCTATAAACAGCAGCTCGGAGCGCTGTGAGAAACGCACCTGAAAGAGGGTAAACCAGAGAAAGGCAAGGTGAGGCCATTAACCTTGAACAGAAAAAACAGGGCGAGTACAGTCACCAAGAAAAAATAAAGACGCCGGCTCACGGTGAGTAATAGGTGAAACCATGCTCTTAAAAAAAGAACATGGTAAAAAACAGACAGCGATTTATAAACTGTGTCGTACAGATCAGAGTGAACAAATCCTTATCAGATCTAAACACATTTTTACCTGGTGCATTATCTCTAATGTGTGATATACAATATTTATTATAACGGTTTACAATGATTCTGAATGCAATATATATATATATATATAAAAGAAATAATAAATGAATAATTTGGTGAGATTATTATTTTTTTTTAAAGAAAGAAATCTCTTATGCTATTTCTTTCATCAAAACATTATGTTATTAGAGTTCAAAATAAATGTTTATATTTGAATATAATTTTAAAATGTAATTTATTCCTGTGATCGAAGCTGAATTTTCAGCATGATTCCTCCAGTCTTCAGTGACACGAGATCCCTCAGAAATCATTCTAATATGCTGATTTGCTGCTCAAGACATATTTTATTAGATTATTATTTTAATATACATATAAATATGTGCTGCCTAATATGTTTGTTGATAATATAAACATTTTATTGTATTATTAAATAACAGCATTTATTTGAAATCAATTTTATAATTAATGTAAAAATGTTTTAAGTTTAGAAGTGCATTCTGTCCCTTACATTGATTTAAACCACCTTTCATGATTAAAAATACTAATAAAAAAAGATCCCCAAAATTTAAACATTAGTATATAAATATTGCACTGATCCTTTCCTCATTTTAAGTCACTTTGGATTAAAACAACTGCTAAATAATAGTAATAATAAACAGAAATTATATATATATATATATATATATATATATATATATATATATATATATATATATATATATATATATATATATATATATATATATATATATATATATATATTTAATTTAAATTTTCTAAAGGGTGTCAATAGTTTTACTTTCCTTTCTCATCTCATGACAAGCATTAAGATTATTAATAGCGTCTCCGATTTAAAATCTAAAGAGTTGGTAAGACTGATTTATTCCTATGAATTATTGAAAACTATAAGCTGAATACATTTAAAACTGATGCAAGGTGATTAAAATTAAATTATTAATGATTAATTCATTCTGCATGGCATTTTTAAATCTGTAAATAAATGCTGCTGTTTATTTCTATGTTTTTTTATTACTGGTGAATATGCAAATAATTCAATGTCATTCTTCCTTCAGTGAAAGACGAATAGAAAACACGCTTTGTTATCTGCAGTATTTTTCAGCTGTATTTAAATTCTGAACATCTTGAATCTACAGTACTGGCTGAAGCGATGGCTCACTTCATCATGTCCTGCTTTGTGTGGTTCTCATTTATGGTTTATATTACAGCAAGTCAGCATTTCAGGGATGTGAGCTCTCTTTAAAGAGTGTGTTATGACAAATGACAGATGCTGTTCAAATCAATAATGTAATCAACACCCGTCTCTGCCGCTGTCTGCTCAGACAATACACTGAGCTACGGCAGCATCTGGAGAGCTGAGTCAGAGAATTATTGATCAACTCACAGCCTTCCCAACATGACAGCCTGAACTACTGACCTTTATCTGGATGATTTAGGACCATGATCCTTCTGTGGGCTTCCCGTACCTTTGCCTTGCTGCTGGTCGGACTGCACAAAACAAGAAAACAGATCATTTAGGAAAGGAGCACACCACCATCTAGTGGCCGCAGTGAGAACTGCAGGATGAATCTAATTACAGGCCTCCAGACTGATTCTTTAGCACTACTCATCAACATGTGTGGTCTGTCTCTAACACTGCACAAATAAACTGGAAATACTAAATCTGGACATCCCCTGAAAATCCCCAATTCAGTGGGCAAAACAGGCAGCAGACCTAGAAAAAAAAGGGGGGATTTGTGCTTACGGACATTTTTAATTTGTCCGTCAAATGGATAAAGACAAGCATTTGACAAAACAACAAAAAGGAACTGATTTTTTTTTTTTTTAAATGCAATGTAAAATGTATATCAAAATTATTTATTAGTTTACTATTTGATTGCTTTATTTATATAAATTAAATTAAACTATAAATTACTTTAATAACCATTTTAAATGTCATTAATGTAAAAATGACTCATTTAAAATGTTCAATTAAATGAAACGCTTTAAGTCAATACATTTATCAATGTAAAAAGTGACTTAAATTTTTATGTTTGAAAAATAAAATTGGTGACTTATTTCTTATTTTGAAAAGTCTCTTCCTTGTCTTTTTTATATGTCCACATTGACACGTAAAATTAATTCCAATGAATTATTAAACCGATTGTTTTTTAAAGAGTTTGTTTTTTTGGTGTTGCTTTATATAATATAATATAACATAATATAACATAATATAACATAATATAATATAATATAATATAATATAATATAACATAATATAATATAATATAATATAATATAATATAATAATATAATATTCTTTTTATCTATCCCCTTAAAGAGTTTAATTTTCCACGAGTGTAGAGAGATCAAGGTATATTAAAGCAAACAGTAACATTACTGAGGCCAGTTATTTCAGCTGTGAGTGACAGACACCAAAGTAAATCTAAAGACAGATGAGAAGAGAATAACAAAAACTATTAACCTGAATCAGTACCATTTTATGAGCCTGAATATGGTCGACAATGAATACATCCAAGAAACATCATTTACAGTCTGGTTCAGCTCTATGAAAACATTAGTCCAGTTCGACTGACAACACAAAGAAACGAGGCGCTCGGCTTCGCCACACAGGACGTGAAGCTTGCGAGGTGTGAGTCACACCTGGTGTGGGACCCTGTGAACTTCTGTTGAAGTAAGGGAAATTTTAGAGGAGGAGGGTGGTCCACCGAAAAAGGAGATTACAAAGTTAGAGACACAGCTGAGACTTTTTCCCATTAGACAAATTAGGATCAAAGCCGTGACGACATGAGATGACAACCGGCTTCAAACCAAAAGAATTGCCCCCGGACTTAACCGCATGCTCTTCTGGGAAGTGCAGTGTGTATATACTGTAAAACACCTTTGTTTTCTTCCATGACAACTCATAATGAGAGAATTCAGTAAGAGGAATTGCAGTGATTTAGGCTTTGTTTAGCCCACAATTACCTGATCCCGAGAACAAGGCTGGCTTCCCGTCTGGTCATCTTCTGCTCAAATCCACCTTTGTAATATGCAGAAAATGACTAGGAAAGAAGAGAACAATTTTGAAAACATGATCCAAATTCCATGTTAAGCTCGATCAACTGCATATCTGTGGCTTATTGTTGATTACCAGGGGGGAAACAGTGCCTTTTTCAGTTTTAAACCGTTAGAATGGATATACACAGGGTCAGGCAGTAAACGTTAACATATACACTGCTCTCAAAGAGTCAAAAGTCTTCAACCCTGTTGGCTTTAAACTGGGATGATTGAATCACTTGTACCCAATCTTTCAATTGGGTGGTCACGATGCACACAATGAGACATGACAGAAGTATCTGTGCAGCAGACATTACACTGCCAATCTGTAATCAGAAGTTTATTCACCCAGAAAACTGATCCCAGCTGGAAACGATTTTACAGCTCAAATTATAAACAGGGTTTGACTGAATAATTCCTCTAAGTGCTTTAATAAAAATATAAGCTTCACATTTCTAGCATTTTTGGGGTTAACAGGGTTTCCACTGGTTTTATGAAGGTGAATTTCCCAGGTTAAGGGAACACAATGCATCAGAATGTTCTCTGTATGTAAATGTCTTATTTTTAAGCTTTTTTGATATTTCAACTGGAAAATGACAAAAATGCTGAGGGCAAATTAAGACATTTTAAGTCCTACAGGAAAAAGAGGGACAAGTCAAAATACATTTCTGTAGAAATCAACATGAATTTGCAGAGTATTGTACTGAACCCATAACATTCCTTCAACCAGATGATGTCTGATGTACACAATAACATGTAGAATCTCAATACTGATGGCAAACAGGTTGCTTTGGATCAGATAAAAGCCTCAAGATCAGCACTTTCACCTCATTATGTGAAAATAGAGACCATAGGGATTTGAGATGATTGACCCCATAATTATCCAAATTCTCAAACTAAACACGTGCTCATGCTGGAATCACCATAATCGCAAAATTGACTGACTTGTAAAAAGTGTTCACATTCTCGTTGAACCCGTAATTCCAATTTGTAAAATCAGAAACTTTTATGAATATTAATTAACATTTGCATTATTTGCTATATTGCAGTTTTGTCTTTTGATTACTCAAAATTACGTCATATTATTTAGCTGCTATTAGAAGCACACAATCCCAAGTCTGAGGACATGTACAGATCTGAGTACAACATGGTGTGAATCAGTGTTTGGGGGTAATGCATCGCAAGTAACGTCAGTTACGTAATCCGATTTTTTTTCAATAAACTAATCAATTACAAGAGAATATCAGAGTTACTTTTTCAAAAAAGTAACACCAGTTACTTTGTTTACCATTTAAGTCTCCTGTCCACATATTTGGAAAAATCGGATGTGTGCGCTACGTGAACATGATGTAGTGCATACTAAATGTGAATGTGCATTAATTCATCCCACTCACACACACAAAAAAAATAAAGATGAATAAATGTTTTTTTTAGTGCTGAAGAGTTCTACTGTACAGACATGAATTTACTTTTCAGTCAGGTTTATGCACTACACATTTTGGTGTGAAAGGGCTTTTACATTTGCTATAAATAGAACTTCTTATATATATAAAAAAAAAAAAAATCAAGTAAACTGTAAATCAAATAAACTGCTCATATTTAAAAAATAACGCAAAAGTAATGTAACGCATTACTTTCCATAAAAAGTAACTTAAGTAAGGTAATTAGTTACTTTTTTAGGGTGTAACGCAATACTGTAATGCATTACTTTTAAAAGTAACTTTCCCCAACACTGGTGGGAATGAACCATAAGGACCCAAGACTGGGTTTAAAGAAAGTCAGAAAGGACAAGTTTCATGAAGTGTTTTTTGAGGAAATTTTAAGATGCTGAGATTTTGTTACAGTACAGACCTCACAAGAGCCATGTTTACGTTGCCATTTGCTTCAAAAATGTTCCACTTTGGGACTTTTCCATATACAGTTCAACAAGTTCACACATACAGTATTTTCAGCACATACTAAAGATTTAAAGAAACGGTTCACCCCAAAAATGTTATTCTTTATTTTAACTCTTAAAAAATTATTTGCTCATTGTCATTCTAAGCCCATATGCTGTTGTTTTTAGAAGACTTCTGAAGAATTGTTAAACAGCTGAAGCACTGAATAAGCTAACAACAACAGGGCTACAATAATATCTCATTGATACATCATAAATGTATGACTTGGTTTATTACATGACTTGCTTATTATATTTCTTCTTGAACCAGTATGACAACATGGCGTATAACGCACAATTTATGGACTACCTTTATGCTTCCATGATTTGTTTTTTTTTTTTTTTTTACATTTCAGATTTCTATAAACTGTGGTGGCATAAGCAAGAGATTTTTTTAACAATTCTACAGAAATGTATTTTTTGTGATGTCACACACTTCTGTGTTCCACGGCAACTGGAAAACATGAGGGTGAATAAACAATGACAGAATTCTCATAGTTTTTTTGCGGAACTATCCCTTTAATTAAAGTTCCATAACAGATTAACATCGGTCTGTGGCTCCTTCAGAAATCGTACATACTACCGGATTTCGGTCAGAGTTCACGACTGAGTAAAAACATGTGTACGTTCCGAGGGCGAGAGAGAGGCCACAATGTTCAGTCCGATCTCAGCCCACGACAGGACACTTAATCACACTCATCCATTATGTGATTCACAGAATGATGAAATCGCTGGATTAATAACTCTAATATTGATCTATTACAAGTGTGCTATGTCGCGAACCTGGTTTAGGAAAAAGCCGCTGAGATCTGAGAAGTTTCAGAGTGCACACAGGTGGACCGGTTGAGTCAAAGCGCTGGAAACCAGCCCCGACCACACAACCCTGGAGATTAAGAAGAACCTGGCCAAATCAGCATTACAAACTCCATCAAAAGCCAGAAGCACAGCGTGAATTACAGCAGCGGCCAGTAAGATGTGATGAATCAGTCCATCGCCCTACAGCAGGAGGCTTAACATGCCAACATCGCACGCAGGCAAGTGCCTCAAGATGTGGAAATGAACATGGAAAAATCCAAGTTTCATTCCCACGTATCATCGCTTTCTGAAATGGAAGCTGTGTTTAAAAATGAATGTTGTGTTGGAACTTTTCACAGTGGGGATATTGATTCATTGGATGTTAGAAAACATTCACGCAGCATTTGCTTGTGTACAATCTCAGAAAAAAGGTACAAAAGCACTGCTTTCGCCAAATGTCTATGGTGGCAGCGGTGAACACAGCCGTATTCTGCTCAACTTTGGTGGATAAGGAAGTCAGTAAAGACAAGCCATTTATGTAGAGCTCCGTATCTGCACCAGCAGTCAGACGCATCAGGACTAGGGCTGTACGATATTGGGAAAAAATTACATTGCGATATTTTATTTTTCTGCTATATATATTACGATATGAAATCTAATCAAATTGTTTCTTACAAACAAAAATGGGTTGAGCACACTTACATTCTCATTTTAAATGATTTAAACTTCGACAACATCGTGTCAATTGATTAATATGCGCGAGGGAGAGAGAGCAAGACGGCGCTTGTGTTGTTTGAAGATGGTAAACGTGCGGCCAGTGCTCGCTCTCTCTCTCTCTCTCTCTCTCTCTCTCTCTCTCGCACTCTCTCTCTCTCTCTCTCTCTCTCTCTCTCTCTCTCTCTCTCTCTCTCGCGTGCGCTCTCTCTCTCTCTGCCCTGTTAAACTCACAGCACTTAAAATTTTAGCTGTGCAATTAATCTGCGAATCACATTGGTCAATTGCCGAACAGTTAATGAATAACGGATCAACTACGACAGCCTACATCGCACATCCTGCGATGTGACTATCGTGGATTCGTACAACGCGATATCGATGCTTAAACGACACATCGTGCAGCCCTAATCAGGACTCTCGCAACACTTCTCTGAGAGGCCCCTGATTGTGTCTGTTGTACTTACATCTCATTAGCTGCTGTTTCAATTCCTTAGGACTGAGGAAGGCAACAGTCTACAATGATGGATTTGCTGGAGAAGCACTAATAAAGTAGAGTGTTTGATGTCTATAAAAAGTACTAATATCTATAATTATTGAACCAATATATAACATTTGTTGCTAAATAAGGTACAGAGAAAATTGGTTTGTTCATTTCTGAAACTTACCGTGGAGGGGACCTTCTTAGCAGCTTCTGTAATCACCTGACTCAGAGGCCTCCATAAGTGGAATGCATATCGACCTAAAAGCAAATGTAATAAAGGGAAACATGCATTGATGGGTTGAAAAGTGTGCCACTTGATTAGACCATTTACAGAGTTCATTTCCAGGGTTAACAGAGTTGGTTTAAGGGTGAAACCAAGGACAAAACCACATTTTAGTCTTATTCAATATGTGTTAAAGGTGAGGTCGCCTTTCAACTTCCCTTGGTATTTATTTGGTCAGGGTGCGGGTGAACTGCCAGCGGTTGTGGTTCGACTGTGAAGCAACACACTGCAAGTCAGCAGCACTCAACTAAATGAACATATAATGCTTTCGAACATCCAGCATTTAATAAAGAAGCTGTGAAAAGCCATCGAGCTGCTCCTTTAACCCAACCAAACAGTAGGTGAAGAACACATGAAATCATTGGGAACGTTTTGGGAATTTCATTTCATCAAACTCTAAGAAGCACATTTGTTGAGAGGAAAACGTTATTTTGCTTTTCAGCAAAAAAAGTGTTTGAGGCTCCCTCCGCTGTAATCCAAAGCCCTGCCTCTGAGCGGAGCAGACCACACACCACCTCAGCTTTTGGCAGGAGCGCTGCCCCCTCGATGTACTGAAATGGGAATCAGCCCCCTTCCTCAAAGCGACCACAAGTGCTATTCCATCCTGACCTCACACAGCTATGGGTGGAAGACTTGGAGACTAACAATGATTAGCTACCACGCAGGAGTAGGGAGGACGGCAGAGACACCTGCCAGAAAATAATCAAACGTAAACAGGCCGATGACGAAGTCACTTAAATGATTTGGCCACAAGCAGGTCGTTTAAAAGTCGCTTTGATTCCTTTAATGCTAGAGGCCGCGTTGACCTCATTAACCAGGCTGAGCTTCATCTGGGGGCTTGAACAAACACTCACAGTAAGTGTGGCTTAACCATCACCATCGCCATCATCTCCAGTGATTTCCAATCCTTTAGAATCACATCATAAATATTTGTGGGCAGCTTCAACGTACGGAAAGTTTAGCTAAATATTTTAAGAAGACAAGGGAGAATTTTTTTTTATTACATTATACAATGGCTACTTTATCCCACTGTGAACCGCAACATGAGGGATTTTAGCTTACAAACATCCTGCCTAGAAACATAGTCTTCGCCAGAACGCAAACACGAAAGCTTCGCCAACACTGTGTTCCAAGAGCGCTGATATCTAGCTCAACAGACTTTTCACTTTACTTGTCTGTGTTTGTGCTTTCTAGACAGACCGGCAGTCTGTTAATTAGTGATGGAGAGCTGTCACTGATTCATTTAAGCACATTCATTCGTCCGGGATTGAAATCTGTAATCAAACAAGTCTTACAAGTCTTGAAGATTGAAGTCAAACAAGTCTTAATGAGTGAATTATTGAATCATTCCCTCAACTGATTTGCTCTAGCACATCTATTCATTTAGGACTGAAATAACTGATGAGTGTTTTCATGAGTGTGTTACTGAATCATGTACTAAATGGATTTGTTCAAACACACTGATACATTCAGGATCAAAAAAGATGCCTGGGTCATATTCACTAATAGTTTTGTATATTACTTAATATTTGCACACACAGGAGATCAGAGAACTTCTCATGAAAAATACATTTTCTAATTCATAACATGCAAATATGCACATGGATTTGTTCGATTACTCGATTTACTTGGGCGGCAGTGGCTCAGTGGTTTATGTAGGTTGTCTACAAACAGGAAGGTTGGTGGTTCAATCCCCGGCTCCACCTGACCAAGTGTCGAGGTGTCCTTGAGCAAGACACCTAACCCCAGCTGCTCCCGACGAGCTGGATGGCGCCTTGAAACCTGTAAAGCGCTTTGGATGGCCATGGGGTCTGTTGAAAGTGCTATATAAATGCAGTCCATTTACTCACAACCATGTCATCAATTATTTTAATCTCTTTATTCAGTCGAAAATATATTAAGATTTTTGAGGAAAACATAGTGGACTTCAATGGTGCTCAATGTGCTGAACGCCAAACTGCAGTTTCAATGCAGCTTCAAAGGGCTCTACACAGTCCCAGGAATCAAGGAATAAGGGTCTTATCTGGCGAAACGATCAGTCATCGGCCTAAATTTCTTTTTGACAGAAGAAAGAAAGTTATAAACATCTTGTATGACATGGGTGTGAGGAAATTATCCGATTTTTTATTTATTCTGGAAGTGAACTAATCCTTTAACCTTGGCTCGATCTAATGTTAATGAATTTAGAATACTCAACATGAGTGACCATGTGCCTGAGGTTAATATTTTTCCTTTATAACCTTTAATTACTTTCGGTAGCAAACATACACCACTTTCTAAAAGATCCTCAAGCAACGCTATCCTCAAAACCAGTTCAATAAACACCTTTTATACACAGACCCAGACTCCAGAACTCTCTTTAGCCAGCCCTAACCATAACTGAGTTTTTACACTGAGAAACTTTGCAGCTCGTGTTTATTAACACATTTTTTTCTTACTGTATTACTGGAATGTAATGACAGTGTGAGTTATTGAATCATTAGGCTTGTTTGAGATGAGCAAAATCTGCGCAGATCCGATCACCGGTGATCATTGCGAGATGCTTGCCTGTTAGAAAAGTGTCCAAGGACATGTCAACTGATACATTTCTCTGGCTTAAAATACATTTTAGTCTGGCTTAAAACAAGGGAATGAATTCTGAAGAATGCTTGCTACAAAACAGAGCTGCATAGGGTCTCATTCACGAAACACGAGCAGAACGAATTTGTGTGTAAATCGCGTGTAAAGTGGTTCTGGCGTAAATTTTCGGATTCATTAAAACGTTCGTATTTTCCAAACGTTAGTTAGTATGAAATAAATCTACACCTGCTCCCAGCCACGCGTAAATAGTGCGTTTGACGTCTGAACGTTTTGCTCATTAATACGGCTGCATTTTAATTCATAATCGGGTACATATTTACACAGCATTTTGAAAAAAATATTATATATAGTAATTACATACGGTTTTTCTTTTCACTTCTGGGACTGTTCGATTAACAGATGAAATTCCATTAACAAGCCACAAGGCACAAGGCGCATCTCAAACAAGCCTATTGCTTCACTGATTCATTCAGGATCCAAACAAGTGACTGTCTTAATGAGTGAGTAACTGAATCATTTACTCAACTGATTTGATTAAGCACATTTTGGAACTCAAAAGTACATGAAATTGAGTTTGCATAGCAAAAGGCTTGTATGCTTTGCTCTTAAAGACTATTGCAATTTGCTGAGGCTAACACTACCGTGTGCCACAACATGACAATATCATGTTATATAACTTAGATGCATAATTTGTCATATGGCTAATTCTAATCAACAGCTTGAAATTGCTTATCACAGTCAAACCATGCAAGAAAATACAAGCAATCCAGTCTCCCCTGGAGTAATCTGAGGTTGAGCACTACCTCAAAAGCACAATGGTGATCAATCTTCAGTTTGAAGCGGTAACCTTTGGTTCTCAGCCCAGATCTCTAACCACTAGACTAGGCCATACCCCACATATTATAGAAATGCATGTAACATCTGCATGTGACTATGTAACACGAGTTTTAATGACACACAGATCTCCAAATGGATGCGTACACAGCGGTCCAAAGCAGATGTGCTCACCTGCAAACCCTGCCGCTGCAACTCCCAGCCCCACTGCCATCAGACAGCCACCCTGAAACACACACACAAACATCACATCACTTCGATAATTAATAACAAACACAACTCAAACACTGGCAGAGAAGGATTTTAAACATAAGATGAAACACACAAGGTTCTCCCTTAGAAGATCATCAAAGATTTAAAAACCAGACTAGACTTCCACTGGAAATTTAAGATTCTTCCTAGAGCTTTTTTGTTAATTTGTTAAGATTCCAAATTCCAAAAATTCCATACAGATTTCCACTGACTGATAAATCATTGCACTGTATGATTCATGAATTAATGCTTCCGTGTCATACAGTTCAGATTTAAAGCCCTTTAACATTTAAGATGTTATATCTATCTATCTATCTATCTATCTATCTATCCATCTATCTTCTCAGACAATACCCCAAAATTTATAAAAACACCCAGAATGCCCCAGCTATTTATGTTACTTCAAAATGCATAGCAAAGACCTAGAATGCCACCAGAAACCACCAGGAACACCTTTATAGAGACCATTTGTATCCATAAGGTGCATATAAAATTCTGACTTTCAAATAAGGCTTTGACAAAGAAGATTGACAAATGACTAACGTTATACTTATTAAATCAGCTTGTATGTTATGTATAGCTTTTGGTGGGCCATAAAGTGTTAATTTCCCGTCACAACACTTACGTAATCATTATTGGGTCATTTTTGTTAATGCATCAGTTAAACATTCATTAGATGTTGAATTGTTTCAACATCTCTGGTAAAAAAAAAAAAAAGAAACAAAAAAGGTAAAAGTCTTTGTCAGAAGTCAGATGTGAGCAGCAAGGTCAATGTGAGCACACACAGATGCAACTCTCATGACACAAGCTCAGTCATTTCACAGTAAAACGGTGTAAGTGCTCCGGACTCTCCAGCGCGACATTTACTCACAAGGCGTTTGTCAATATCTGTCTCACTCTGCCCGGTGGATCTCGGTGTATATTCAGCATTTCTCATGAAGTCCCCCTCCATCACTACACCACTGGAGCTCGCCATGCTGAAGATGATGACAGACCATACATCTACGGAGACACCAGAGGGACAAACTTCGCGCTGCTACGGGGTCTCGCGATTCCAAAACGTTTTCATACCTCACAGATTCGTGTGCCCCAAACCTCCAAAAACAAACTGTAACTGCCAAGAATTACCGTGTGTTTAAAAAGCTTTTAAGCACTATGTTTCATATGAATACTGGTGTTAAGCGGGCAATACCACACAGACCGACTATGCCATACAACTCTCTGTCAATGCCAGTGATCAGCTGTTCAGGTGTAGCCTACGTAAAGTAGCTACAGGAAACACGCACGACACAATAATAAACAGACATGAATCGATCTACACATCTACAGCGTAATCCCAGAGGGAGCCGGGCATATAGAGGAAATGAAATAAACCAAAACAGCAATATGACGAACAACGAGCAAAGGAATGAAAATTATTGTGAGAATAACTCACCTAACGTTAGTAACGTTACTTCAAACCCTCAGAATCAGCCAACACAGTGAGTACAGTAGGCTACAACTGAAAAATATCATGAATTTCACTCTCATACTAGGTGTTAACGCTTGATATACTAGTAATAACATATTTATAAAATAATATATATGATTAAAAAAAACCCATTAAAATACATAAACAATTTTTCGTTATTTTTTTTTACGTTTTAATATCTAACGTTATCATTATTTCGATGTGTCTGAGCTAACGATCGGTCATTTTGGAGATTAAATCTACATTTATTGATAGATATTTCTATATAAACCGGAAGCTACTTTAGTTTCACTTTCGTTTCTGTAAAAACATTATGAAGAAGTGAAACTCAGATACTAATATTTGGCAACTGAGTCCAGAATTACAGTATTGTGAGGAGGGGCAGTTGTCTTGGATTCCACGCGCTTTTTTTTTTTTTCCATATTCATGGATTTTTCCCCCTATATTTATTCATTTCCATATTTATCTATTTTCGAATCATAAGAGATAGTAAATGTCAACATTAAAACACATAGGCTACATGTAAATAAACAGGCTAGTAAAATATCATTCAAAAACAAAACAAACGCTACAATCCTCTGGTGGACAGTACAAATACGAGGTTTTCAATATAAAATAAAAACAGGCAGGTTTTTTGAGTAAATAAAATGCCAACTTTTTATAGCCTATACATTTTATTAAGTAGGCTACATCTATCATTTCTTAAATTATATCCAAATGTTTGCCTTTTATTTTCATTTAGTAGCCTACGTTGTTAAATATCATAGACCTATTTCATGTATTAACTAACTATTTTTAGTAAAGGAATAAGCTGCTATCACATGACAAAATGTTAATGAACAAACATCATTAACTACTGTGTAAATAAAATTGACAAATAATCAGACTTTGCCGCCATAATTAGTTCAAATAAAATAGTTCTTTATTAAAAAATAGTTAATCAATATGTCATATTTTTAATGATGTGAGGAGCTTTTTGTCATTTTAACTTCTCTGTTCTTTGCTGACCATACAATAACTGTATATTTATGATATTTCTGCAGGAAGTTGGTTGCATGGTGAATTTTTGTAAGGGGAATTCCAGTTACTTGTGACCATGTCATTGGTTTGTTTATTAGATTAGGCCTAATGTATTATTTACTGTAAAGTATGGAACTGCTGCCTGTACTCTCTATATTTGTGTTCAGTTTCATCGCGCCTAATTTTAATCATTTTGATTTATACCACATGACTCATTGTTTGATGTGTCGTCAGGCAGCACATTTGGGGTTATTTGTGATGTCAGGGGATCAGCTATGATACAGATGTGTTTTGGAATGGATTTTGACAGCTGCATTATTTGGGGTGTGTGTGTTGTGTCACCATCAAATATGATGGGGCTGGAGGGGAAGTTCCCCAGAGTTGTTTGTGAAAAATTCTGACTTTACGTAAGAAAAGATGACTTGTGCCACACCACATTGAGACATTGCTGACATATGAGGCTGATAAGTTCACAACATGGATGGAATCTGAACTTGAAAACAAATGTACCTTAATGCATGCCATTTGCCCACAGTGCGGATGGATACACCAAGATACCACCAAATGAATCAAGACGGAGCGAACTGCAGAGGAGTAAGTCATAACATGACTGTTGTTGTATTTTCCATCTTCATGTGATCCAGATGTGTGTCTAATTGCTACCATCAGGTGCAGTTTCAGCATGTTTATCTTCAAGAGAAGACAGATTTCTCTTGTTGTTTTTATAATGTAGTTCATTATTATCTAAAGGCTGGAATACACCACATTATATTTAAAATCTGAACAAATACATTTAAAAACACTAGCCATCATACACTTGCTATCTATTTAAATAGTTACAGAAAGAAAAAAAAACTTATTGTAGCATCACTAAATGACTGAAATTAGCTTAAAATATCAAATATCAAACATTTGTTTAAAGCTAAAAAAAAATCATGGTCTGTTCCCATCATACACAGTCTTTTAAAAGAAGGTACCAGAAGGAGGGGTTGCAGTGATACAACAGAAGAACATAAAACATTAACAATAAAAAAAAAAACATGTTTTTCGTAGAGTGTAAAGAACATTTAAAACTAAAAAAACAAACGTTTTACTATAATGAACTTTTATTTGTTTTTTTGCAATGAAAAGTGTTAGTTAATGGATAAAAGTTTATTTTGTTTGAATGAATTGAATTGAAAATTAATTGTACCTCCTGAAATGGCAAAATTTGTGTAGTGTATTCCAGCCTTTCATTAATGTCTCTCTTAAAAATTGTGTAGTAATTAGTCATTTAGTAGCATGCCCTTTGCAAACTTCTATTTTGCCAGCCCTGATCTTCAGCCATTGTCACAAAACCTATCTGTGTTTTGAAATAAAATGCATTTCTCTCTCTGCAGCTGCACAGGAAGGAGAGGAGAAACTGAGGAGACTGAAAGAGGAGAACCGCCCTGGTCCCATTCAACTGGCCCCAGAGAAACTAGGTAATATGGAGATGAAATATATGGAAGTCCTGATCTGAAAAAAAAAAAGACACAAAGCAAAGGAAAGGAACATCTAAAGCTGCTAATGTATTCACTCTCACAGGTGGTGCAGAATCACTGGCAGAAGTCAGACAAAGACAGCAGGAGGATTTACGCCGGTCAAAGCTGAGAAAAAAGGTTACTGCTTAAAATGTCTGGTTCCTTTCCCAAAAACGTGTGGTGTGTTGCATTACAGTACATTTAAATATCTCTACAGCTTCAAAAAGAGGAAATGGATCAAAATAAGAGACAGGCAGAGGAGCAGAAGAATGAGAGGATGAAGGCCTTACAGCGAGAGAAGGTACAGCTCAAGAGATTTTTACATCTGATTTTTTTTTTACAGCGTTTCCGCAGGGCATTGTGTTACTCTCATGCATCTGCAAATCGTCATATGGTCATCTGGCCTGTGTTTGGATTCAGTGCTTTTTTATGATGCCTTTGTAATTCAGACTTTATAACTCCAGATGTCACTGCAGGCAACTTGCAAGTTATGTTCTTTGCAATTAAATACTATAATAGACTTCAGCCTTCAGTGCTGCTGCCGCATGAGCTTTGCGTGATTGATGAGTCTAATTATTTCAGCAGCCACAGTTCATTTGCTAAAACATGCTCCGGTCACTGTTTGGCCCTTCTCGTAGTGTAATAATGGTTTACTTTAGGGACCTTAAGCAGATAAGCTTGGAAATCTGGAATACTGGAAATAAATAAAATGAAAGAAAATGTTTTTAATTAAATTAGATTGAACTTTATTGACACTGTGGAAAGTACAAATACAGGGCCACCGAAATGCAGTCAGCATCTAACAAAGTGCAATCTGGGAATGACAAAAGAATGACAACACTATGAAAATATGTGGTTCAATTACATATAAATGTTATTTCTTACATTTCAGCAACAATCATATTTAAATAATTAAAATGTAAAGATTTTGCACTAATTAATGTTCAGTAATCAAACTATTTGTAATGAAAAATGTGGCATTTAATTAGAAAAATGCTACATTTTCACTAGTGGTCTGGTCTCAGATGGACCACAGTGTATTTTTGTATTTTTATGCATATATATATATATATATATATATATATATATATATATATATATATATATATATATATATATATATATATATATATATCTAGGATCAGTTCACACTATTAATTACCTACTAGCTATGACTTGTCCTCTGTAAATTTATAATAAACATTATTATACTGTAGTTCATTTGCAGATTAAGCTGAAGGAGAATTAAGTATTTTAACATCTAAAGTGCACATATCATGTCTAATGCATTGCAGGCCAGAAAACTAGAGATGAGTAAAAAGCAAGGTGACGAACAGAGACAGAAGCTGTACCAAGACGACAAACAAATGTACGTCAACACACACCTTTCTACACCTTGCCAGATTTAAAGTGTACTTTGTTTAAAGGAGGAAATAGGATGTTAAGCTGCACTACAGCCCATTGTCCATAGACCTGTAATTATTTCTTGACTGGCTCTAAACAAAAGGCATATTTTTCATTGAACTTGGGCCAAGGATGAACATGTGCATTCAAGTTTACCCTTGCCCCGAGTTCAATGAAAAATATGCCTTTTGTTAAGAGCCTGTCAAGAGATAATTCAAAAACATTGCAAGGAATCCTACAAGACGCTGCAGGCAATGAAGCTTCTTTCATTATTTACCATTGTTTCATCACAAACCTAGCTTTATTTCCACCGAAGTCGAATACAAAAGAAGAAATCTGATGCTGCTCTTTATAATACAGTTAAAACAAATGGGTGATCAGAGGCTATTAAGCTCCAATTTGAATGAATGAATGAATACATAAATAATTGTTAAAAAAAGCATAATAATTGTAGTCCATACAAATTCTGCACCATATTCTATATTTTCTAAAGTTTTTCTTCTTTAAAATAACTCCCTTTGGCTTAACTTTTAAAGGGGTAGTTCACCCAAAAATAAAAATGTTGTCATCATTTACTCACCTTTATGTCATTCTTAACCTGTATACATTTTTTTTCTTATGTTAAATACTAAGAAGTCTAATTTCTAATTGTCATACCATTCGAATTTCATATTAAGAAAAAAAATTTTTACTCAAAAAGCTAATTATGCTTCCTTTGAACTGGTTGTCTTTAAAATACAAATCTTGTGTAATCCCAGGCTCATAAACACATAGTCCTTTCTGGATTACAATCCGCCATCAAAATGATACATTTAATTTTTCCAGCTGCTGTGAGAAAAGGCTATAAACGATCCTCCACCTGCAGGATCCTCACATGCGATAGCCGAGGAGCTGGTGTCCTGACATTTTATCCTACATGTCAGATTTTCCTACCAGGGTTTACTGCGCATGTCAGTATTCCGTCCTTTTTCTCATGCTAAACAACAATATTTAATGTATCTGCATTACTGTAAGGGTAGGTTTAGGGTTGGGTTAGATGTAGACTTTAATAAAATGATCTAACAGGTAGAAAAAAATATTTATTGCTAGTCTCCTGTAGCTGTATCCTTCTAGCTGCAACCGCAAATATAACACACAATTACTGTATTTGCAGTACCATAAGGGTAGGTTTAGGCTTGTGGCATTTTTCATTGTCGAATTGTACTACCCATTGTTTTAATGGGAGGTAGCAAAATCTGACGGGGTAGCACAAATCGACAGAACACCTGGACAACTTCTTTATGTTTACAGACGTGACGTAATGACGTGGCAGCATGCTCAAATTTCCTGTGAAAACCTGCCCTCACCACTCAAATTAGAAAACATTATTATAAGCTTAACGTTGTAAATCATGCTAAAGTAAGGCAATAGTTTTGAACACTGGCTGGTTATGTACTTATGTAGCTCAAATATTGATTTCTGATCATTTTTTTACCAAAACAAGTTATGGACTGCAGCTTTAAATATATATGCATGGATGTGTATTTATATAGACATAATGAATATACACAGTACACACACACATAGTATATATTATGTAAACAAAAGCTTTTATTTGGATGTGATTAATTGTGATTAATCATTTGACAGCACTAATATATATATATATATATAGACACACACACACACACACACACATATATATATAATTTTACAGTTATAAATATATTATATTAATATGTATTAAATATATATTAAAATCAATTAATATTTAATTATCTGTAAGATATATATTTATATATTATTACACAAATTAACTACTTAATCACACAAGTTTAATCATGATTAATTACACTTAACATTAAAATGTTATATAATATGTTCACATTGAATATTCAAATGAATGTGGAAACATCACTGCTGTAAATGTCAATATTTCTTTAATTAAATCTACGATTGAAAGCCAGTATAACCAGTACTGATACTGATGCCTATATTACTTTTTTTTAAATGAATGTTATTGTTTTTAATAGATGAATGAGATTAGAGAGCATTCAAGACAGTCGGTAAAAAAGCAACATCCTCAAATGACTTACACAGTTCAGAACACAGTACCTTTTTTTTTTTTCTGGGAGAAACAAAATCATATGGGTTTGGAACGACATGAGGATGAGTAAATGACGACAGAACTTTCATTTTTTTGGATGAGCTATCCCTGTAATCACAATTATGTCCCTTCCTCCTGCAGGAAAACAGAGGAGTTTCTTCAAAGAATTGAGAGGTCAAGCAGTAGCGTTTCTATGGCAGCAAGCAATTCCATGCCAGCATCATCCTGGGTAAGACAGAGGCCAAAAATGCACTGCGTGCTCTATAGGCCTTAGTTCAAGCCTCTTGTGCATATTGTGCATAGCTGTGGCACTGAGGTTGCAGCCCAAGGCCCTGGAATAATTCACACCAATTGATCTGTCTTTAAAACATGTTTTCAAAGCAAACAGTGCGCACTTGGGAGATTTCCTTGACATGGCACACTGGACTGCAGCAAAGAGTCGGCCTGCTGCTGCACTCAGTCCCCTTCAATTATCTCCTCATTAGCCTCACACCAGAGTTCGCTGACTGAGTCCATCATAAAGCTTCCTCAGTTGTAAACACGCAGCCTTCCGTTTCACGGTCAGCCAGCGCAAAGACGCAAGTCTTGCTTCTGTATGGTTGGGAAAGCAGAGTTCAGGGGACTTCCCAGAGTTCACAGCGAGCAAGCCTCACAAAAGGCAGAGAGGGGTCTGTTGAGAGACTGGTGTGGAATAACCTGTATGGTTTGAGTGAAAGTACCTGGAATGAAGCCAGAGGCTGAGCCTGTGACATACTGGAAGCAATCTGACAGGAAGTGTTTAGAGGTGTTAATTACAGCTAAGCCACTTGATTTCACTTGAATTCTGAGCAAGTTCGGTATGCTTCAGAATGCTCTTGTGGTCACCAAACACTGAGATATAGATCATGCAGTGCCTGCATTTTTATTTGATTTATTTATAGCCAAACCTTTCTTTAAAGTTCTGCTTGAAGAATCATCAAAAGTATTAAGATCTCCACTATGCTGGAGGCAGCAGAAATTCCTTTCATTATGGGGTAATGTTTAACCCCTTATTGTAAAATGGGAAAAGTTATGGCAAAAAGTCAAAACTATGCAAATGCAAATTAGCAAAATATATTGAAGACAGCCAGGACAACATAACACAAGACTTCCAATTATTTTGAAATAAGTTTTATATGCTTACAAAGGCTGCTTTTGTTAATATGTTAGTATATTTTAAATTGCAATGTGATGCAAAGCCGAATTTTCAGCATCCCCATTACTCCAGTCTTCAGTGTCAAATGATCTATCAGAAATCATTCTATTATGATTTGTGTAAGAATTTTATTTTACTATTTTCAAAAGTTGAAAACATTTGTGCTGGTTCTATTTTTGTGGAAACCATATACGTTTTTTTTATTTATTATTATTATTCTTTGAACCGAGAGTTCAAAAGGGCAGTATTTATTCAAAACAGAATTCTTTTGTAACATCGTAGCTAGCACTTTGGTCAAGCACTGAGGTTCCCTTAATACATCTCTCTCTCTCTCTCTCTCTCTCTCTCTCTCTCTCTCTCTCTCTCTCTCTCTCTTTCTCTCTCTTTCTCTCTCTCTCTCTCTCTCTCTCTCTCTCTCTCTCTATATATATATATATATATTTGTCATCTGCAGCATGCTACATGTAGTCTATTCGCACTTCCCACTTCCTCCCCAGCTCCACCTGTCAATATGTTAATATATAATATATTAATTTTATATTCATTCAGTATATTCTTACTCCATTTTTTAGGTATGTTTTCTTCACGTTCATTGTTTATAAAGCTATTTTTCATCACAGAGCATGTCATATAGTACACATTCACAACACATTGATTGTCCTGTAGTGACAATACTGATTACAGAAATGTTAGGTAACAGATCAAATAGAGGAGTCTGCTGCACATTTAGTGGCAATTTGCCCCGAGCCCTGGTTAATTTTTGACCATGACTGGTGGGGATTGAGGGCTGGGCTGACCATGAGAGGTTTGAGGGCTGCCTTCTTATACTGTACAAACCACTAAAAATGGCATCTGACAGCACTGTTAAAAATCGGCATCATCTCGTGTCAAGCAAAGAATGTTTTGTTGTGCGGCTTTCAAAACTAGTCTGCAATTGTTCCCGGTTTGAAACTTTTGAGGACTTCCCTCTGGATGACTAATGGGGAAAATCCCTCTAATAGACAGATCGTGCATTAGGACTGTAGGGCCATGGTACACAACACATGCAACAGCATTTTGAGCAGAGAGCATTGGCTCTCTCGACTTACTGGGAGAGGAGGCCCTTAGATTGTGATTTCTCTTGCTGTATTGACTTAAGTGGCTGGAAAACTTCCAGGCTAAGTAATGAAACGCTCCAACCTAAATGTCTTAGGCCCGCCGATCAAAGTGTTTGTGGAAAGACGAGTTCTTGATGTGGTTTTGTGGCCACTGAGAATTGTTATGCTTTCAGTGATGCTTCCACAAGACAGATTAATCTCCTCCATATCCTCTGTTTGTGCAAAAGATCCTTTGTATTGGCTTCCCAGGATGCCAGGCCCAGGTCGTCCCACCTATTCCCCTTACTCTCTGGCCATTTCAAACAGAGCAGCCCCTATCTGCTGTCCCCGGGCCGTCTGACCAAACACACAAAGGATCTCTTCAGCTTCCAGGCTCTCTGCTTGCCCCTCCTTACAGAGTCATTTTGAACAGGGCCATGAGAATTTCAGAGAAACATCACAGCTGACACCCAGTTTTGCGCTGAAATATGCAATGGGCTCACCCCACAGGCGGAGTTTCACTTTTATGCTTGGGGGGGTTTGCAGCCACTGGCAGACGAGCCAAATGATTTTTTTAAGTAAGGACCAAGCGGCCAGCGGTATAGTGAATTGGTCATATAGGCCTATAGCCTATGTTGGATCAATTAAGCCTTCTCAAATTATCACGATTTGCCTAAAGACACATTAACATAAAGACACAAAGCCAATCATTTGTGTGGAGAGTGTAATCTGCAGTACTAGCACCAGCACAATCACTTGCATTACAGTGGAAACAACTTGAAATACGCTGTTATTTTTGCTCATAAAGGTAGGAGTAATACATCATTCTAAACTATAAAGGGATAAGTTTTATTTTTGTGCACTCACAATACCAACAAAATGTTGTGCTTTTATAAAATAAAGAAAATAAACGCTTTCTACCTTCTCGGTCTTGAACAGGAGCACTTCAGAATTATGAATCTAAACTCATCGAATTGTAGATTTACACTTAAGACATCAAAACTATGAATTAACACATGTGGAATTATATACATAACAAAAAAGTGTGAAACAACTGAAAATATGTCATATTGTAGGTTCTTCAAAGTAGCCACCTTTTGCTCTGATTACTGCTTTGCACACTCTTGGCTTTCTCTTGATGAGCTTCAGGAGGTATTCACCTGAAATGGTCTTCCAACAGTCTTGAAGGAGTTCCCCGAGAGATGCTTAGCACTTGTTGGCCCTTTTGCCTTCTGTCTGCGGTCCAGCTCACCCCTAAACCATCTCGATTGGGTTCAGGTCCGGTGACTGTGGAGGCCAGGTCATCTGGCGCAGCACCCCATCACTCTCCTTCTTGCTCAAATAGCCCTTGATGCCTTCAGTGTGAATCTACAATTTTCATAGTCATGAAAATAAAGAAAACTCTTTGAATGAGAAGGTGTGTCCAAACTTTTGGTCTGTACTGTATATCTAAAGAAAGCTTTACATTATAAATTACTACTTTAAAATTAAGTCAAATCAAAAATAGAATTTCATAATTTCATTATGTAATCCATGCATTTCTCTCTAAAGGCAATGAGGAGATGGAGAGTCATTTCTTTTTTCATCACCATAATTGATGGATGTCTTAAATATAAAAATAAGAAAAAGCCTAAAACTGGCTTGATTATGATTTTAAAAACATGTACAATTAAAAATTAAAACACAGCTTATAGTGGCATGTAAAACTTTGTCCTATAGCCTAATTGTATAGCTGCTTATTTGCTGATTTTTATGTTGATCTGTTCCGAATACATTTTGCCTGATATGTGAATTATTTATTAGCCTATTTTTTTTTTTCTATCCATGCAGCAAATGCTTTACAAACAGCTTTAAAAATTACTTTATTGCAAATTAAATGTTGTAGGCTAACCCGATCTCAAGAAAGTGCTTAGCCTACTCATAGGCACGATTTGAATAATAACTGCTGAAATGTTGGGACAAATCTCAGGTCAGTCTGAGCACTCATGGTACACAGAGTCCATACACAGCCGTACATCTACAGGCACAACAGTAGATCTCTTCCCTTCTGATAGTTTTTCAGTCAAATCATTCTCTATGTGCAGTAAAGAAAGATCTGAGAATTTGTCCTGTGCCACTGAAGATTGGAGCCAGATTCTCCTCATAACTGAGAAACTTTCTGATGTAGCCGAGCCAGTGGGCAGCATGAATGCAAACTGCAGTAGTTTGAAAAAGTTTGGATATTTTTCTTTCATAGCCTACTCCATCTTTAAGTTTTTAAGAGTAATCGGCAATGCGATCACACATTTCACAAGATCCACTTCAGCTGTCACAAGCCGAGGGTGAATCTAAAGACTTGCGTAGCCTACCTGCTTAATTTAGCCCAAAACATAAGCTACTAATTCTAACCACTAAAATATGTCAATAAGCTACACTGAACAAAATTATAAACGCAACACTTTTGGCTTTGCCCCCATTTTTCATGAGGTGAACTCAAAGATCTAATTCCTGCAGTCAGCATGCCAGTTACATGCTCCCTCAAAACTTGCGAAATAGGCCTTTTGTATACAAAGGAAAAGTCTTTGATCTTTGAGTTCAGCTCATGAAAAATGGGGGCAAAAACAAAAGTGTTTTTTTAGTGTTTAACAATAACAACGCGTCATGTAAATTTTAAGTTTGAGTTGTACATTTTCTACGGAAGATGCGATTGAGGTGTAAAAAGCACATTCGCAGTAATCTCGCTGGGCAATGCACGTCATTCACATCGGCCAGTGCAAATTTGTGTCTTTACATTTAGTACTTTGTATGTAATTAAATTAGCTTTTGGAGTGCACACACCATTAGAAAACCCTCTAGGAGAAATTGCATCTTTAAAGCACACCCTATTTTTTTAAATTAAACAAATCAATAAAAAGTTTATTTCTATTATATTGTATTAATAATGAACAATACAAATTTTTTTTTAGTGGACAACTGCAAGGAGACATAAATACATATTATATAAATCATATAAATGATTAAAATTACAACTTTGGAAAGGTGATCGTTGCTTGTGTTATAAAATGCACATTAAAAACAATTCAGGCTCACTAAACTTGTAAAAACAGCACCATTTACTGTGAACCATTTTGCTCTGAGCCACTGAAAACAGCAGGTCATGAGCTGCTCATGTGTTAAGCAGCCAATTATCGTCTTATTGGCAAGTATCAGTTTGTTGTTTTTTACTCATATTTGGTGCATTAATTAATAAAATAAATGTATTTAAAATGTATTTGAAATTGCAGTAATTTCCTCTCATATTTCACAGTTCAAGTAGGTCAAATCATAGGTCACAAAAAAGGAAGACCATATTAAGATGGAATAATCACATCCCTGATAAATTTTATCGTAAAACTTTTTGTGTTCAGAATTTACTAAATTTGTATAATAAGCGAGTGCATCATAAATCCTTTTTCACTCCGTGTTTTTGGCTTATCCTGAATCACTTCATTACACCTATAACAAGTTATGTTCGGACTATTTCAGACTTGTATTGGTGGAACCACTGGGAGTAGCCCAGTACCTGCATGATTCGTCATAGACATAAACAGAAAGAAGTAGTTCCGGTTACAATGTTCTTCCACAAGACACACGCAGTTCTGTTTATTAACCGCTAGAGCACCAAAAGTTACAGACTGCAACTTTAAATACTGATTACTTCTGGATGTTGATAGCTTAATTGATAATAACAAAGCCATTGACTGGTTCTTCAATTTTAAAACTCCTTGTTTTAATCTGGTGTCCTTGCTCTTAGAAGCTGCATAAAGCCGACCAGTCAAATTAGAACTGGCACTTTATGTCAGCACTTGCCATTTTTGTGTGCAGTATGCATAAGATGACCAGTAATCAGAGAGTAAGCGGTCCACACACATACAGTGGACATATTTGGCCATTGCTTCAAGGTATTTGAGTGTCTTCCACCATGGGCATTGTATTTTTTAGACATTGTCAAGTTCAAAATAGATAGAACTTTTAAAAATGCACCCTGAGATGCAAGCACTCATTTTTTTATACAAAAATGCATCCTATGTGAACAGCAAATAAAGGTGAGGCCATATTAGTTAAATTTGTTTCAATAGTGTAGGGATGTAAGAAGCACCCCTTCCAAACCAAGCAGGTTTTTGTTGCTCAATGTGGTAAATTCATGTGACCAACATGAAAATGGGCAAAACTTGTGTACGTGAAACTCAATTGTGCAGATTCCTATTAGAATAACTCGATTTCGCATACAAAATTTTGCAGAGCAATGGCAAATGTTAACGCACCTTAAGAAATGTGTGATCATGTCTTTGAAAATTGAAATTCAGGAAACCCAGAATATATATATAAAAAAAAAAACACATTCCTAGATTTCATTGTGTGGCCACTATTTCTTCACAGACTAAAAATCATGAGTACAGGGAAGCCAGAAGAGAGGAGGAGAACGCTGACCTGCTTAAGAAGAAAGAGGAGCAGAGGAGAAAGGTAAAGAACAAAGGAAGCAAAACAGATGTTCTGAACTCACAAACATCACCTCCACTTTTGGTTCACAGGAACACCACAGCAAAACGTCTGGGCTTTGCCAAGAAAAATAACTAACTCTGCCTAGCATGTGCTATTGATTAGCAAGTTCTAGGATATAGGTGGTAGTCATGGACTGAGTAGTGTAGGTGTTTTCCAGCTGGCTGTATAGTGGTATTTCTGTGGCTTTGAATGCCTCAATGTTGGTCAGACGTGGACTTAATTCACTGATATGCATCGAGCACAAAAGGTCAGCCTGGCCTATCATGTTGATATTGTTGTTTATTCATGCAAATTTGCAATTATATTGTTATATCCACAGGGCTTGAATCCCTTTACATAAGTAGAGGAGACATTTCTGTTGGAGTTGAAATTTTCATTAACTTACTATTTCCAGGCAGAAGTTTTGGAGGAAAAACAAAAACAACAGGAGGAGGACAGGAAGAGACGGACTGAAGCTGACCATCAGCGGTATGGGCGCCTAATCATGACAGACCGCTAAAAAAACCATGACTGTCAGAATTAATAAAGGAGTCTGAGGCCACTAGTAAAAATGCTTATATTATGCATTTTTCTAATTTGATGCCATTTTTTCATTACAAATTATATTGTCAACATTGCAATTTGAATGAAAAGTTCAATTGGAAAAATAGCATGAATTTCAGACTGCTTTAGCATTTGGGTTGTTCTAATGACTTCACTTCGACTGTGGTAACTCCACACCAAAGGGGATATTTTGAAGAATGTCTAAGCTGCACAATCTGTCTGGCCTTCAGCTGGAAAAGAGCACCTTGGACATTCTGTAAATAACTACTTTTGTGTCCCATGGAAGAAAGAAAGTCATACAGGTTTCATGGCACATTTTGAACTTGTATAGACTCTTGTGAAAAAGAAGTACACTTGAGTTAAAAAGTCCTTTTTAGAGAAATAGCATACTCTAATAGAATACTTGGTGTAATTATGAATGGAATGTTTTAGACACTTAATTGCATGTTAATAATATATTATAACTTAAATGTATGCAATGAATGTTTAAGCATTTTCTTACCACCTAAGTAGGACTTACATATTTATATAGAATTTCATTATTACTTCTTGTTACTTCTAAATATACTTGCGTGTAATTTCTGTTGAATGTATTCATATTTGTAACTGTATATTTGTAATAAATTACATTTTAAATATATTAACTATTGAATAACACACTACAGTTAAAATAATAATTATTTGACATGATTAGTATGTTCGTCGACACATCAAAATAAGTGTACTTCTTTAAAACATGACAAAGGATTATTAAAACATAATGACGTCAATTATTTGAAAAATTATGAAGTGTGTTAGCAAACATAAAAGTCATGAAATGCACTTTCTTTTAGTACACTTAAGTGGGCTTTCATTACATTAATATATATTATCTGTTAGTATTTTTTAAATATACTTTAAGATTTTAAGCATACTGCAAGTGCACATTTAAAAGATTTAAGCTTTTATTAAAGCATTTTTTCCCCCACAAGATTAGAACCCAGTTCATTATTTTTTATGTATTTAAATGATAAAATGTGTTGTACATTTTTAAATTAGAAAGATTTGGATTTCAGCTTGGTCTCAGACGATGTACTACTCAAGTAGGAGTATTTCATTGCTCAGAACGAGTTGTGAAATGTTCTGATGACACATTTCTCTCTTCAGGGTGAACATGGCTTTCCTAGACCATCTGGAGGCGAGTAGTTCAGGTATGGTTCCTGAAAGCACTAATGTCTGGCTGGATGATGATGATGATGACGAACTGCAGGATACAGCCTTGTCCACAGTTCCCAACCCATCACAGGTCCACACAGACTGTGAAGAGGAGGATGGTGAGTCTTCAACAAGATTTATATGCATCTGCATGGCACTGTGTGTGTTTTGGTCTGTTTCGTTTCACAGCACCACTGGAAATGTCTCAAAGTCTTTACTTATGTGTGATATTAAACAGATCGTACACCCCCGGTGCCGGACAGAATAACACATTGTTTAAATAAAAATGTCCTGGCATGCCGGACTAGTGATGCTCTTAGATGCCCCTGTATGTTCAAACTTTCAGTGTTATGAGAGGTTAATGTCAATGAGTCAGTTAAAAGACAAACTCATTAGCAGCGAGCTGCGTGGTTGATGTGTTTTTACTCTAGACTGTTTTGAGGTCCAAATTGCCTGCTGTAAAGTAAACTCGTTTGGCCTGGGAGAAGCTTGAATTATTGGCATGCCTGTCTGACAGCAGATTCATTAACAGTATGTCTGAAGCGACTGCTGAAACAAAAACATCGGTTAGCTCTTCCAGATCCAGTCTGGCTGCATTGTCATTACTTGGAAAGGTGCCATTCAGTCTACAGACTTGCCCTGCTGTAGTGTGGGTTAAAGAAATATTTCATCCAAAAATGAAAATCAGTCAGTATTTACTTACCCTCTTGTCGCTGTAAACCCGTACGCTGTTATTATTTCTGCAGAACACACAGGGAGAATCTTCACGCAGCTCTTTTCCATAAAAGACAGTACATATGGCATGTCTGGTATGTCAGTGCAAAAAGCATCATAAAAGCAGTCCATATGATTTGTGTACTACTGTACATTTTAAGGCTGCTGAAGCCAAATCTTTGTGTGAGGAACAGACACAAGTCATTATTCACCATCAAATCAGAGCAAACATGTAAAAGATTTTATAGCTGTCAAATCAAGTGTACTGTACTCTGTACCTTTAAAAGTAGAGGTCGTTTTATAGAAATTTTGAATCATTTTATTTTTATATTTTATTTTTCATTTTAACGTTCTAGAAATAATGTGTAGTTTTTTTTTTTGATTGTTTTAATACGTCTAATTGTTATATATTATTAATTTTAGTTGTTTTAGTAAATGTAACGTACTGTAATTTAAAAAGCAATGAAAAATGTTGGCAACTAGTTACGGTTTTAAGTTTTTATATTTTATTGCAGTTATTATTATTTAATGTCAAGTAACAATTTGTTTAAGTAGTTTTAGTTAAGTCTGCTCACTGGGGCTCATTAAGACCTATTCACACCGAGATTCAGTTGAAAAATAATCTGTGCAATAAACAAAACTGGTCAGCTAATAAGCTTTCCTAAAAGCAGTATCTACTGAGAGTGTTTTCTCCATTTTTTTTTTTTTTTTTTTTAATGAACCTGTCCAAATTTTCATGCTAAACTTTTGTGTTGGGCCTTTAAAAGCCTTTTTACCCTATTTACCTTTAAAAAGGTTAATGTCTTAAAGGTAGCATCTTAAAGGTATAACATGCTCATTTTAGAGGTATAGAATGTGCAAAGTTACCCCTTAAATGGTACTGCGTCAGTGACAAGCTGTTGTATCCCTTTTTGCACTTTTATTTTCCTAACAGTGGCAGAGGTTTGACTTCAATACCATCATAAAGATGTAATCGGTTCTCATATGACCATTTAATTTAAGTTGAGAGTTTTTGGTGCTTTTATAATGAGAGTTAAATGAAAAAGAACTGCGTGAAGATTTAAGATGTCTTCATCTGTGTTCCAGTGAAAGAAAAAATTGGAACAACGTAACAGTGAGTAAGTAATGGCAGAGTTTAAATTTCTCTTTTGATGTGATGGATTGATCATTTTAAAACTAAAAATTAAAAAAATAATAATAATCTTATACTGAAAAATACTTCCTATCCGGGAATGGAAAACTATTGCTTATTCGATTCTGACCAAAAGGCATGGAATTGTATGATTCACACTTATTGCTTTAGCCTCCTTAGTGGGATTTGCAAATGACTTATTGTCCGAGTCAACCTGAATCTTGCTCCATATGTGGAGATCTTCACCTTTTTTTAAGCCAAGAGGTGTGGCTGTTACGGCCAGCTTTTCCATCTGTGTGTGAGGAGCTGCTGTGTGATGGTGTGGGACTAATGTGCCATTCACACTGAAACTGTCTGCATACCTTCTCAGATGCTTAATGACACATTATGTTTGGGTGTTCAACATCACTTCTGTCTGAATCACTGCAAGGACCTAAGGTTTGGGGTCAACCAGGTCCTCCGATTCTCAAACTCGCACCTCTGTCTCTGATTACCAGAAACATTAGATGTTGTTTGTCTCCAGACTAAGAGAGTCTCAGAATGACCTTTCGTCTGGCTGCAGTTCGGCTTACTCACAGTAGATATAGGACCTGCCCTGGCTTATGATGCTTCAGAACATGAACACCATGATTAATAGGCTGAAGGATGATATATTTGAAGCTTTCCATGGTAAAGGCTACAAATTACAGTGGAATAGAGTAGGCTAAACATTAACTAAAAGATATCATCATAGTTTCTCTTTTTGGTCAATAAAGCCCCTTTCACACTGCCATTCCGGGCAAATACAGGGGTAAAGTGTTCCTGCAATTGGTCCCTGGTCACTAGATTTGGCACTTTCACACTGCCAGTGATGACCCGGATATGCATGTGCTTTCACACACAACCCTTGAAGATCCCGTAACGACACGTGACAGCAGCGCGTGACGTGCAATGAACGAGTCGAAAATGCTAGGCACGTTATACTTTCACTGAAGCAAGCGAACGATCTCGGCGTCAGCGCGGAAAGTGAGGAACTAACTGATCTCTGCTTCATTACAGTTTGCACATATTTTTCGAACCCCCCAATGTTACTAGGTCCCGACCCGGGTTCAATTCGGTAATCAATTCCGGGACGTGTTTGCTTTCACACAGAAGGCGACCCGGCAATGTTCCTGAAATATTGCGGGTCCGACGTGCAGTGTGAAAGGGGCTTAAAAGTAAAGTAAATGTAATTGTTTTCTATGAAAATTTTAGATTAAATAATTTTGTGTGCAATTATTGCATATATTTTCTTAACATAAATCCCTATGATTGGATAAAGCTAGGTTCAACATTATTGTTTCATTTTGTTGATATATTAAAGGGAAAGTTAGCCCAAAATGAAAATTCTGTCATTAATTACTCACCCTCATGTTATTCCAAACTCGGAATCATCTTCGGAAAACAAATTAAGATATTTTTGATTAAATCCAAGAGCTTTGTGACCATGCAAGGTACAATAGTCAAGTTATATATAAAAATATGTCCTCTCTCTTCCAAGCTTTAAATTGGCAGTGAATGGGGGTTGTAAGAAAAATGTAAATATTTCCAACTTCATAAACCGTAATCTCTAGCTTCGCATGTGCGTAAACAAGGAAGAGGTGTTCCAGCAAATGACACAGAAGCACAAAGGAAAACCTAAATTAAACACCAGTCAAAAATTAGAAGTTGAAAATGAGGATTTGTAAAGATAAATGTCGGAGGATTTCAAAATAAGCCAATAGATTTCAATAATTACAATCTATTAATGCAAATGATAAATAATCAAATGTGTATTTTGGATTGCATTTGGATCTCTCCATTAGTTTGATGAAAGTTAAGTTCTGAAAGTGAAATCTCAAAATTGACCACTGCCTGTAGTGTCTAAAATGTGTTGCTATAACAGATTCAAGCTGTATATTCTTAAGGGTGAAGTGGGTAATATCTGCTCCACTAACATCACTGAATGTAACCACTAAAATAATGACTTCCATTTTCCGAATAACTCCACCCATAAATCAAGCTACGAACGGATTACTTACATTTGGCGCCACACAAAACTATGATAAAAAAATACCCACTTCACCTTCAATTATGTTCGTGTAGCTCAAATTCTAAAGCATTGCGCTAACAATGTTGTTGGTTCCAGTCTCCAGAAATACATACAGCTTACCAATAAAATGTATACCTTGATTGAACACTTATTCTAGTTTGACTTATTGCCATGAGGATTCTGCTATCCTTTCACCACTTTCCTAATTTAATTTATTTTCTGTTGGATTTTATGTCCAATGATGGCCTTCCCATCTATCCGGCATTCCTGGGATCTGTGTGTATGGGACATGTGTCTGCCATAGTGCTAGTTTGGTCCATTAGTGTGTGGTTTAGTGTGGGATCAAGATGCCGTTGTTTGCGGAACAGGCTGGCAGAAGCACTGCGGTGGAGCCGAGTTCTCCCACCCTGTCTGTCTTGCTTCATGAACCAAATGAACCAGCAGGGAGGTCAATATTGCATTATGTAGCTGCACATTATTAGAAAGATGTGTGTGAGAACTTCAGGATCTGAAGTCTAGGAACAAGTGACCGTGGTTGCACATAATTTTTTGGCAGCCTCGCGCTCGCATTTTGTGCATGGAAATGCTAACGTACAGTGATTCAGCTATGGAGATATTACACTACTGCACAGTAACCATTTGTTTTTGTTCTTTTATTCCCTTGTAGATTGTGGCCATATGTGGACCCTGATGAAACTCCAGAATAGGTTTCCATACTATGAGCGTGTTATGCTGGAAGATATCGTCAAACAGTGCAATGGCAATTACCAGCAAGCATACGAGCTGCTTGATGTTTAAATGATCCTCAGTGATAGATTGATCCTAATGTTGGTTTGTGAGTTAATAATAATTTTTGAGTGAACTGTCCTTTTACTTAATGAAGGTGACAATCTTAAACCAAACCAAATCTAGTGTCCTTTGAATTGAAACAAAAACGTATTTTTTAGTTATTTTTGCTCTGACAGTAAATGGATTGATACTTAGTCATAGAGAAAATAAATCGAAACAATAAATCAAGATTTGAGTCTGCTGTGGTAACATTATGGATCCCATGGGTACAATTCACAGGTTAAATGATGTGCATTCATAAAATTCAAAGGCTAATTTATAATGAGGTAAAGGACTGAACTCGTCCACCATAGGGATGGACAGTGAAAAACCAAACCATCATACACATCATTAGCTACATGAATGCTGTATAGGTTTCTGCTAAAAGGGCATGAATTTATATAAAGGCTGCCTCTATGTATGTGAAATTGTGTGCAACCGACTGGTTCGTGGAGTAAAAATCCCTTCCATTTTCTCCATTAGGGAATTCTTTTAATATATATACCTTGTACTTTTGTTGAAACCACTATCAATCGTGTTCCTACACAGGAAAGGTTTCTCATGTAAATGTATTCACTGCTTTAAACGTGTAGTTTCCTGTGACAGTTTCCCTGTCTTTTGATGATGGGTTGTTGGTTTTTTTTTTTGCAAGTGTGTTTTCCTGTGTGCGGGGTGGAGAGGTAGTTGTGGAAAGAGCGGTTCCCAGGGTAACCCAAACTTTAAAGGAAACTGTGTTTTTTTCTGACACACGATACCAAGAAACATTTCCGAGAGGTGTTGTTCTGGGTCATTGAAACTAAGAGGGATCACGCTGCAACGTCATATCGCACAACTCCGATGCCCCACAAATCAGAACTGTTGGTAGGTCTACGAGACCCTGATTACCTCAGCAGCATTCAGGGGGATTTCCTGTGGGTGGTTCCCCATCTGAATTAGGTCACAACATTACCCATATCAACCAAGAATTCTGGGGGAAAAATAATAAAATCTACAGACAGCAATAAACCACAGCATACACCCAGCAGATCTGGGGTCCATTATCCGTTGGTGTCGAAAAGACAAATATATTGATTCTCTATGAAATCACCCCTTTTGTTTTTCTCTTTGACTGTTTTCCAAGCATTGTGAGGTTTCAGTTCAAGACTCATTCGAGTTGCCCTTTCACGCTCTCGTATTATTCCAAGGTCTTGTCTGAGAGAATGAGTCATGAAATGCAGCTCTGCTGTATAGAAGAATAAAACCAGGAGATCACACAAGCTCTCGCGTCTGCAAAAGATAGACATTTATCAATAGGTACTGCATCAGTTTTCCAGCTAGACCGTACATGCAGGGTGTAACGTTTGCTTGTGTGCAACTAAAATATTAGCCATCTTGTCTGTTGGATGGAAGATACTTCAGGACAGAAGAGGACCTCAGAGTGAACTAGGAAAACATGCCACTCGCAGGGTTGTAACATGTAGAGATCTCCACAGTCAACCACAACTGAGTCACAGTGCTTCCTGGGGAAAATGGGCTCCACGAGACAGGCTATTGAGGCACGCCTTGGCTGCTGGCTGACAGCGCCTACAATCCCCGTTCTCTCTCACACACACAGACACAAACAAATAAATAAACTAGCTCCAGCACAACAATATTTACGTACGTTACAGCTCCACCGAGAATTGGGCCCCTTTGAAATATTTGCTCTAACTGTTATATATGGTATGATTAAGCAATGGCAAATCAAGCCAAAGAGTGATTCATTTTATGTGAGTGATGGAAGATAAGTTTGTAATACAAAGCACTGTGCAGCTGACAAAGAATAGGCAGCCTGCTATTATACTGAAATGATTTATTATAGAGATACAAATCATAGATGGTACTGTTTGTGGTTTAGCTCCTTTTTCCCAAAAAAGTTGTTTGTCTGAAGCAGGAATACTCCCTGAACAAACAGCTTAAACCAGCCTCAAGGTAACAGGGTTGACAGTTTTATGGTCTAAATTGATATAATATGCATTGTGCTCAAGGTCATGATACTATATGGGGAATTCATTTAATGCTGACATTTCTGCAAGTATCAGTTATCAGTGGTTTGCTAAATTAAATCATGGCAACAGGGTTAACGTTTTTTACAGACCACTTGCCGTTGAGTTAAATAATGTGTGAAAGATTGTCTCGTCTAATAGTTATTTGTTGAAAGGACATAAATTGCATAAGCAACTGTTTGTGGTTTAGCTCCTTTTCCTCCCAGAAGTCATTAATCTGAGGCAGCAGTACTACCTAAAAGCAGCCTAAAAGGTAACAGGGTTGACAGTTTCATGGTTGCACTTGCAGGTTCATGACACTATAAGGAAAATAATTCATGTAATGCTGATATTTCTAGAAATATCCACTTTCTGGATTATAAGTGATTCTAAATAAAATAATGGAAACAGGATTGACATTTGATACCTGCTGTTCGGTTAAATGGCCTGTGGAAATGACTTTGTCTAATTTGTTAGAAGGACACAAGCTGCCTTAGGTATACCGTAAATGTGTTTATGGTTTAGACCAGTTTTTCTTAACCCCAAGGTTGTTTGGTTGAAAATGCAAGAAAGATGTACGTATGTCGGCTAAGATCTTATTTCCTCATAAGTCATTCATCTTAAGTGAATCCCTAAATTAAACAGGTTTAACATAACATAATATTCCTTTTGTGCAGGATCATGATACTTTAGGGAAATATAATTTAATGTTGACGAAGGGTAACTGGTTTTTCAGCCTGACAGGTTCCCAACCCTCCCTCAAAACCACATTTCTAGCTCTTTTACTGCACTTTATCAACAGCTGATTCAATTGTATTCATTTTTACTCATGCTAAGGTAATTTAGAAAAACATCAGAATGTCATACTTAAACAAGACACCACTTAGAAGTGCACAAAGTCTCCTGAGCTATGAAAGAGCATCTTCTGAGCCAGAGTATTTGAAGATGAAAACTATAGGAAACAGCATCAACAGTGATGATATGACAGATTATATCCCACATGTTTAAGCCTTCATGAGGGTGCGAAGCCAAAATACAGTGTACTGGCTGGAAATCTGTCACCATGTTGGCTTAACTGTATGCATGAAACAGCTTGAGTAGTGATGAGTGCTCTTTACTACACTACAATGATGTCCTTCTGTCCTGACGGGACCTTATGTGAGGGGTACAGACAGAGCACTCAAAGTCCTCACAGCCCATGTGATTTAACACTCTAATTATGGCCAGTATTATGTTTTGCTGGTGTGTTTTTTATCTTGACCGTTTCCCTGCTGAGGCTTGGCCCTTTTCCAGCCTGAAGTCACTCTACATGGAACCTGCACAGCTGCAAGACTAGCTAAATATTTGCTTTCTCTGGTCTGGCACTGGCACAAAACCCAAGACTATAGCAAAAGCAGTGGCTCTGCCTGCTTACAAACTCTCTGCTAATACCCACAGATTGGCGTTCTGACATCCCACTCTGGAAAAAACATCCTCCTCTGACTCTCTCTCTCTGACTTCTCATGGGTAACACAAGATTTGAGCTACACCATGCCCCGATGAACTTCCTCTGCCCGGGCCTGCATGTCACTTGAACTTGTCTGACCTCTTCTGCCAGTAGATTTGAGGCGACACTCACTCCTCCCACCCATGGAGAAGCTCCCCATGCTGAAAACCACCAACACGCTGTTCTGCGGCGACTCTGTTGGGGGCAGAACAAACTGCTTGCCGCTTAATTAAAGGCCATAACAAAGCTTGAGATGAAGCAACAACAGAAGAGTAGTGCCTTTCAGTGGCCATCTGTGATTTTGGTGGATGATGTGTCAGAGATTATTTGTTTTGTTTGGGAAAATAACATCCAGGTCATGGAAGAATGTCAGGGAAAATTCATTCAAAAGGAATGAGACGTGTTTATTCATTTGCTGAGGACATTTCTCCACTCATTACAGCAATACAGCTTTAAAAAATGCACACCACTTTGTGATACACGTTGTTATACTACTTTTGTGCCCAAACTGAACCATTATCTTCATTTTATGCATTTTTGCTACACTCACATACCTTTCAAAAGTTTGAGGTATGTAATATTTAGTTTACCAAGGCTGCATTTATTTGCTCAAAAATACCATTCAAAACAGTAATATTTTAGTAGATTTTAAAATGCAATTTAATATTGTGATGCAAACCTGGATTTTCAGCATCATTAGTCTTCAGTGTGACGAGATCCTTTAGAAATCATTATAATATGCATATTTACTGCTTGAAAAACATTTATTAAAAAGCAATGTTGAACAGTTGTGCTTCATACTATTTTTGTAGATACTGTGATACATTGTTTCAGGAGTTTTCTATTCTTCTGATGAATATAAAGTTGAAAAGAACAGCATTTATTTGGAATAGAAATCTTCAGTTATAAATGTATTTACTGTTACTTTTGACCTATACAAGTACTGATTTCTTTAAAAAACAAAACAACAACAAAAAAACATCTTACTGGCCCAAAACATTTGAATAATAGTGTAACATTTTCATTCTGCAACGTATTGTTCTCTGATGTGACATGTTATAATATGGATGTAGATTATCATAAATAAATATGGTTCCAAAACATGTAAGTTGCTACGACCGAGATGAAAATGATACACATACTAGCTTGAACCCAAAAACAGAGGTTTCTACGGTTTTTCCGAAAACATTCCACCAAATAAACTCAGTGACTTAATTTAGAAGTTACACAGGACAAAGTCCTGACCATGCTGTGGTCTTCTGTCTCAGTAAAATCCTCAATGATGCATCTAAAATCCCAACAATATGCCAGTTTATTCATAGTGTAATCAGTTCAGGAGCCAAGGGGAGGCCTTTGACCAGCAGACAGTCAGGCCTCTTTCACAACACCGGGTCCAGCGTTGCTAGCGATTGCGTAAATCCCAATTTCAAGCAATTGTGGTATTCTACCAGAGAAAGTCTCTAAAGACCGTAATGCTCCAACTCTACTGTACAAAGAAAACAATATTTTCCACAGAACAGCCACCATTAATTTAATACAACCCTAAAGTATAGAACAATAATGGCCATATATATCTTTCAGCAGTGCAGCAAAAATTAATTATACTGTCTGAAAACCTTTTCGTAAAGTACAGAAAGTAATAAAAGATAAAAGACTGAATAAACGTTAAATGAAAAGGTGCTTTTTTTTTGTTTGTTTCACAGAGACCGATGCCCAAAATCAGCCAAATCTAATCAAATGGAACTATTTTGTGTGTCATTCGGCACACCCACACAAGAACTCATCAGGGGTCAAACTGGCAAGTCAAATGTTTAATTTTCAAGTGGAGACCATGCAGCTCTGATCTGCTTGAAAGTCCACTGCACCAGCAAGAAAGACATTAATTGGGTGGAGACTTTGGTGGTATATAAACAGATTTAGTTTCCAATACAGCATATTCTGATGTTTAGATATTAATCACGGTTTTGTTTGTTAGGTTGGTTGAAAATGAAAATCAACTATCAGCTGTTGTCAGGGTGAACTTTTGTGTATTTAAATGTGGAAACGGCATTAAAATAAACAGTTTTTAGGCAGTACCAAGCAAGACCTGATTACATGTATCAGGTTACCTTTAGAGCATGCCAGTGGTTTCTGTATATAGTTTAATGACTGATGCATTTTTCTTTTTTTTTCTTTTTTTTTCTAAGTTCTAAAAAAAATAAAAATTATAATAATAATAAAAAATGTAATTAAATGCAACTCGATTAAATGCAAATGAATAGAACATAAATTTCCAATAAAATGTGTAATTCTTAATTTTTTTTTTTTTTTTTATTAAGTAAAAATGTCTATGTGGTGTAGATAGATAATAAAGGCTCATTAAATACTGAAATATATTTAAATGTATACATCTTATGTATTTATTTATTTATTTATTTATTTATAGGAATGGAACAGTTTTCAAGTATTTTTAATATTTGATAAATGTGTGGTGTGACGGTACTAACATGTAATTTAATGTGATGTGACGAAACCCATAAAACAATAAATTATATCACAAGAGGAACATCATAACTATTTATCAAGATCAATAAGGTTAGCTCAAATTTGTCAGATAGAATAACTTCATGATGAAGTAGAATGGATACATTTGTGATTCATTAGGTTTTATCTTAAAAACAATAGACTAGCAGATTTTTCCACAGCTTTCTCCTCTTCACCTGACATACGAGGCAAAGATCAGTCATTTCATAATAGGTGTCATTTAATCCACTGAATCCTTGCTACACCCTCATGCTGTGGACTGATGGAGGGAAATATCCTATTTTCTTTGTTTACCCTCTCTCTGCTGATTTCTGTTATAATTATGTGACTTTTAATATTAATATGTAATGGTCTTGAAGCATCTACAGCTTCTGCTTAGCAGTCAAGTGGTCAACTAGAGTACAAATGCAATAATGTCGCATCTTCCAGCTTCACAGTATCGAGGTCAGTACAGAGAATATTTATCATATCCCAGATCAATATGGATGGATAAATATACATAAGCAATTCATACCCACACTAAATTATAGTCAGGATGATGATGCAGTTTTATCAAAACATCTGTATGATCAACATTTAAAAACAAGAATATTCACTGAACCAGTGAGAAGAATATGGGACAACCTGTTTGCCCAATCAATGGCAGACCTGTTTGAAAACAGTCATCATTTTTAAACTTAAGTATAAAAGCTGCACTTTAACTCTACAAGATTATCACACTCAACCATTTACCAGAAAGACCATGCTGGTCCACCATCAATAAACCAGTACCACCAAACCAGCCTGGATCAACATGACAATTCACATCATCTATGATGGTCTTTCTAGCAGGGAGGTTTATGTCTTTTCAAATAAATCGAACCGCCTCCATACTGTCTGATACATGGTGCCATATGAAATTAGTGATGTCTGGACAAGAAGACATTGTTGAAAACAATTAGAGAGTTTCGTTAACCATACGCAAACCATCAGAGGAACCGGCAACTGAACTAATATGAGAGACTCTCATTGACTATACAGCAGGCACCAAAACCTGACCAGTGTTTAGCCTTGTGTCCTCCACACTGTGATTTGCTGAATCATAAAGGACTGGGAGACAGGACCACCGGTGTGATATAATCCAACTCCTGTTTAAATGCATATACTCCTGTTTACTCTTGCATAGTTAGAAGACTTCTCGAAACTTAAATGCCTTGTTTCTAGTGTGCCCGCAGGAAAATTGTTTAAGAACAGCGCTTCATCATTGTCCTGGGGTCTCTGAGTGGCTCCTTTCAGATGGTTTTAATGCGATATGAGGACAAAGCAAACCAAACCGGGACATAACAAACCAAGATCAAGTGATGTTGATTCCAGTGAGATAGCTTCTGTGGTTACCTCTCTAAAGTCGTCTAGAATAGTTCTCTCAAGCACATTTTGTCATCACACTGACCTCATCTGGTTCTGACCCTGTATTATCTTCTTTCTTTGGTAAAAAACAAAAACCTGCTCATCTGTGTAAAAAGGTGGATGTCAAAATGAAAGCTTTTATTGCTTTTAGACTACATTTATCAGCTTTAGGTCATGTGATTCCAATACTAATGTCATTCTAAACTTTTACAAAATTCGCCCTTAGGATATTTACGTACATGTTTAAAATCTAGTCACTTTTCAAGGAATACAAAACCAGAAAAAAACATACTCACAATGCACTGAAGAATTTTATAACACTGTCTCCAACTAAAGCAGCAAACAAAGTTTGTTTATTTATATTTTTATGTGATATATACAATGGTGAATGGAACTATATAGTGCACTATATAGGGACTACAGCAATGTATGTTTTCCAGTAGGGTGAATAAGACCTGGCTTCATATGAGGTCAAACATTAGGCAACCATCATAGCTAAAACCCACTTGAACCATTGACAGGATAGAGCAGAATCTTAATTTATTCACTTTATAGAATTTTCTATCAAGTCTTCTATAGAATTTTTATTGAAACTGATGAGGACTGTTTTACCCAAAAGCATTGTGAGCTAAGTTTATTTTAAAGTAAATTTGGAACAATGGTTCTGCAGGGGCTGGTCATATAATTAGAATATCATCAAGAAGTTGATTGATTTCACTATTTCAATTCAAAAAGTGAAACTTGTATGTTATATTCATTCATTACACACAGACTGATATATTTCAAATGTTTATTTCTTTTCATTTTGATTTTATAACTGACAACTAAGGAAAATCCCAAATAGTATCTCAGGAAATTAGAATATTGTGAAAAGTTTCAATATTGAAGACACCTGGTACCACACTCTAATCAGTTAATTAACTCAAAACACCTGCAAAGGCCTTTAAATGGTCTCTCAGTCTAGTTCTGTAGGCTGCACAACCATGGGGAAGAGTGCTGACCTGACAGTTGTCCAAAAGACGACCATTGACACCTTGCACAAGGAGGGAAAGACACAAAAGGTCATTGTAAAAGAGGCTGGCTGTTCACAGAGCTCTGTGTTCAAGCACATTAATAGAGAGGCGAAGGGAAGGAAAAGATGTGGTAGAAAAAAAGTGTACAAGCAATAGGGATAATCGCCCCCTGAACAGGATTGTGAAACAAAACCCATTCAAAAATGTGGGGGAGATTCACAAAGAGTGGACTACAGCTGGAGTCTAGCAAAGACATATGCAAGACATGGGTTTCAGCTGTCGCCTTCCTTGTGTCAAGCCACTCTTGAACAACAGACAGCATCAGAAGCTTCTAAAGACAAAAAGGACTGGACTGTTGCTCCAAAGTTATGTTCTCTGATGAAAGTAAATTTTGCATTTCCTTTGGAAATCAGGGTCCCAGAGTCTGGAGCAAGAGAGGAAAGGCACACAATCCACGTTGCTTGAGGTCCAGTGTAAAGTTTCCACAGTCAGTGATGGTTTGGGGTGCCATGTCATCTGCTGGTGTTGGTCCACTGTGTTTTCTGAGGTCCAAGGTCAACACAGCCATATACCAGGAAGTTTTAGAGCACTTCATGCTTCCTGCTGCTGACCAACTTTATGGAGATGCAGATTTAATTTTCCAACAGAACTTGGCACCTGCACACAGTGCCAAAGCTACCAGTGCCTGGTTTAAGGACCATTTAAGGACCCAGCAGAAGGAGGAAGACGACAGGATCATCCATAAAATAAAACAAAAACTGACAAAAAGGAAAAACAAAACCCGGGGAAACACAGCTTTACCTTTTAAGGTCTGGTATTCTGTCACAGTGTGGTATAGGAGAGTAGCTCATAAACGAGGGAGATAAGGATACAAAGTCTTTAATGATATACATAGGGATAATCCATAAGGTGAAGACAGAAACACACCTCAGTGTTGCCAGATGTATGATAATTATCGTATTTGTATGATAATTTTTACCTCTGTACGATGTACGATCAATAATGAAAACAATCCCGTAATGTACGATAATTTCCGAATTTTATGAAAATTTAAATGATGGTAGTTGCAGTCACAGGGCTTCTTTACTCATACACGAAATTGGCTCATTACAGACACTCTAAATGCGTTTGTGTGCACCTGAGGGTGTGTTAAGAATGTAGGAGAGTGCCCTGCTTTAAAGCCAATTAGCACTAGTTGAGGTCCATGACAGAAAAAACCCCTTCCACATCTGGCAACATGCATGATTACGATTGACAGCGACTCAGATGTGGAGTTACTGCACCACACAGAAACAGCTAAATTCCTTCTTTACTGGATGCGACAAAGCAAGTGTTAAAAATTATTTTAATATGTTTTAATATGCACCGTGCCAGAGACAGTCACTGAAAATAATGGGATAATATTTTGTCTCAGTGCTTCCGTCCAACAATACACTGTCAGCTAATTGACTGTCACGCTGTCAGTCTCTGTTTTCCTGGGTGTCCACTAGTGAGCTCACTTCTCCTTAGGCACTTCACCATAGGCACTATAATTCCTCTAGTCTGGTCCCGTCTTCACAGTAATTGCACTCCAATTAATTGCACCAGGTGCAGGCAATCTATTGTCATTAGTCTCCTTATAAATACCTGTCTTTCCCTGTTGTTTGTATGGAGTCCTTACCGTTTGTGTTACCAATGTTCTCGTCTCCCGAGACTTACCCTTGCCTTCTCATCCTCCGAGTTCCCATTCCGTTCCTTCCGGTTCCCGCTTTAGTTTTGTTTGTCTACTTAGACTGTTTATTTTGGATTACCCAGTTTTTGTTAAATAAACGTACCTGCAATTGGATCTCTCCCTCTCCTTGTGTTTTCCTGGTGCACGAACGTCACAGAAGGACTCCATCCAAGAGATCCAGCGATATGTCTGCTCCAATTTCCTCCCCAGCCATCAAGCGGGAGAGAAATGGTTTTGAGGGTACTCGCCAGGTTGTGTTCCGTGAAACGAGGGGAGGTCGCTACGGAGTAAACAGTCGAGAGGAGGTCCGGCAGCGATCTCCACTGTGGGCTCCCGTTGACCCGGGGTTCGGTTGGGAGCCGCCATTTTCCCATTATGAACAGAGAGGGGAGAGGAGACACAAATCGGCTAAGCCGGTGCCGCTGCACAAAATGGCCGCCAACCCAGCACCGCTGCGCGGCATGGCTGCCAACCCAGTGCCACAGCACAAGATGGCTGCCAACCAAGTGCCAGGAGACAAGATGGACACCAGCATAGCGCCACAGCACAAAGTGGCCACCAGTCCAGCACCATCAGCACCAATGCCCAAGATGGCAGCAGAGACATTTTTGGATTATTTCTCCAAGCTGTCAAAAATCCTAGAGATTCCCAAGACTGTTCACGTCACGTCAGCGGAGTCAGCACCACTGCACAAGATGGCCGCCAGCCCGGAGCCACTGCAGAGGAAGGCAGTTACAGTGGGCTTTCCTGAGTTGAGTCAGTTTCCAGTTGACCCTCCAGAGACGAGTCAGGTGTTCATGGACCCTCCAGAGCCAGGGTTAGTCACCGTCGACCCTCCAGAGCCAGGGTTAGTTACCGTTGACCCTCCAGAGTCAGGGCTAGTTCCTGTTGACCTTCCAGAGTTGAGTCAAATTCCAGTTGACTGTCCAGAGTCAAGTCAGGCTCCTGTTGACCTTCCAGAGTCGAGTCAAGTGTCCATTGACTTTCCAGAGTTGAGTCAGGTTCCGGTTGACCCCCCAGAGTCGAGGCAGGTGCTCGTGGACCCTCCTAAGTCGAGTCAGGTGCTCATGGACCCTCCAGAGTCAGGGTTAGTCACCGTCGACCTTCCAGAGTCAGAGTTAGTCACCATCTACCCTCCAGAGTCAGGGTTAGTCACCGTTGACCTTCCAGAGTCAGGGCTAGTTCCTGTTGACCCGCAAGAGTCGAGTCAGGTGTTCGTGGACCCTCCAGAGTCAGGATTAGTCGCCGTTGACCTTCCGGAGTCAGGGTTAGTCACCGTTGACCTTCCGGAGTCAGGGTTAGTCACCATTGACCTTCCAGAATCAGGGTTAGTCACCTTTGACCTTCCAGAGTCAGGATTACCTACCATGGACTTTCCAGAGACAAGGCTAGTCACCGTTGACCTTTCAGAGTCAAGTCAAGTCACTGGTGATCTTCAAGGACAGAGTCAAGTCAATGGTGATCTTCAAGGACTGAGTCAAGTCACCGGTGATCTTCAAGGACTGAGTCATGTCACCGGGGATCTTCATGAACAAATGCAAGTCTCCAATAATCTTCATGAGCAGAGAAAAGTCAGCACCGATCTTCTGGAATCCAGTAGAAACACCATAGGATTACCAGAAGTTTGTCCTCCCATTGGTCTGGCCACACGGATGTGGTGGTCATTCTGCTCCGACCTGGGGGACTTCATCCTCGACCACAAGGATGTGGTGGTCTTCTGCTCTGCCCTGGGGTCCTTCAGCCTCGACCACAAGGATGTGGTGGTCTTCTGCTCCGCCCTGGGGTCCTTCGGCCTCAACCACAAGGATAAGGTGGTCTTCTGCTCTTCCCTGGGGGGGCTTCCGCCCTAGCCACACGGTTTTGGTGGTCTTCTGCTCCGCCCTGGGGGACTCCGGCATTGACCATAAGGACGTGCTAGTCTTCTGCTCCACCCTGGGGGACTCCGGCCACGACCACAAGGATGTGGTGGTCTTCTGCTCCACCCTGGGGGGCTTCCGCCCTGGCCACACGGTTTTGGTGGTCTTCTGCTCCACCCTGGGGGACTCCGGCATCGACCACAAGGATGTGGTGGTCTTCTGCTCCGCCCTGGGGGGCTTCCGCCCTGACCACACGGTTGTGGTTGCCTTCTGCTCTGCCCTGGGGGGCTTCCGCCCTGACCACACGGTTGTGGTGGTCTTCTGCTCGGCCCTGGGGGACTCCGGAATCGACTATAAGGATGTGGTGGTCTTCTGCTCCGCCCTGGGGGACTCCGGCCTTGACCACATGGTTGTGGTGGTCTTCTGCTCCGCCCTGGGGAACTCCAGCATCGACCACAAGGACGTGGTGTTCTTCTGCTCCTCCCTGGGGGACTCCATCCTCGACCACAAGGATGTGGTGGTCTTCTGCTCTGCCCTGGGAGGCTTCCGCCCTGACCACATGGTTGTGGTGGTCTTCTGTCCCGCCCTGGTGGGCATCACGTGATGTCCTTCATGGACTTATGTTTTTGTTTTCTTTTGTTTTTCTGTCTGTTTCCTTCTTTGGACCTGGCCCTCCGTCCCTCCCCCTGATCCACCGCCGGTCCACCACCCTCCTGGACTCCTTGTTTTGTGTTACACTTCTCTTGTCTCTGTCTTCCCATTTTACATGGTTGTCTTGTCTCTGCCCCCCCATTTTACCTGGTTGTCTTGTTTCTATTTCCCCATTTTATCTGGTTGTTTTGTCTCTGTTTCCATATTTTACCTGGTTGTTTTATCTCTGTTTTCCCATTCTACCTGGTTCTCCTGTCTCTGTGTATCATGTTTTCTGGCCCTCCATCCCTCCCCCTAGTCGTCCGCCACTCCACCTCCCTCCTTGTTTCTTTATCTGTTGGTTTTCCCTGGGTTTCAGGTGGAGCATCTGGCAGCTGCTCCGTGGAGGAGGGGGTAATGTCACGCTGTCAGTCTCTGTTTTCCTGGGTGTCCACTAGTGAGCTCACTTCTCCTTAGGCACTTCACCATAGGCACTATAATTCCTGTAGTCTGGTCCCGTCTTCACAGTAATTGCACTCCAATTAATTGCACCAGGTGCAGACAATCTATTGTCATTAGTCTCCTTATAAATACCTGTCTTTCCCTGTTGTTTGTATGGAGACCTTCATTCACCCTTCGTGTTACCAATGTTCTTGTCTCCCGAGACTTACCCTTGCCTTCTCATCCTCCGAGTTCCCGTTCCGTTGCTTCCGGTTCCCGCTTGTGTTTTGTTTGTCTCCTTAGACTGTTTATTTTAGCTGACCCTTTTTTGTTAAATAAACGTACCTGCAATTGGATCTCTCCCTCTCCTTGTGTTTTCCTGGTGCACGAACGTCACATACGCCTTGTTATCTATTGTGGTAATTTGCAGGTCGTGTCAAAATGTTGTATGTTTAGAATAGATGAATAACACTTTTGACTCATGTACGATAATTTTCTTCAAAATACGATAACATCTGGTACGATACTTGGGCATTTCCAATCTGGCAACACTGACACATGTACACATTGACGTGACTGGACAACCAAACACTGAACAGAATGCAAGTTATAAGGAACGTTAAAGAGGGTAATTGACAAGAACATATTGACAAAATTAAAACGAGACAGAAACTAGGTCACACAGAGAACATAAGGTATGAAAATGCAACATAATGAGTCCAGGGGCGTGACAGTTCCAAGCTGTCAGGTGTGGCTTTGCTTGGCTTTAACAAACTAAATGCTATTGCCTGTGAAGTGCTGCAGGTTTGACACATTCTTTCTAGGCCAACCCAGAAGTTAGCGTTACACTGGTTCTTTTAATAAAAAGCCAATAAGATACAGTCAGGTCCATATATATTTGGACACAGGCACAATTTCTATTATTTAAGCTGGTGACCAAAACATATTCAAGTTAAAGTATAATGAATCCTATATGTGCACATTCTGAGCTTTAATTAAAAGAGTTTTCTCATCATAATTGGAGGAGAGGTTAAGGAAGAACTGCTCTTTATTATGTACCCCTTTTTTCAAGGGACCATTAGTAATTGGACAGGACAGGTGTGAGCTATTATTTCGTTATTTCTACATGAGTTAAGTTGATTCTATGTGTTCCATTTGCATCTGGAAGCTGTTGCTGCGAACCACATCATGCGCTCAGCAACATAAAAAGACCTGGATGTCCACGGAGGACAACAGTGGTGGATGATCAGAGAGTTCTCTCCATGGTAAAGAAAACTGTTTCTCAACATCCAGCCAAAAGAAGAACACTCTCCAGAAGGTAGACGTGTCACTGTTAAAGTCTACAATCAAGAGAAGACTTCACCAGAGCAAATAAAGATGCAAACAAGGCCAGATTAGACTTTGCCAAAAACATCTAAAAAAGCCAGACCACTTCTGGAAAAGCATTTTATGGACTGCTTAAAAAACCACCCTTTACCAGAATGACGGGAATTAAAAAGTATGGAGAAGGCTTGGAACAGCTCATGATCCAAAGCACACAACATCATCTGTGAAACATGGTGGAGCAGTGTGATGGCAAGAGCATGCATGGATTCCAGTGGCACTGGGTCACTGGTGTTTAGTGATGATGTGACAGAAGACAGAAGCAGCCGGATGAATTCTGAAGTGTATAGGGATATACTCTCTGCCCAGATTCAGTCAAATGCAGCAAAGTTGATTGGATGGCACTTCATAGTACAAATGGACAATGACCAACAACATACTACAAAAGCAACCAAGGAGTTTTTGAAAGTAAAAAATTTGATTGTTCTGCAATGACCAAGTCACTTTCCTGATCTCAACTGATTGAGCAGCATTTCACATACTTAAGACAAAACTAAAGACAGAAATATCCACAAACAATCATCAACTGAAGTCAGCTGCAGTAAAGGCCTGGCAAAGCATCACAAATGAGGAAACCCAGTTTCTGGATGATGTCCATGAGTTTCCGACTTAATGCAGTTATTGCCTGCAAAGGATTCTCAACAAAATATAAAAAAAATAACATTTTATTTATGATTATATTTATTTGTCCAATTACATATGAGCCCCTAAAAATGGGGGGACTGTGTATAAAAATGGTTGTAATTCTTAAAAATGTGATATTACTGTATATTATTATTCAACCCCTTGGATTAAAGCTTCAAGTCTGCACTTCAAATTCATCTTGATTGTTTCTTTTTAAATTCTGTTATTGAGGCATATAGAGCCGAAATTATGAAAATTGTGTCAGTGTCCAAATATATGGACCTGACTGTATATGCACATCAACAAAGTGCATATCATATGCATTCAAAAACTGCATATTATATATCCATTACATATCCATTTCAGCATGTTGCACTTAAAATACAATAAATAAATAAAATTGTGCTATAGATAGGCTTAAGCAGTTTCATGAGACTAGGCTTGACATTTTTTAAAGTGCAGGTCGTGTAGGATTTTGAAAAATATCTCTTTTGCAGTTTATAACGTAGCTATCTTCAAATAAAAACAATCTGCGAAGGTGTTAATCAAAAAAGTGCATGATAAATAAATATATTGTCTCTCAAAAGAGAGAGTCGACTCAGAGTCACCTTAACGAGTCATTATATTTTAGAATATTTTGCCTGTTACCGGTCTACGTCACTGGGTAACACATTTGCATAATCCCCACCTGCCCACGAAATACGAACAGAGTCTGCCCTGCCCACAAACTCTTTACACTATTAGACTGTTTACATAATGTTGAGAAAATGCTGTGTTCAAGGATACCACAGAAAAACAATTCGAACCTTTTGTTGTGTGTAGGTAATTTTATCAAGGAATGCTTCTCAATTTTGGCTTTTAATCTTCAAATTTGGACTAACAATCTCTCTGAACCACAACCTGTAAATAGTACGATTGATATGTTATGTGTACATTTTCAAATGAGTGCTCTAAATATCAGGATTTGTGCTAATATGTGATGGATACCTAGTGCAGTTTTAGGTTTCCAGGTTAGGCATATAACTGTCTTACTGAAGTAGTTCTGATCATTTGCTGTGAACCCACTATTTCCTAAGAATGTGTTGATTATTGTAGACTGATGTTGTTTTAATTACTTCGTGTAGTGTACATTACTTAATGTAGTGTAGCATGCAGACTTTATAATCATTGTGGAATTGCTGTTTATTTAGCTGCACCCAGTTATGGGGTTAATGCGGGAGAGACGAGCGATTTAGTTATAAGGCTGGTGCTCCTGTGATGCATCTGTTCTGCGTTCTGATTAAACAGAGCGTCTTTTGTCTTAACGTTATTCAAACTTTACAGTAGACATATTTTGGTTTACTGTATTGTTTCATCAGTAAGTCACGTTAGCACTTGGCTAATGTACCCACCATTATTGTTTTAAGTGTTCACAGTTTAGCGGCTAAACTTTAGCTGTGGGCACAATTCGCTTGCATTAGGTTTTTTGTATTTTGTCATTATTATAAGAGCGGATTGGCGGACTTTATTATTGTTTTATGTAAAGGTGCTTCATCAATGGCAGCTTACTGGTGGAGAGAAGACAGAGTGATGAAGCCAATCAGCAGATATGGGGATTGTTAGGAGGCCATGATGGTCAGAGGCCAATGGACGAATTTAGCCAGGATGCCGAGGTCACACCTCTACTCTTTTTCGAAAGACAAAGGGATTTTTAATGACCACAGAGAGTCAGGACCTCAGTTTAACGTCTCATCTGAAGGACGGTGCTTGTTGACAGCATAGTGTCTCCATTACTACACTGGGGCGCTAGGACCCACACAGACCACAGGGTGAGCACCCCCTGCTGGCCTCACTAGCACCTCTTCCAGCAGCAACCTAGTTTTCCAAGGAGGTCTCCCATCCAGGTACTGACCAGGTTCAGCCCTGCTTAGCTTCAGTGGGCAACCTGTCTTGGGCTCCAGGGTGATATGGCCATGGCAGCCATAATGTCTTATTAATGTCTTATCTTCTTTCTCCAAAGTTAATCGCATTTTTGAGGGCCTAAACATGCTCCAAAACTCCCAAACTATGCACATGCTTCAGAACTGGCAGTTTTTGCCATTTCCATGCCTTGTACTTTGACAAACTCCTCCTACATTTTAATCGGTTCATCTTCAAATTTGGAAAAGGTCATCATAAGATCTTTGTGACATTAAACTTGTGAAGATCTTGAGTTTCCGCCAAGGGGCTTGGCAAAGTGTGATGTTTTGCCATGAAACAAGAAGTTGCTGTAACTCAGCTAACTTCACGCGTTTCATAGATGTTCTGTCCTTAAAAAACACCCATGCCCAAATTCAGTTATAGTCATAGCGTCACCTGCTGGCAACAGGAAGTGAAATGGTTAATATTGTTATGGACTCTTAGCAACATATAAAAAAAAGTGTCAGCAAGTGCTAAATACACTGGCAACATGCAAGAAACATACTAAAACATGCTAGCAGCTAAGTGCTAATGCATGTTATTAATGCAGAGAAACAGAACATTACTGTATTCAAGGTTCAAGATTCAAGATTTTTATTTGTCACATACATGGTTATATGGAGAGCATTTGACCAGAAGTGAAATGTTAGTCATGTCCGCTCCATGGACAGTGCAATTATTAAAGAATACAAACACAAGAAAATGATATATAAATAAGGTATATACATTTATTTTTCTAAAGAATAAAATAAAATGCTTATAAAATAAAATGTGCAGGACAGTATACTGTAGACTTAATAAATATTAAGATGAGCAGGAGTGTACAAGAGAAGAATGTGCAAACAGGTTTTACATGGCAGCAATATAAGGTAGTAAGAAAAAAATGTTGTGTGCTAGTGACAATGTCAGTACAGTATTGTTCAAAATAATAGCAGTACAATGTGACTAACCAGAATAATCAAGGTTTTTCGTATATTTTTTTTATTGCTACGTGGCAAACAAGTTACCAGTAGGTTCAGTAGATTCTCAGAAAACAAATGAGACCCAGCATTCATGATATGCACGCTCTTAAGGCTGTGCAATTGGGCAATTAGTTGAATTAGTTGAAAGGGGTGTGTTCAAAAAAATAGCAGTGTGGCATTCAATCACTGAGGTCATCAATTTTGTGAAGAAACAGGTGTGAATCAGGTGGCCCCTATTTAAGGATGAAGCCAACACTTGTTGAACATGCATTTGAAAGCTGAGGAAAATGGGTCGTTCAAGACATTGTTCAGAAGAACAGCGTACTTTGATTAAAAAGTTGATTAGAGAGGGGAAAACCTATAAAGAGGTGCAAAAAATGATAGGCTGTTCAGCTAAAATGATCTCCAATGCCTTAAAATGGAGAGCAAAACCAGAGAGACGTGGAAGAAAACGGAATACAACCATCACAATGGATAGAAGAATAACCAGAATGGCAAAGGCTCAGCCAATGATCACCTCCAGGATGATCAAAGACAGTCTGGAGTTACCTGTAAGTACTGTGACAGTTAGAAGACGTCTGTGTGAAGCTAATCTATTTTCAAGAATCCCCCGCAAAGTCCCTCTGTTAAAAAAAAGGCATGTGCAGGAGAGGTTACAATTTGCCAAAGAACACATCAACTGGCCTAAAGAGAAATGGAGGAACATTTTGTGGACTGATGAGAGTAAAATTGTTCTTTTTGGGTCCAAGGGCCACAGGCAGTTTGTGAGACGACCCCCAAACTCTGAATTCAAGCCACAGTACACAGTGAAGACAGTGAAGCATGGAGGTGCAAGCATCATGATATGGGCATGTTTCTCCTACTATGGTGTTGGGCCTATTTATCGCATACCAGGGATCATGGATCAGTTTGCATATGTTAAAATACTTGAAGAGGTAATGTTGCCCTATGCTGAAGAGGACATGCCCTTGAAATGGTTGTTTCAACAAGACAATGACCCAAAATACACTAGTAAACGGGCAAAGTCTTGGTTCCAAACCAACAAAATTAATGTTATGGAGTGGCCAGCCCAATCTCCAGACCTTAATCCAATTGAGAACTTGTGGGGTGATATCAAAAATGCTGTTTCTGAAGCAAAACCAAGAAATGTGAATGAATTGTGGAATGTTGTTAAAGAATCATGGAGTGGAGTAACAGCTGAGAGGTGCCACAAGTTGGTTGACTCCATGCCACACAGATGTCAAGCAGTTTTAAAAAACTGTGGTCATACAACTAAATATTAGTTTAGTGATTCACAGGATTGCTAAATCCCAGAAAAAAAAAATGTTTGTACAAAATAGTTTTGAGTTTGTACAGTCAAAGGTAGACACTGCTATTTTTTTGAACACACCCCTTTCAACTAATTGCCCAATTGCACAGCCTTAAGAGGGTGCATATCATGAATGCTGGGTCTTGTTTGTTTTCTGACAATCTACTGAACCTACTGGTAACTTGTTTGCCACGTAGCAATAAAAAATATACGAAAAACCTTGATTATTCTGGTTAGTCACATTGTACTGCTATTATTTTGAACAATACTGTATGTTAAGTATCTTACTGATAATTAATTGAAGTCATGTAGAAGCAAAGAGACTGAGTTTGAGTTTAGGAGATGATGGCCTGGGGGAAGAAGCTCCTCCTAAGTCTCTCAGTTTTTTGCCATCAGGCTACGGAAGTGCTTACCAGATGGCAGTAAATAAAAAGACATTTACCAGGGTGATTAGAGTCCTTAATGATTTTAACAGCTCTGCTTTTGCAGTGTTTAGGGTAGTTGTCCTGCAGAGAGGGGAGAGCAGACCCTGGGATGTGCTCAACTAAGTGCACAACTCTCTGCAGGGCTTTGCAGTCCTGACTGGAGCTGTTCCCATACCACACTGAGTCAATAGACTTCCTATGGCCCCCAAATAGAAAGTTTTCAGGATTGATGGTGAAACCCTAAATTTCCTCAGCTGTCTCAGATGGTACATTCTTTGCCTGGCTTTATTAACCTGAGTTTGGATGTGTGTAGTCCAAGTCGGTACTGAGATGTTTACACCAAGGTACTTGAAGCTGCTCACCCTCTCCACAGGGGTCCCACTGATCATAAGTGGAGTATAGGGCCACTGCATTGTGGAGTGATTTGGAAATGAATGACACCTGCGACACTCACGGGTCTCGAGTCCCACGGAGGAGATGGAAGGATACAAAAGGGGAGCGACGACAGTGAAGGATGAGAGAGGACCAGGCCTGGATTTTAGTTGTGTTTGGTTTTTGTTTGTGCACGACAGTCGTCCGTGAGGGGCTGCCGTGCTGTTTTGTCTTTATTTTATTATTAAAGTCTGTTTGATTGTCCGCCGGTTCCCGCCTCCTTCTTCCCACGAAAGAACATTGTTACACTTCACAAGTTTGATTAGAGTCCTGACCTGAAGATATCTACATGCTCATATTTGGTAAAAGTGCAACCTACTGGTAACAGGAAGTGACATGTTTTACACTATTATGCACTATTAGCAACACAATAAAATATGCCATTGTGTGCTAAACATGCTAGAAATATTCTCAAACATTTACTAAGTGCTAAAGCATGCTATTAATACTATGAAACACAAAGTTGTTGTAAATCAGGCAAGCAATAACCGATTTAACCCAAACTTCACACGTTTGATAGTTGTTATGTTCTGAACACCCAAATTAAGTTATAATCATAGCGCCACCTGCTGGCAACAGGAAGTGACATTGTTAACACTGTTATGGACTCCTAGGAACATATTAAAAAGCATCAACAAGTGTTAAATAGGCTGTCAACTTGCTAGAAACATACTAAACCATGCTAGCAGAACTTAGCTTAGTGCTAAAGCATGCTATTAATGCAGTGAAACAGGAAGTTACTGTAACTCAGGCATGCAGTGTCCAATCTGCCCCAAATTTAACAAGTTTGATAAGAGTCCTGTCCTGAACACAGCTACATTCACACCTTATGGTCCCGCGGATCATAAGAGGAATATAGGGTCGCCGCATTGTACTGTATGCTGTAATACATGCATAACATGCTAGCAACACTTACTAATTGCTAAAGCATGCTATTAGTACTATGAAACAGAAAGTTGTTGTAACTCATGCATACAATGCCCAATATACCTCCAACATCTCGTTTTATAAGAGTCCTGGCCTGAACACATCTAAAGGCCAACATTCGATTATAATCATAGTGCCACCTGTTGGCAGCAGGAAATATGGCACAAATATTTACCATTTTAAAAGCATATTTCCCAACGTTTGCTGTTCTACTATAGACACTGGGTGGCAGTGAGCCGGGGTGCGAGGGCCCTTTTATCAATGCTTGCAGCTTTAATTTTATGTTGTTAGTTTTTTTATCTATCATGTAAAACATGACATGGAACGACTGTACTGTGAAAAAAGTTTGAGCACAAAATGTAGTTTGATTAGAAGTACACTGAAGTGTATATAAGGCAGAGTTCATTCATAACTGCAACAACATGAGTATAAACACAAAATTCTGCAAAATCAGAGTAGATGAGTTTACCTGTTTGACCAGATAATGTTTATTGATGCATTTCTAGTCCCATTTAGCCACCTGTTTGCAATCGTCTTTTTCAAGATATGTAAAACCTTCAAAAAAATATGTGTAGGTATAACTATAGTAAAACAGTTTATGTCGTGGAATAAAAATAAATCAATTGACTTTCACCAATATCCACCAATTAAGACTCCGGAAAAGAACCAATCCTTTAAATTGTTGACACCATTATAGTTAGAATTGTTTCAGGAAAGACAATTGTTGGTTCAGTGTTCTTTCACTGAACCAGACAAAAACTAGTGCTGTATAAAACATGTTGACCAATTTCCATGAAATCCTGAAGATTTGAATAGTAAATGTTGTTTATCAATAAAGAAACAATATGTGTAATCAATGTTTTGAACCATGTTTATTAGGTGATGAAAATCCTGTTTTAATATGCATACGGTCAAAACAGCAAGTCATTCCCATGGGAAATTATATAATTATGTCCACACTCAGTGGTCAGAAAGACTTAATTCCTGCCCTGACGTTCCATAATAAACAAGCTGCTGGGAGGAGAAGGACATTCATGACATGCACAGATGTTTTACTTTAATTCATAAAACATTCATTATTCATTCACATTATTCATCTGTCGTGATGAAGCGCTGTCTGGTATTTAGACGTCTGCTTAATGACAGTGTAACATGTCTGTAAACAGTTCCATAACATCTGAATTACAGCTGTCTATCACTCATTTTGAATTATAGGCAGAAGAGCATCCAGTTAACCTGAGAGTTAAGAGAACCAATCACTCCCACAGTGGAAAGAATGACGGCTGGGCTGAAAGACATGAGGCTAAATGAATACCTCCTTCAGCACAGTCAAGTTCAAGTGTGTGTGAGTATTAGTGTATGTGGGTGGAGAATTGATAGGTGGAATTAAGAACATTCCCATGACCTTACCGTTCCGAGCATCCTGTAGCGTTTGCTCTAGGATTTCAAGAGCTGTGCTGTGGTCTGTGTGTGTAAAATCCCTGAGGAAACTTGGCAGGCTTTGAAGTGTTTCGGCTATTCTTTCTTTATTTCATGTCAAGTTCGAAAATTCTAATTAGCTGTTTATAAAGTTGTATTTTCGATACCTACAGATGCACTTAAACATGTTTTTAATGCTGCTTACTGAATATGTTTTAACAACTTTCTTTCACAAATTTTGAAGTGCATGTGCCTATAAGTTTCTACCATCTGTTTTTCATTTTTAAAAAGGAGAGCTTAAAACATTTCATGATCATTATTTTTGCTATTCTTTTTGATTCTGCATATAGCACAAAAAAGACACACCTCATTTTTAATCTAAAATATTTTGATTTGATGCTGTCAGCTTTATCTATCATGCAATAAAGTAATTCCAAAGTATATTTTCACACCGGTATCTGTGTTTACACTTGTATTACTATATCGGTATTACTGTTGGTGGGAAACTACTGTAGGTGGCGGAATGAGGTCATTTTCTGCTGTGCAATTTCACACAAAATAACTCTTTTTCTGAATTTCCTCAATTTATATTTATTTAGTTATAGCCTCATGGTGTGAAATTACTGTTGTTCAGCAAATTTTAGCAGGTGAAATCCAGACATTTTAATACGAATCCACTCGATTAAAAAAGAGGTGAAGTTGTCCCCACTCAAATTTTGCAATAGGTTCAAGTTTTTCAAAGATTTGACACATTAATCAATAGAACCACAGAACACTTCTGAGACGTACTTCAGGTTTTCCTTCGCTACTGACAATGTAAACTTTTCCTGTAAAAATTTGGCCAAAATTTGAAGACAGCACTCCGCGTTGAACACACTACTCATAAATTTGCATCTTTGAGGATTTTGACCTCTATTTACTGCCGACAAGTGGAAAATTAGGGTTGAAATCATAATATAGCAAAAGGTAGCATAAATGTGGGGTCATCTTTCTCTGTGATATTTCACAGGCAAAACACCTTCATTTCAATAGACATCTGCACAAATGGGAGCTTTATGTGAAGTCAAAAAGTTAGCTGATATTGTTATATACATTACTTTACATTATCTAAGGCTATTTTATTAATAATTAATTAACTGCTGATTACACAAGTTTAATATTTGCCTATTTAAACTGGTATAAAATTTGATTATCATGCCATTGCAAGCCCACTGCAAGAAACTTGGGTGGAATACCAAAGTATACACAAGGCTCTCTGGAACTGGATTCTGATTGGCCAGCCACAACATTTTGTGGTCAAATATATACATATATATATAATTACCACTAAACTGTATAATTGACCAATTACAAGAGAATCGATTTCCTAGTTCAATGTTTTTTTTTTTTTTTTTTTTTTTTTTTTTCATTAATGACAGGTTGACTGTACACTATATTATCCTTCCCAAAGCATCGTGCTAAATGTGATTTGGAGCTACAGACGCATGGGATGGTTTCTCCATTAGATTTTCAAGTCAACACCAATATTAATACGTCAGACCAGTGAAATGAAGACAAAACATGTCTCAGTGAGGGGAAACCGATCAGCTCAGGATGACCCTCATCCAAAATGAATGAAGTATTGTGTCTTGTGGTGTAGCCCGACCGAAAGACTAAAAACAAGTCATAATTTCTCCAAAACAATAACCCTCCCGTGACATCACGGCTTCATTACAATCAAACCCAAACCTAATTTCCAATCCTTCCTGCTTGTTTAACTCATAAGTTCCATTTTCATAGACAAGTAAATTTAGTTCCATGCTGACATGAAGTGTTACAACACTGCATGTTGTGCAAACGGAGTGTGTTGGAAAGCCCAAATGTTTGCATGTTTGGACCTCGCATGAGTACAGCTCCTGTCATGGAGTTCATTACCCAGCCTGCATAATGACAAACAGATGCTTCTGTTTGCCGCTTTGTAACATGCATCGTAATGATACCAAATCTATATTACTCCAGCTAACCACAGAGACATATTCTCAACTTCCTCTCAGAGCCTTAGGCTCTCCTTTTGCAATGCCTGCAAGCAAATGGTCCAGTTCGGGATTGTTTTGATGAGTTCATTAAAAGATTTTACCAAGGATTTTTCTGACAAATCATTCCAGAGTTTGGAGAATATATGCTTCCCCCTACATATACACAACTGCGTCTGTGTTTTTTAAAAGGGAAATATTTATATGTGGTCCAGCTGAATGCTCATCATTTGCGAGTGAAACCACTATGATGAGGGGAAATGTTAGGGGAAGTTGTTTTTCCAGTTTTTCCCTGTTCAAGGACAGTTTACCAAAACGAATATTTTCTTTTACAGCCAAGTATCTGTAAACGAGCCAATTTTGACTTACTGTGATTTTGCATTTGTGAATATGAGTGTAGTTTTTTTGGTTAATTTTCCTCAAATCATCCCATTCTATGAAAGCATAGTGAAAACTTAAACATCCAAATTCTCATGTAAAGGGTGGCTCTTACATATGGTTATGGGTCACAACTACTGTAAACCCTTGAGGCATTGGGGAAAGAGGATAAGTATGGTTTTCCTTCACTGGAGCAAAGAATTATTCCATTGTTTAAGGCATATTGAAATAATCTGCCACTTAGACTGAAAAATGTGGTTTTCTGAGATGGATGACAGCTTTACAGTCATCACTCTGTTGAACATATGAAAGCTGGGAACAGCAGCTCTCTGAGTAAAACTCCACATCAATACTTATTCTGTTTTAAATAATAACCACACTTAATCATGTGGCATCATCAGATTCCTCCTACCTCGTTTCGTGTTGTTGTTTGTTGGAAAGTTTTCATTTTCAGTGATTCTCTGATGGACAACTTGTAGTTTTCTGATTTATGAATACCTTTGGTGCACCTGTAGTGGGTTAAAATGTAATTTTAAAACATACAGTAAACCCCTGCTAGTCAACATATTTGAGCATTGCATTGTAGGTGTTAGCTTTTCAAACGACTTACTGTCAATGCCTTATTGTTGTTCAGGAGGAAGTTAGATCTTACACAACAAGGTAATAAGAATGAAACTTATAAGTGTGTCTCGCTGTATACATGTTGCATCTTATCATGCACAGGTTTCCAAATGCTGGTCTGACATTTAAGGAGATAACATCAAACATGCACAGAGCAATACGCAATGAGTCAAAAGTTTATTCTGCCCTAGTTTAATTTTAAAAAAGAGTAAAGGTCACAACTGAAGATATGGTCGCACTTCTGTGAGGCTGTATATGTTAACATTAGTTCAAATTCAACATTTTTACTGCATTTATTAAGTTGGAGTAATGTTAATTTATTTATAGGCTAAAACATTTTTAACAATGAAAGCTGAAGTTTTAAAACTGGTTAGTGCATAAATTAATATAATAGCAGCCAGGACTCCTAATGGCAGCTGCAGTGATGCACTGACCTTACCAATTAGTGATTCAGAAGGCGGGGCTTCCTTTGATAGAGCGGCCATATTGAGCTATGCATTTTTCCCCATTTAAAATTATATGAGTGACACCTCTTGGGTATTCTATAGCTTTTGGTAAAACAATTATGAGATTTTCTTTATCAGTTAACTTGAATTAAATAAATGTTGTGTACATCCTTTGCGTTTAAAGCAGCTTTTGCCCTCGGTGCGCTTGCGATTAATTTTTCAAGTAGCTTTGCGGGTATGGTCTCTTGAAGCATCTTGGAGACGCTGTCTGACATAAAACCATCTTTTAGCTGGTGAAAATACTAGTGTTCTAATACTTTTGACCACCACCATGTATGCACTTGTAAACTATAGTATAAAATAAAAATAGGGCAATAGGACTACTTTTAACAGCATTTATTAATCTTAGCTAGCAATCAATTAACATATATATATATATATATATATATATATATATATATATATATATATATATATATATATATATATATATTGACTGCAAAGTTGGTTAATGTTAATTTTTTTGTCCCATGTTAGCTCATATTAACTAATGCTAACCACCATGTTAACTTGCAAGATACATCCTTAAATTAGAGTAAATTTCATATACAGTTTTTTTTTTTTTACACATAATAGGTTAGTTCCTCTTCGGGAACTCGAGCTGCGTCGAGCGCTTTTGGGGAACACCTTTGGCAAGAACAACTCTGAATATCGTGTGCAATCAGTTCAATGGAAGAGCGTGACGTGGAAGCACACTGAGTCGGCTCTCGAGGGAGTCACCTCTCCGATGAGGTGGATGTGGAGACAGTTGGTAGGGATTCGCCACCCTTTTCGCCCCAGTATGAGGAGCTGCTGGAGGTGGTACCTCGCGCTGTCGAGAAGTTAAAGATAGAATGGACCCCAGAGAAAAAACATGAACCGCAGAGAAGTAAACTTGATGAGCGGTATCTGAGGCCCAGACAGCCACCTCCAGCTCGGAGTCTTCCCTTTTTTCCCGACCTCCACGAAGAAATAGCGTGGTCATGGAAACACCCTTATTCAACCCGTCTCATTCTCAATATTATGGAAATGTTATGGGGCTCGATGAGTGAGGGTACAGAGCGATGCCCCGGGTCGAACAGACGCTTGCGAGCTATCTGTCACCCAGTTCGGCGTCGTCTCTGAAGGCTCCGGCCTTGCCCACAAAACCGTTAAGAACGACATCAGCATTAATGGGCAAGGGCTATGTGGCAGCAGGTCAGGCGGGGGCGTGACTTCACACTATGGCCATCCTCCAAGCATATCAGGCCGACCTGCTGAGAGATGTAGACGAGGGAGAGGGGATCAAGTCTGACGATATTGCAGAACTTAGAAGGACCTCTGATCTCTCCCTCCACGCCACCAAAGAGACCGCTCGCGCGATTGTGCGGTCTGTGGCAGCCTTGGTGGCCGCGGAGAGGCATTTATGGCTGAACCTGTCCCAAATAAAAGATCGTGACAGGTTCTGCCTCCTGGATGCCCCGCTCCAAGCCTCGGGCCTGTTCGGCGACACAGTCAATATTGTCGTCGACAGGTTCCAGGAGGCACGCAAGCAGACGTCGGCGTTTCCTCCCTCGTTGCTCTTGTGGGTTATCTGGACGGGAGATACTCACACCACTAGCTAGCCCCTCATACCGCGAGGCTCAAAAACACTCTGAGTCGGGGGCTCCTAGATTAAAATCTGATCTTCGCACTGTTATCGAAGCTAGGAAGTCCTTGACGAAGAGGTCCTGACACCAGAATCCCAGTGACCTCGAGGGTAGCCCCTACTGGGGTAGAGCGGTGTCCACCTCATTATACTCTCATTATACAAATGTATCTCAATGGGTCCTGCACACAGTAGAAAGAGGCTATTGTATTCAGTTCGGCCGTCCACCGCCGAGATTCAATGGGGTTACACCGACAGTCATCGGCCCCCATCAGGCTCTGGTTATGGAACAAGAAGTGAATACCCTATTAAGGAAGGAGGCCATCGAGGTGGTCCCTCCTCTAGACAGGGAATCCAGGTTTTACAGCCGGTATTTCATAGTTCCAAAGAAGGATGGGGGGTTGCGTCCGATCTTAGACTTACGTCAATTAAACCTCTCAGTAATGTCACTGAAGTTCAAAATGCTCACTGTCAAACAGGTTGTAGCCCAAATCAGATCCGAGGACTGGTTTGTCAAAGATGTGTACTTCCACAGTTCCATCCTTCCACAACACGGAAGTTTCTGAGGTTCGCTTTCGGGGGCAAAGCTTATCAATATCGAGTACTTCCCTTCGGCCTTGCACTCTCACCCCGCACGTTCACAAAATGTGTAGATGCGGCTCTGGTACCCCTCCATATTCAGGGCATCCGCATTCTAAATTATATCGATGATTGGTTGATTCTAGCTCAATCAGAGCAGATGGCGGTTCGACATAGAGGTGTCGTTCTCACCCATATGGGGGAGCTGGGTTTGAGACTGAATGCCAAGAAGAGTGTACTTTCTCCAGTTCAGAGAAATGCCTATCTAGGCGTAGTATGGGATTCGACCACGACGCAGGCACGTATGTCTCCTGCTCAGATCGAGTCGATCCTCACTTCAGTCAAGAGAGTCAAAGAAGGCCAGTCACTCACTGTCAAGCAGTTTCAGAGACTGTTAGGGCTCATGGCAGCTGCGTCCAACGTGATACCTTTTTGGCCTCCTCCACATGAAGCCCCTACAGTGGTGGCTTTCCCCGAGGGGAAATCCTTTACGAACTATTCAGGTCACGCGGCGATGCCTTCGTGCCTTAGACATATGGAAGAAACCTTGGTTCTTGAATCAGGGCCCGGTGTTGGGAGTTCTTGGTCGCCGTGTAACGCTAGAGACAGACGTGTCCCTCACCGGCTGGGGTGCGGTCATGAGTGGCCACCCTGCCCGCGGTCTGTGGAGCGGTCGCCATCTGACATGGTACATCAATTGTCTAGAAATGCTAGCAGTATATCGAGCATTGAAATATTTCCTCCCAGACTTGAGAGGCTGTCATGTGTTAGTGCGCACCGACAGCACAGCGGTAGTCTCTTATATCAATCACCAGGGGAAACTCTTCACTTCATGGTGCAGAGATCGCCACCTTGATCCTGTTAACTGCCCAGTTGGTACAGTTCTGGAGTTTTTAAAAGCTAGGCTGTCTGCGGGGTTAACCCACTCCACCTTAAAGGTGCGAGCACTGGACGCATACATCCACAGAGCTGCCCTGTGGAGAAAATCTGACCAATTGCTTGTTTGCTACGGTCCTCCTAAAAAGGGTTCCCCTGCCTCTAAGCAGACCCTTTGTCGTTGGATAGTCGAGGTTATCAACGTCTCCTATGAGTCCTCTGGTCTTCCCCTTCCTTTGGGAGCCAATGCTCACTCTATGCGGAGTATTGCTGCCTCTAAGGCCTTTCTAGCAGGTGTGTCCCTCTTGGACATCTGCAACACTGCGGGGTGGTCCACGCCCTCTACATTCGCCAGATTTTACAATCTCGATATGCGAGCCGCTCCTGGCTCTTCTGTCCTCTCGCCATAGCTGTGCTCTCCGGATACACACTAGGCAGGGGTTTGGTAGTCTGGCAGCGTTGGCACATCTTTCCCCAAAAGCATTCGACGCAGCTTGAGTTCCCGAAGAGGAACATCCCTCGGTTACGTATGCAACCCTAGTTCCTCGAAGGAACGAGACACTGTGTCGCAGAGCCATACTCCCGGCACCCCTGCCGGCGCTTGCTTCCCTACTCGAAGCTGAAGCCAGCTGCGTGGCACATGCCTTTATAGCTTCCTGGTGACTACGTCACCCCGTCCGTGACGTCACGCTCTTCCATTGAACTGATTGCACACGATATTCAGAGTTGTTCTTGCCAAAGGCGTTCCCCAAAAGCGCTCGACCCAGCGTCTCGTTCCCTCGAGGAACTAGGGTTACATACGTAACCTAGGGATGATTTTTTTCCACACTAAAACAATGAATTAATTTTGAAATTACATTTTATTGTATCTTAAAGTGGCTTTCAGTAGTTCTTTAGCTAGCATCGCTGTTCCTTACTAACTGTAACTGAAGGTTGCTTCTTCGTCTATTCATGTAACAATTCTCACTTTGTAAATATAAGTGGTTTGAGTGGTCTAATTTTCATTACCAAACGACACGACGCTACAGCGTATCTACAGGCGGAAACCAATGAGCGTGAGGAATCTCTGTGGCGTTTAGTTAAACAATGCGGGTCATGTATTTTAACGTGTTGAATCACTCGCTCTACAACAGAAAGCATTATATAATATTATATCATTATATATAAATCAATGCTTGAAATACATAAGTAATTAAATAAAGGCTATACACTAGCAGTGAAAAGTTTTTAAACTGTAGCTTAAGGTTTTTAATGTTCTGCTCACCCAGCCTGCATTTATTTGATCCAGCAAAAGTACAGCAAAAACAGTAAAATTTTGAAATATTTTAAGAATTGTACAATAACGATTTTTTAATACATTTTAAAAAGGAATTTATTCCTGAATTGTTCAAATTGATTTTCCAGCATCATTACTCCAGTCTTCAGTGTCATAGGATCCTTCAGAAATCAAACTAATATACCGATTTGCTTATCAAAAAAAAAAAAGAAAAAAAAAGAAAAAACATTTTTTATTATTATGTTGAAAACGGCTGAGTACATTTTTTTCAGGTTTCTTTGATAAATAGAAAGTTAAGAAGAACAGCATTTATCTGAAAAATAAATAATTTGTAAAATTATGTCATCATCACTTTTGATCAATTTAAAGCATCCTTGCTAAATAAAAGTATTAATTTCTATTATTTATTTTCCTAAAAAATAATAAATAATACAGACTCCAAACTTCTTAGTGGTATAGTGTATAATGTAACGAAAGCTTTTAATATCAGATAAATACTTATTTTTGAAGACTGTAGCAATGATGCTTAAATTAGCTTTGATCACAGGAATAAATCACATTTTTAAATATATTTATTGCTGTATTTTTGATCAAATAAATGCAGGCTTGGTGAGCAGAAGAGAATTCTTCAAAAAACATAAAAAATCTTACTGTTCAAAAACTTTTTTGACTGGCAGAGTATAATTTAAATGCAATTTATTGATTAAAATGTATAATTAATACACCTTTTCACAAAAACACGAATTATTTCTTAATATGTAAAACATTTGAAATTAGCACCAAACTACTGAATGCCTGACAAATCATTTGAGTTGTTGCATGACCACATGTGTGAGTGGCCGTGTGAATGTTTGAGTACCTCATGCTGCCTAACGTGTGTGTGAATGTGTGTGTGCGGTGAGCGTAGGTGCCTTCCTGCATCTTCAGTGTGTATCTCTACTCATTTTGCATATGGTCAGGGGAAGGGGAAGATTCAGAAAATCTTTAACCAGTGCATAGCCCAAGTTTGTGGTGAGCTCCTACGTAAGCAAGTAACCAAATGGGTTTCTGCCACTGGCATATTTCTGCAGCTAAGCGTCCCATCATTCCCTCCTGTCCTCTTCTGATGGTAGTGGGGAGAGAAATCAGGACCATATGAATGACATTCCACCTCGTCTTCAGTCTGGGTGTGTTGCCGGTGGTTTGGGAAGTCTGGAGGCTTTACCAATTTTAGTCTATATTTCACATATCCTGGCTCAACCCTGCCTGAGTCATTTTTGTTTAAAAAGAGACAGGATTAAATGAATTGGAAAAAATAAACTACGCAAATGTATCCATCACTCAAGCACAAATAAAGGCATAAACAGTGTGTGAACTGTCATCTCTGTATCTTCTTAATACATTCACATATCGATGTACACGGGTGGGAATATGCTCACAGTTGTGTTTTGGCATATGATTTTGACATTCAGAGCGCATTAAATCATTTTAATTGTACGAGGATTTAAATGGTTATTCAATTCAAGATTTTTAGTTAGCTTCTTTTATATATTTTGTACTTTTGGCCATACAAAAGTAACAATTTTTTCAAGCAACATATACATATAAATCACAAATATTTCATGTGAGTGCCTAGTTAAATATGTATCTACGCGTACTTTATTTATTACTTTATTTATTTAAAGCTCTGAAGAGAACATTTTCAATTCAATACAAGTTAAGATCAGTTGACATAAAGCATTCGTGACATTAAATGACAAAAAAAAAAAGTAAAAAAAAAAAACATTTACGTAAACCGATAACATCTATGACACAGAAACAGAATTCAGTTAATTATAAATCCAGAAGATGTTTTAAAGATACGTAATCTCATCACCAAGGGTTAAGATCACTAACTATGAGTCAGCAGGGTATTCCCTTTTCTCAACCGCAACCCTTCCTGTTTGGTACTCAAATTATGTTTTTTCATCTGATAACAGAGGTCAGTCTTTTTTTGTGTAATATCGAGATGACGTCTTTGCCTTTGTTGACTTAAACCCTGTTCCTGCAAGCTCACTTTTAATTGCACATCTCAAAATACAATCAACAACCAAGGCACGCATTTTTTTTTTATGAATCTGTTACAGAAGAAAAGCGCTGCTGCTGTTTCCATTTCGTTGTATCTTCTAGTTGTACAGTATGTTCTGCTTTGGTCAAAGGTGCTATACTTGGCGGTTCACCCTGAAAGCATGGTGGTTATGGTCATGTGATCATTAGTGTCCACTGTCAGTCTTGTCTGATAAATGTGGACATTGATTGGAATTGTGCTGTCCAAGGTCCTGAATCCTGTGGAAACACAAGCGGACAACAACAGGGGGCCTTTGTTTGTATCACCGCATATTTCACCAGTATCCTTAATTCGCTTATATATTGCTTATTTGTATGGTAGGTTGTAAGTTTAGTATTTTTGTTTTGGTAATATGATATCAATAACCCGGTATCAGATATCATATAGTGTATTGGTAGGATGTTAAAGACATTCAGTCAGTGTTGTCAGAGAGCTGTGCTGCCCAGTAAAAACAACTGGCAAAGCTTAGTCAGCAAAGGAAGAATGCGTGAGCGTGCAAATTGCTAAGCAACTTTAATGTGCATAACAAAGTTCCCAGCTGCTCCATAAATCTAACCTTGAAGCCATTTCCTTCTCACCACAGAAACCCATTAAAAGAGGCTCTCTGAGTTAGCTAATCTAATAATGTATCAATGCCTGTGATATATGCTTACAAAAGCACAATTCAGTCACAAAAGATTTCATTCCACATCAAGCCCATTAGCATTTCACACTGGGTTGCTAACATCTGATGACCACAGAAATGCATTATGGTGAAGTATGTGCCATACAGACTGAGCTGTAAATGGACCGTCATTCACACATATGGCTGCATGGGTAGATCATGTGAGGACTATTCAACTGTCTCCAAATGAAAAATTGAAACAATCAGTTCAGCTGTAGCGCTATGCTTTTGGCTTTGGAAACCAGAAACCCAAAACCTTTATTTTTACACATGAAAACAATAAAGTCAAAAAAAAAAACTCGGCCTACATATAGGGGGCATAAAGCCAGTTTGTGCACACAGTACAGTTGGCAAACATCCTGACATTTTTATGGGACCCCATGTGCGCCAAGTATTGAGAAATGTAATTGCTTCAAAAAATGAAACTTTGAGAGGCAGCACAAAGTTTGCTGTGCTAGCATTCAAAATGAAACAGCAGCTGTAGTAAAAGTAGAAGCCAAGAGTTTGACTTTAAAAAGCAAATTCTTGAAAAAATGTGGGTACAAGCATTTTGACATATTTGTTTTTCTGTTGCCATAAATAAAAGGGAAAATATCAGGACTTAAAAATAACAAGATTACAAGTAACAAGTAATAGCTGTGTACATTTGTGTGTGTTAAGATTATTTGTATTTTATGGTTACACCACTTGACATTTTTTAAAATAATAATAATTAGTATTATTGAATACTATACTATATTTCAAAAATGTGAAAAGTCAACATTAATACAAAGACAAAGACTAATAATTTTTGTATTATAATTTATATTTATTTGTTACATTTGTGTGTTCAAAGTGTAGTTTTTTTTTCTAGTTACACCACTTGACATTTTAGAAAGACGTCATTATTATTATTATTAGTTTTGTAGAAAACAGTTTAAATGTTTTTTTTTAAATGAATTGAACTGAACCTAAACAAAGATTAAATGCTAATTTAAATTTAATCAGTCATTTTAATTTTTTAACTGCCTACACAAGCTGATTTTTTAAATCCTGATTAAATGATGAAAACACTTCTGTTTAACCTTTTTGCCGTTGAATAATTCATTATGATGTTTCAAAGACAAATGTATCATTATATTGGTTGCATTTTTTTCCCTCCCCTTAAAAACTGCAATATTGAGGTCAAGCTTCATATGTGGCCACATCACCCTTGGATTCACAGACCACAGTGTTTTCAATTCAGCTGGCTTTGTTGAGTGATGAGCACTAGCCCTGCGAGTTCCTCTCAAACCAATCTGTTAACTTGAGTTAAACTTGAGAAATACACAATGGGATGCTGTTTTGTTTTTGTTCTCCTACTTCTATTCTCTCAGCATAGAAGAGGTCCAAGCTAAATTTTGGTCCAAATATCTGCAATGAATTAGAGGATAAAACAACCGTCTCTAAAGGGTGGATATTATTTTAAGGATGACCGTGTTCCCACCTCACAGCTAGCGTAATTCACCCGTTTTCTTGACAATACCACAAAGAAAGGAAAGACCAAACATTTACTTTAGCTGTCACATCCAGAGAGGAGCCAGTTAATGCTGGGAACCGCCTGGACTTTTTCTTTGTCGAAGCAATATTAAAATAACCATAAGGCATATGTAAACTATGAATGCCTGGGAGGTGGAAAGCATGATAAATATGAAAAGCGTTAAGCACATCACATTATCAAAAGTATTTTTCATTAACAAAATGATGTTTTATTTAGAAAATTATCTTTATTAGGTAGAATAGTATAAATAAACATAATTAAACAAAACTTTTGCTAACATATGAACAAAAAAAAAATGTAGACTTTAAGGCTGCAAACCATTTTAGGCTTGCTTTGGGTTGGTAACAATATATTCTGCTGTCCACAAACATTTGCACACAGAATTTGTCAAATTAATTTTACTTAAATACAAAGTTTCTTAGTGAGAAACTAATCCATCTCTGCTTTAAACAGGAGTCCTGTGCCTGGGACAAAAGCGCATGTATAACTGACCTAAAGTCAACGCCCTTTATCCAAAACCTCTTGAAGTATCGAATAAAGGCAATTATACAATTATATAGACTACAAAACTGTACAACAGACAGAACATTTGACAAACATTCTATCATCACAAAAAAATAAATAAATACACTTAATGCATAAAAAAAGAAGAAAAAAAAATTAAATTAGAGCGAACCAAACTCAGTTTGGTTCTGCACATCGCTTCTCACACCGAGTCAAAGACAGTCCAGCTGCCTTGATTTTTGCTGAATGTTTGTATACGTTTTGTTCAAGAAATTAAATTTTAACACCATTAAAAAAACCAAAGGGCAGCTCTAAATGTCCAACAGTGAAATTCATTAGTAAAGTGGGTGAAATTGTAGGAAGTGTCTATTCACCAGTTTGGCACAATTCAGTTGTCTCTTAGAGATTCTGCATGATCATTTTTACAAAGTTCAACGTAGCCATGCTTGCTAGAATGAAACATTTCATGGTAATCAGACTGTTTTATATCTTAATCCAATCAATAAATGTAATTATGAAATTCATAAACTAGTGATACACTGGCATGTCATCGTTTATTACTATCTTAAGGCAGTTACTTTTTGGTTCTTACAGCTAACATTACATCACTATGGCTAAGGCTGCAAATGGGTTATTGCTTTTATAAAACACTTCAATGAACCAGAAGTTCATACTGAGTAAGATCGAACTAAATTTGAGCACTTAGTTTGTATGTTTTCCCTCTGTTGTGAAGGTCACAGCAGACTACTGAGATATGGCATACTTTACTAGGACTGTCCAGCATGTCTCCACCACTGTGATTTGGAGCATTTTAAGAGTATGGGTACCAGTATTGGACTGATACCCATTACCAGTAGGGGCACTTTTCTGGCACTTTTCTGCCCCTTGGAAAGTTTTTGTCTTGGCTCCTGTTGAAATTGCGATCGCGTCCCAGGGATTGCGTCGGGCCCCCTCTCTGGTCAGGGCCCTTGGAATCGTCCTAACCTTCACCCCTTTATGGCGCCCCTCATTGCCAGTATTGGTACTTAACTATAAAAACACGGACAGAGGCCTGAGTCCATTCTTGGTTTTCTAGTGCTGGTCCTTAAGAGCTTCAATGGCACAATTGAGAAGTGTTCAAAGTTATAATGTGCTCTTAAAAGTCATCTATATTGAACAAAAATTCAAAAGTCAGTGATCAAAAACAAGTGCTCAGTGGTTCATGGTCACTTTAAAAAAAAGTTTGTAAGGTTGCAAAATGTGCATTAACATGTTCAGTAGCAAAAATGATGCAAATCAATTGCTTATCTTAAAAGTTCCAAAATACGTCCCGTCAGCTGTTGGATCCAGTAGCCATGCATTGGATACATTGACATAAATACCATCGCCATTATTCAGTTGGATACCTCTGCCCTGCTCCACGCAGTACATGTTGTACTTCGCGATGTTCCACTGCACAGTGCCGCCGCTTTTTGTAAGGAGAATAGCTGGACCTGCAGACTGCGTAAATTTCTCTTGAAAAATGTATTGAAACAACTGTACATTGCTGACGTCCTCTTTGCTCGAGTCGTGATCTTCAGCGTATCGAAAGCAGGTCTTGGCATATACATAGTAATAGCCAGCTTCTTCCACTTGAATTCTTCCGTCATGGTATCTCATCTTAAAATTCATCCCTTGATTATCATCCCAGGTGATCGTGGTTATAGAATTTCGATTTTCTGCAAAGGCAAAAGTGACACAATCAGAATAAACCTGTTTGATATATATATATTTTTTAATAAAGTCATTTCTGACATTCATGCCACGTGATTTTGAAATAAACAGCATATACGTACTGGCTGAAAAATTAGTGGGCGACTTGATGGGAAGGTGAGCTGCCGGCATGCGTGTGTCCTTTTTTAGTCGACATTTGTCCTTCCTCTCCTTAATACTTTTGAGTGTATCAGCTATTAAGGTTTCACTGTGCATTTCCTGAGAAAGAACAACCAAACACATGACTGAATGATCTTCACAGTGCAGATTTTTATGATCATGATCATCTCCAATAAGAAAGCAAGAATGTTCATTGTAGATATTTCATGTTACGAAGTGGGATTTTGGACCAATGACATTTCAACATGATGCAGCATTAACAGAAACCTGACAAGCTAGTTAGAAAATAGTGTCAAGTTACACTTTGAGTGCTCTTTTATTTTTCTTATTTCACACAAGCAACATGCTTCAGGATATTGGTTAAACGACAACATTGCATTATGACCATTTAGAATTTTTTTTTTAAACATATAAAAATCAAGTCCTTAAAGCTGAAATGTGCAAAAGTCACAACCAGGGTCCAAGAACTTCCACTGACTGGAGACATAGTTCTGTTTCTCAAAGTCAGTATGTCACATCAGGCTGGTTGAGCTAAATGTCGTTCATTGATAAATTTTCATGAATGGTTGAAAACCACTCGAAATCCAAGTGATCGAAAATTTGGTTTCCAGATGCAGATCAGGCTCAGAAGGCCAAGTCTCAACTGTCTCAACTGTAATAACACTACCAGGCTAAAAATGTGTAATGCTGTTTCCTTCATGCAGTCTCACCTGCTTAGGTATGACTGAAATGTTCTCAATGCCTCAAGGGTCTTTAGAAAAAGTCCGAAAGAATGACATTTCTGATAATGTGCAAGGTCTCGTTAAATGGAGACAACAAGCCAGGAAGTCCAGCAAATCTGGAACACACTCAATACTTCAATACACTCCCTTCAACTGTGTGAAATCTAGTCTGATTTGAGGTAGAATATGTCATCATTTTATATATATTATACCACAAAGAGATTTATATAAGTGGTAGTAGATTAAGTCCCAAGTAAACGCTATATTTATGAAATATGAATTAAATACCAATTCGAATAGCAAACAAACATAATAATTACGGCTTTTAAGAGCAGAGTTCTGGATGTTGTTCGGTGCTCTGACCTTCTTAAGAATTTTGGTAGACCGCAAACAAAGTAGGCCAGCACATACAAGCTCTCAAACTAGATTGCATTTAAGCAACATTAAAAAGCCATGACATAGCATGTATTTAATCACTTTTTTCAGGTTTACGTTTCCTCGGAAATAAGTTGTCCCAGGATAATGATAAAAACAGTACGGTTCTCATGGCCTGGCAAAGCAAGCTGTCAGAGAAAAAAAAAACACTTCATGAAGCCTAGAAGACCATGAATAGAAATGTTATATAGTATTATACCTATAAAAAAAATGCACTCTGTGAATACAGGAAATAATCCTTTAAATGCATGTATGAACTAAAGTCAGCACACTTTATCTCTCCTCTGATTTCTCTTCACAGATTCTGATATTAATCAAGACAAATAGATTTCTAAACCGCAGCCAAATGTCTTTTCCAAACCCTACAATTACACTCTACTACATGAGGAAAGCACAATGGGCACTGCATCCATATGGACCATATATAGATGTTTAAGCAAGTCATTTGTAATTATAGAGCCAGTAGACCTGAGACATGGTTAAATATCCAAACGAAGTTACTGACAAAGAAGAGTTCGAGGGACTTTGACTTGACCTTTTCACAAGGGACTAAACCATCACGGTTAAGGAAATGTTTTACAGCAGCCGTGATATTCTGGCATGTTTATCCTTATTTTTTTATACAAAATATGTGAAAATACCAATGAAAGCACATTCTGTCTGTCCAGTAAACACTACTTACTGGAGAGATACATGTTTGGAATTTCTTTGTTTGTGCTTATAAGAGGAAATGCCTTGATATGGGCACATGAAGTGTCTACAGTGCTAAGAAGGATGATTAGTCCATCACACCCAAACCTGCATAAAGCATCAAGTGTGTGTTTAAGTGGTGTTCTTAAATTGCATTTCGTTTCTTTCAAAAGATTCCTAAATGCAAATTGTGTGGTGTAAAATGAGGGAAAGAACTGCAAACCGCAAGAAACTGCAAACTGATGCTGTTTCTGAGTCTGAGCCAACATGCACAGGGATGAGGAACACAGACTCATCTTTTGAAGTTTATAAGCTCACCTCATTAGGACTCTGCTGGGCTGAGGCAAGGTCGACCTGTAAAACACAACAAACACAGTTCAGTCACACAACTGCATCCAGCAGGTACCACTGCACACTGCAGGCTTTTAATGCACTAACGGGAAAGCAGGCTTACTTTTATTAAGAAATTAAACTGGGCTTGACATGCACGGAGAACAAACGTGATGTAAGATGTGCATTTACTGTAAATCCAATTTGATGAGAACTAATATGTTCAGCTACTGTGTGTCTTGACCAATGCACTTCTTTAACATTGGCGGGAAAACAGAACAATATCATCACATAGGGTTTAAATGAGATGCTTATTATGTTCATATTATATACTATAGACAGCAGACCAGAATCTGCACCTGCAGAACACTACAAAAAGTCTTCAGACTGGAATGCTTGCCATTCAAAAGATTCTTCAACATAAGTGCAGAAAATGCAAAAACTTATTTCCATTTGGGTTGAATGAATAAAGAGCAACATTGTGTTCTTTGTCAGGTATGTTCACGCACAAACCAGTTTTTCTGTTATCACTACATCAGCCACATTTTTGGAAATGAAATGAACTGTTCTCACTCATCTTGAATTGTGATCACTATTTAAAGTGGTAAAACTAGGCCGTCAAGCTGTCAACACCTATCTGAAACTATGAATAGTGCAAGGGCTCAGTTACAAGGTATTCTTAATACACAGCACAAAAATCTGAAACTGTCTGTAACTGTAAATAACTCCAGATGGAATGCTGACAGACAGAATGAGCGAGATTCACAGTGTTTGATATTGTTCTCATTTCCTCTATACACCGAACAGCATTTGATATAGGCCTACATGCGCTATTAAAGGAATGAGAAGAAGCTTTTTGCAAAAGCATTTTATTGTCATATATGGTTTGGTTCAGTTCAGATTGTCCCTGCATCTATTTCTGAGGATAGTATGAACCATGAGCCAAACACAACTGACATTCATCTTTTTCCCGTTCTTGCATCTGTTTCTTTGGCCCTCCACCAGCACACAAGAAGCCTCCGACATACACCGCTGTGTTTGGGCCAAAGCCTCACAAAACAAGATGTCATAATATTCTCCACAGTATTTAAACTACAGGAGAGAGGTCTGGGCATGACAACATATCTACCAAACATATAAGTATCAGACCACCAAATGTTTTGGAGAATCAGGGTGAAAGGGCAAACTTGACATGACCAGCAAACAACCTTCACAGAAGGGGAAAAAAGATTCTTTTTACTTTCTAGCAACTACACTACCACAAACTGAATTTCTGAATTCAGGAAATTATGTGCAAAGCATCTCAGGATGCAGGTCGTGAAGAAGTTTCTAGTAAACAGCTGGAATCTAGACCAAAAAAGAACTTTGGATTTGTTCATCGTGTTTTGGGCACATAACATGCCATCCCTTTTGAAAGGAAAATATATTTACCAATATATTTCTTAAAATATATTGTGATATATTGTAATATATTATTTTCCCTTTTTATTTTCTAATATTTTATATATTTGAATACATTGAATAATATATTAATGATACATATATTATATAATATATTGCAAAATATACAAATGATTGCCGCTTTTAATATATTGCAATATATTGGAAAAATATCAATATATATAAGAATATATGCCTAATATATTACATGATATTTTCCAATATATTGCAATAGATTTTGGTTTCATAAGGGATAATTCACATTTGTGTTATTTTATAGCGCTGGTGACTTTAATTTTGTTCTAATATACTCAGACAGGAATGAAAAAACATGTCCAGCCCTTTGACTGACACTGTATGTCTCTGTATGACTTGTAGGAGAGCCTCAACTGCAAAGTTAATGTCCGTTTTCCTCAGATTTCTGGAAAACAAGGAAAAAGGAAACCAGCACTAGACCAACAACACATTCATAATAAAGATCAGCAATGCCACAAACCAACATTTCCTGCGTCTGCAATTGGAATATACAGTTATTCCTAGAACAAAAATAGTGTACAAAACAAAACAATTTAAACATTTAATAACCAGCAAACTAAAGGACGTGTGTGAGCAAGTGCTTATGAATTCGGAGAGATCAAGAAATAATGTGAGATCTACACTTATAAAACACAACCCCTATAATCTCACATTGATATATTTGTGAGGTGACAGTCTATTAGTACTAGCAATAATTTCAAAAGAAAAAAAAAAAATGTAATTAACCAACTATCTGAATCACTGAAAATGTATGGACATCAATAGATTTAACATTTTGACAACTATCTGAAGCGACGTTTAAATGATGACAGAATATGAAATTAAAATCTGTTGAAGGAGCGACTTAAATGGACAGATCAAATTCTATTTTTTTTCAATTACTTTTTACCTCCAAAAATCGTGCAGCTTGTAAAGCATAGAATCAATTGTTTTTGGAAGTTTCGTTAAAACCCCACTTGGCACAAAAAGCACTGAGTGGGCACAAGGCGCTTCTCCGCGCGCGCTCTCCTTGATGTTCAAACGCGGCGCGTCTCTCACTCTCAGAACCGTTCTGCAGCGCTTGACATTCAGAGTTCACAGCAGGTTAAACGAAACCAGGCCTCAAAAGTGCTGATACGATTTAAAACTTTAAAATGCATGCACCTAAATTGTGAAAAAGCCTGTAAGAGTGTTGCAATGAAAGAGTTTATGAAATAAGGGGGGCTTTGCTTTCCGCCTGTCTTTGCTTTCTTGAGAGTTCCTTACCTCTCGCAGATAACCGGTTAAGTGCAACAAAATCGCCACACTCGACGCGACCTGCAGCAGTCCCATGACAGCGAGCGTGCCGAATATGAGCGCTCTGTGCGTGGATCCCGTGTGCGCAGCGCGCCCCGGAGCCTCTTCCATATCGATATGATTCCGCAGGTAAGCGCGATAATCATTAGCTGCCATGAGCGCTCGATCGCGGCACAGATCCTCTCTCAGTGGGAGGACTCCACAAATGATCAACGATTCATATAAACATGTGGGTGGGCAATGCTGTTGGCTTCGGAGACAGCCAATCAGATAATAGGCACAGATGATCTCGCTTTTTCATGTTTCCTTTTTTCTTTTCTTTACTTCTTTTTGTGAGAGTTCAGTCAAGAAGAGCAGGTTGCTGTAGTCTTATTGCTATCTAAAGAGATGAGGACTAGCTAACCTGGAGATGCACGTGACATTTACTTTCTACATAAAGTAGACATTTTAAATAAATCAAGGGATTTGTTATTATTAGGTTAAATACCTTTTTTCTCGCAACAAAGTACCACACAAACCGCAATGAGATTAAACACACAGCTTCCTAAAACCAGTGTGATTAACGTGACAAGTGCATAATAATAAACTACTTGCACTTTAAACCCACTGTAATGGGACTGTGTTGATACAGACTATTACTTCCTGGAGTGATGTAACATTACCTCCTGTCTGTTGTAATACTGAGACCACACAAGATTGTGGCTGTGCTCATGTGCTACCTAGACAGCATTTATTTGTGTTGTTCCCAGTGAGCTGCCAACCTAGACAATGATTTTGGGCATCAAATCTAGTGAGCTGCCTATGCAGACACCAGTTTTCAACATCACTGAGTTGCCTACGTATCATTTTCTGTGTAATACCTAGATGCCTACATAGACAGCATGTACTCATGTGTTACCTACCTATACATGGGTGTTATACCTAGTGATCTGCCTACCTAGTCAATCATTCTGGGCATCAAAGTGAGCTGCCCATCAAGTTGCCTACATAGACAACATTTTTGCTGAAATACCTATTGAGCTGTCTACCTTGTCAGAAACTTTGGTGTAATGTCTAGTGAGCTGTCCACTTAGACAATATGGGTGTCGATTTAGACACCAGTTTTGGGAATCATGCATAGTAAGCTGCTTCTCCTCCTAGACAATTTTTGGACATCATATGTAGTGAGCTGCATACATAAACACCAGTTTTTGACATAATATTGAAATGCCTACCAAGACAGTGTGTTTTGGGTAGCATGCCAAGTGAGCTGTTTACCTAGACAACAGGTTTAGGCACCATGTCTAATGAGCTGCTACAATTTTGGAATCATGCCTAGTGAGCCTATTTTTGGGTGATGTACCTATTGAGCCACCCAGGTAGAGAAAAAAAAACAAAAACAAAACAAATTAGCTGCCTGTCTAAGGTATCACAAGTGCATTTCCAAACATCCTGTCTAAGAAGGTAGCTCACTAGCTTTTGAGACACCAGCAAAAAGTTCATTAATACTACTCAAACAGATGTTTCTGCTCCTACACAATCTAAACCGCATTGAACAACTCACAAAATTCAACATTTGCAGTTCAAAAATCTATAAATAACGGCAACTTTTCAGATCAGCATTCATGATATTCCTGAAGAGAATCAATGAGTTGCCGAGTGTTTATCAGAACTTATAAACATGCTGAATTTTTGTTATTGCCAAGCTGAACAGATGTTAAAAAGAACAGAGCTTTGTTAGCAAATGTGCCTTTTGTTGTTCAAGCAATTACAAATCCCAGCAGAAAAACCTGTTTAAAAACATTTATTTTAGGCAGCTGCAGAGAAAACGGCAGTTTGCGAAAGAGAATTGATGAACGTCAACAGAGTTCATGTGCTTGGCTATCCCCCATTTATCCAGCCTCCAGCGCTGAAAGCTTGTAATGCTCCACCATTATATCAGCTTTTTTCAAAACCACAATTATTACTCTGGTTGCAAACAGCACCACGCTGGAGTTTGTGTGACTTCTGCGTAACTAGTGGCTGCTCGCAGTGTTTTGGCAACGAGCATTCCTGCGGACGACGATCGGGTCACCTGCATTCCCCTTCTGAAACTAGGGCAAGGCCGGACTAGCTTGAGCACATTCCATAACCTTATGAACTTGGCTGCCCTCACAGGGACCGCTATCCCACAGCACGCCACATTCACTCGAGAGTCATTAATATACCGTGAGAACCCTCGTTTTGCCGTGGGTTTCTCGTGCCTCTAGCTATTTTCCACAGAATGCAGGCGCTGCGGCAGGAAGGTTTGGGTGGTATTTATACCCTTTTGTTTTGCCATGTGAGCTGTTCTTGCCCAAGCCAGAAGGTAGTTGAATACGCCGAACCCAGCACTCCATCAGAATATGACAGACGGCCAAAACCAGGCAGTGTTGAGAGCAAAGCAGCCGAAACCACTGGCAGGCACTTTCCTCAGTGCTGAGCAGGCCCCGGGAGCGTATTATTAGCTCTCCTGTAAGCGTGGTACTGTACACACAGGATGAGCAAGAGCACCACGCCAGAATCCTTCCCATGTTTCACAGACTGTGGAGTCACCGTGAGGATGTTTTTTTCTGGCTACAGACTCCATGTGGCTACGCTAAAGTGTCTCAAGCCGACCGCTTTCCTTGCAGAAACTTCACAATATTTCAGCACGCAAGGAGAGGCAGGAAGTTCAATCTGAAATATTAGCATCACCGCAGAGCCTCGCTCATGGGATTTTGTATTCCATGGAACTTTTCGTTGTCCTTTTAGCCTGCGGGATTACATATTCATAACCCTGATAGTGCTTAATAACACAGCAACAGCGCTGCGGTCATTGCTCATATTAATCTGTGATCAGTGTCAGAGCTGTATATGCACAGAATTAAGAAGTTACCACGTTCCAGACTTCAGAAATGGGACATGAAAGAGTGCAGTGTTGTCCTTTGCCTTCTCCGCCACATCCTGTTTGGTAAGTCATCCCAGAGCACACAAAGAACACTCGCCTCTTCCTCTTGTCTCCTTCCTTGCTCTCTCTTTTATACATCATAACAAGAGAGGTCTTGTAAAGGGCACTTTAGCTCTGCTCTATGTCTGTTTCGGTCTTCGTACTTCATGCGAAACAACCAACTTGGTGACAGATAAATTGGCATGACTGCATGGGTCTTCCATGCACACTGAACACATATTTGGCAAGAGCTCCAATACACATGGCATGCTGTGTTCTAATTGGCTGGCGGAAATCAAAATCATGTTTACAAGTCCCCGTGCAACTATAATAAGGAACATCAAGTCTTAAAAAAGTACTCCAAACAGTTTAGCTTGGAGATTGGTCCCCTTACATGTCGGTCAGACAGCCACTTCCTGTCTAAGTAGGCGGTTCTTGGCCATGATAAAGTGCAAAGTGGACTGGTCTTTATGTTGGTAATAAAAAAAAATGTGGCTAAGCGAAGACAAGGGGGAATGTGGTTTTGACCAAGCACTGATTTGAAAACATTACTTGCGAAATAAATGTGCCAAAAATATTCAGGCATAATACATATATTCAGTTTCACTTTATGAGTAGTTTCACTAGTTGGAATACAAAGCAGATTATTAGAGCATGCGTCAATGGTTTAACAGACAAAGACTGGTGTTATTCCAGAGGAATCACTCTAGTCTAAGCTCAGTCTAGGGATTATAATGTCTAATTGCTTCTAGTATTTCTAGGAACTGCTATGAATCTTGTGCCAACATGCGCCATGTTAAGGTTAACCATTCTGTAGGGGGAAATGGCCCACATAACCTCTTATTTTGATATGTGATCTATTGTTATGGTTAGAAGGCAGCTTATAAAAATACTTGGCTTTAATACAGTAGAGGTTTTGAAGATCTGGATGGGGTCATAGTCTACATTATACTTCTCAGTGAACATTGGGACAAAACCCAATGTTTTATCATTTTGAAAAACTAAATGGACCATAACAAACATCTAGAAAGATAATATTGTTTTGAAAGCCTGTGCCATAATGCACCTTGATGGTAATCGATATCACTTGCTTGGTTCCAAAACCTAGTGAAATGGCAACAGAGGCAGCATTGTAAGGGAGCATTGGCACGCTCCAATGCTAAAGCCCAAAGTAAACTTTCTCTGTTTGTACACAGTCCATGTGACATCAGAACAGTCCACAGCCTGATTTTTGTATCCATAAGGACAAAAGAAATGTCCACTAGATATTACTATAAACAATATTTGTGTGGTGCACACAGATTCCCAAACTTGTGAGGTTTCAAGATGCTGACTAGGAAGGCAGCTGCCTATGTAGGCAGTAGACAGCGAAGCAGTACAATAGGTTTTGGTCCAGGGCTAATATAATTCAGGTGGTGCTTGCTGTATCACTATGGGGTGATGATTTTAAGATGAACAGTGTGGAATAGGGCAGCGGTAGACCATTACAGCTAAACCGTCAGTTAGAGGCTGCCCAGTCTCTTATTATCCCAAGATAAATTGCAACTGGCTCCTTAGTGAGCGCACAGCCGCATTCACGACTCCGCACAAGACCAAAACATGCAGCATGCCACCAGATTAGCACTGCCACCCTGTCTCTTCCTGCACTCCCCACAAACAGCTTCCTGCTTGTTTTTCCGTTAGTTAAGGCCTAATTTGAGTAGCCACAGCGCTGCCCATTTTAACTCTCTAAAGCTTTCCAGCTGGCAAAGAGCTCCTGTCCTACTGACCAAGGTATTACCACTGTGAAGATGGTACAACTTGCGGCTGCCGTGTAATGTGTCACTGGTTATTTACTCGAATAGTTGGAGACATGACTCATACACGGTGATTAAGAACACCCCGTTCATTAGAAAATCCCCCAAAGCTAATCCGGACCGTTTCCATGTCAATATGGAGGTACATGCCAGGGAAAGCTACAAGACAGCTGAGGTCATGGAAGGGTATAGACATTTTTTTTTAAAAATGATGACAAGCCTGGGTCAGGAATGACTTTGTCAGGAGACAGGAAGCAGCAAGATCAAAGTACCGACATTATGATATGTCAGGTTGATTTAAGCCCGGTGAGTACGGCAGCTCTAGGTTTCACCCACATGTGATTAATGTGTTTTCAGTTACTTGAATAAAAACATGTTCAACCATGGGAAACACTGAGTCCTCTCCGCAGCAGCAAAGGGTCACTTTCTCATGCAAAGCCCCAGTAAACACCGATATTTTGAAATGACTCAGCTGCTCTTCAAATGAATGAGGGGTCTTGAAGACCTCTTGAAGCTGACGCTCTCCCACTGTGGGTTTCTATGGCCAACCTCACTAGCTTATGGGTGCGTGAAAGCCCTGTACCACCTACCCCAGAGTTCAGTTTCAGCCCACAAACACAACAGAAACCACTGCCATGTGCGTCGTCGTGTTGTCTGAGACGTCCTGGTTACGGCCACTCGATACTCCTTGCTGTGAGGTAAAACAATGGCCTGTGGTCACGAATGGAAATGAACTGCCAATAGATTCAGAGAAATTGGCACAGGGCATTATCTTACAGCCATCCTTCCAAGTCACCAACTCCCGGCCACTCCTGTTAATGAAAGGTGCTGGGATCCGACCCTATTGTGATGGTCAAATGTCATCTAGTTCATGTTCTAAAAGGTTGAAACAAATAGGGTGGTTGTTGGAATCTCTTCAAAACGTTGCTATCTACAGTATCTTTCCTGCCAACCTTTATCTAATATGAGGATGCCATTGCACTGGCGTGACCTTATTGAACTGTGGCAACTATTGTATTTGTGTCAAAATGAAATGTAGTGTGCCATGAGAAATAGCTTTTATGAGTGTTTATACCGTTTGTGAATAGAGGAAATGAATCTGAAAGACTTTCTACACCCAGCTGTCATCAGAACTTCGGCGATAAATCATGGCAGCTTGACCGTCGCATTGGACTGTGTGCTAATTTTTGTGAGTCAGTGCCTAGCCAAATGCGATTTGTCATAATCTATTAAGAAAACATACATCTGGTGCTGTACTGATGCAAACTGAATGAGATCCAACCCTTTGTGGTTAAACTATGTTTTATTTTCAACAAAACATTCATTAAGTCGCTTTTATTGAGGAGACAAAATAGAAAGCAGTGAGGATGAGGTAGGTGGAGATTATTTACCATATGTCGTGAATTTCAGAGCCGCTTCTCCTCCACAATGGATTCACCCAGCAACGCAGTTTTTGTGTTAGGGCTGGGAAGGAAGTGATATCATTCCCTGAATCATGGCAGACCCAAAGGGGGGATTCCAGTCTAAGACTAAGCCTGTCTGATGTCAGACCACACCAGTTGGGATGTGAGGCCAACCTAATAAAGTCAATGGGTCTCTGCTTGTGTTGGCTGAGGGCTGCTGAGAGGCACCTCCTGTAATGGTGCAAGGGTTGGGTGTGGATGACGGCACAGAGGGCTTTAATCAGTACGTTAATGGGCAATACATTGAATCTGCTCTATTGTAAGACTTGCTGCCATTTGAAATTCTTTTGCCAGCATGTCATTACAAAGCCTGAAATTACTGTGAACCTCATCGCCATTTAACAAACATAAAATCTGTTGTTCAAGCTTTGGAGGATAGCACATTTTTCAGCTTTAGTTACAGTAAGGACTAGCTTCAAGGGGTGAAAACAATACTTGACAACTTTCATTTAAATGGATAATATGACACTTCCCCCCCCCCATTCCTCTAGTGTTTTCTGAGTTGTTACTGACCTTTTTCCTCCTTCTCACTGACCCTAAAAATTAAATGGTCCAGTTTTTGCTGCTACTATGCAAACAAACGCCATTCACATGCTGTCCGAAATACAGCTCCACTTTACTTGCAAGCTGTGGCCCGTGGGGTTTCTTTCAACTGATCTGTACTATAACGATCTGCTTATAATTATTTTTTAACACGTCTTTGCATTCCACTGCGCTGCTTGTCAAAGTGTGCAAGATGGACTTGTTTGACCTTCGCACCTATTGTACATTTCAAGACTTTCTCCGCATCCCAAGCATGACAGATTTTATGCATGTATGTCAAGTGTGAGTGATGAAGCACTTCATGTCCACAAGTTAACATTCTGGCAAGTTCAAGTTCTCCCAAAATTATGTACAAACTTTTTAAACAAAATGTTCTTCAGTTATCTTTTCTTTAATAATCCTCTTAAAACGTTAACACAATTTATAATCTATTCACACACTTTTGTTGGATATCTGTTTAACTTTTTTTTTTTTTTTTTAAAGCAACTACTTTTCAATGTTCTCTGAAAATCTCTATAATGTTAGCAAAATGATCAAATTTAATGTTTCTTTGATAGTAATGCAAGACAAAATTAGGGCATTCTGAATGTTCAAAGAATGAACTTTTGCACGTTTAGTCTCAATGACGACAACTGGTGCACCAGAAGTTGATCACAACTAATTATAATATTTTACATATATATGTAAAATATTATAATTAGTTGTGATCAACAGTTATTAGAAATGACAGGAAGAATTTGCTACTACCACAGTGTGCTGTAGGAGAGCTCTATTCTGGGAGCATGTGTAACACTGACATTTCAGCAGAAATGCGCAGGAAGTTGACACCATTATGTATACAGTACACAGACCATAAAAGAGTGTGTCTGACATCTGAAGCTTGCTGTAATATGGGATGACATGTCTTTGCAGTTTAGTTCAAATTATTGCTCTTTTTATAGAGGAGGTCATAGGCTAAAGATATGTTTCCATGGCACAACAACATCTTTTATCTCAAATATTTGAGTTGGAGATGTTGGGAGAGTGGAGAGTAAATAAGCAGACGTCACAATTCAAATGAAAAAGCTTTATTACCCACAGCTTTTTACAGTGTACAGGTGTAGTGCATTAAGCTTAAATGTGTAAACTAATCAGCAACTTCACTTGGGGGGATGGTGCGTGGGGGGGGGGGGGCAAGTAGTGTTTTCACCATTGCAACTTAATACTTACATAAATTATTAAATATCTTATTTGGCAATATTATACAAATTATACTATGAGACAGGATGGAGGAACACTGCACAAGTAACAAAATATTCATCTGTTTAGTATGGAGTGTATTCTGCATTATACATCTAGCCTTACTTTTAACACAAAATAGCAACAAATTATTTGTGAAAGATAGGAATGTACACACAAATTAGGGGAATAAGAACACAAGGGCAGAACATCTACAGCATTAAAGTTTACAATAACTGCAAGAGCACAGATGCATATACAATCCCACTGAAAATGAGGCAGCGCTGATGGTCACGGTGTGCTTGTGCCAACTCCTTCTCAAATCTACTCAAGCGTCAATGTTAGTATGTGGATTTAGCTTTCGTCGCTCTCCCACATTATGATTAAGGTGATACTGCTCTCATGTGAAAATGTCTGACACAGTGTATGGCAGGTTTTAAAACACTTCAAAAGAATGTAAACAAATACTGTTTGAGTGCAGATCCAAACATATTTGGCAGCGCTGATGTTACACAACAGCATGAATACAGAAATGCTTTTTTTTTTTTTTTTTGTAGCAGGTCATGTGAGCATATTTAAGCATAAGCGGATTTAAACCATGCACAAGATCATGAATCAGCAGTGAAAAGTACATCCATGCACGCGTAAAGAGAAGTACATGAAGCATGGGCTGAAAGTGCGTCATGCATGTTACAGGAAAGAAAGCACAAGATACAACAAACTTCACAACTATCATTGCCTCAGTAAACTTCTCTTATCATTGAATCACACTATAACAGTATCCGAGTAAAACAAATCTCAGAAGCTTCATAAATATGACACTTAAAGGAACAGACGACCTAAACGTCTGTCATTATTTACTCACTCTCATTGCTGTTCCAAACATATATCCAATTTTTCCTCAGTAATTCTTCTTGATGAATCTTAATGTAATCGCTACACTATATAACATAAGTTCATACAAAAAAAACAAAAAAAGTTACATGGTAGCCCATTTCAACCACTGAATAAAAAATACAAAAAGGTAATTACCACTTTTTCTTCTTGAATTTGCAAGTTTGCATCTCGCAATTCTGACCTTTTTTTGTGAGATGTAAACTTAAAATCTTGATTAAAAAAAAAGTCAGAATTCTGATTAAAAAAACCCCTCACAATTACCTTTTTTATTTGTTATTCAGTGGTGGAAACAGGCTTCCATATAGAAGATATCTGAAGCCACATAATACATTTAGTTTTTCTTTATCATCCACTTAGCCAAAGCAGATTTAATTCAACGATATGTGTGTAATAACCAAACATTATGAAAAAAATTGTAAATGTTGGATGGCTAGGTCATTTCAATTTCAATACAAAAACTACTGCAAGAAAACTTTTACATTTACGAATACTGCACATAAGTTGTATGGATAAATTTTTTGGGTTTTTTTGAGCCTGTCAGGAGTGTTCCAATATAAAAAGCATACATACAGATTCACACCACCATGAGAGCAAGCAAACAAATGATTTTCCTTTAAGCACAAAAATGCAGTGAGAAAACACTTTCAACTGGTCCCTTAGGGCTTGATAAGTTAATCAATCTATAGTTTATGCTTGGCTATAACAAGAGTGTTTTTTTGAAATCTAAACAGAGATATAGGGAATGGCCTGTCTGACAATTCCTCAGTAAAGTGCAATATTCAGTGTTGTGCACACCAAAGGTCAGGCAGTGAGTAAGAGGTTTACATGGAAGAGATTGTAGAGATGGTGACTAGTTCAGATATACCCACTGCAGATGTGTCCTCATTTAGCAATGCACTACCAGTGCGTCACAGTAACTTCCAATGAGTGGACAACACCAGGAGGAAATGAGAAAAAAACTCCCCTGTAGGTAAGGTTCAATATCTGACTGCTGGTTTCCTTACTTGGCATAGGGGTTTGCATGTTTAGCAGCTTTTTAAGCTAAGTTAAATAGTATGTTTTTGTTTTTCCTGTAAATCGGGCAACCAAAGACCCTTCACTTTGTAGTGAACTAAAACTTGTTTATTCTTTAAGGGTGTTAGATCATATGGAGTATTATTGCAGCCTATGTTGTAAACAACTCAATTAAATTTTACACTCTAAAATAGTTGATTGATTTTCCACTATTATGAATAGCTAATCACACTGAAATAACTGTATGATTCACAAGAGGTGAATGAAAAATTTACTACTTGTTGATGAATTCTTTCAACAGTAACTATCTCTGTCTAATTACCAGTGAAATTATATTTTTAAACCGTCACGCCTGGTATCAAAGTATTTTTGGCAAAAATGTGCTGAAACAGGGTTGTTTGTTATAATTACCAAGTGATTATCTTATGTGTTCTGAATCGTGACCTGGAGCACTACTGGATCGCATTGCTTGTCTTTTCGACAAGTGCAAACATCACTGTAAAGGAAAGGTATGGAGATGACATAAGCTTTCCTGCAGCCATGGGGATTCCCTAACAAGAAACCAACTCATAAAACCCATCCGTCTTTTGTTTTTTGGCAGGGTGTGAAAGCAAAATGCGGGTAGGCATCAGTGATGGCGTGCCAAAAGCGTGATATGCAGTCTAATTTTAAAGAAAACAATGTAATGATAAAAAGAGAGGTGAAAGCAAGTAAAAGATACTCTCGGTCACGGCATGCAATACACACACTTGAACGAATGGCTCTTAGATTACTTCAGTTGTTTCTATGGTGCCCCCTGGGTGGCCAAAGGTGCACAAGCAATACACAACACATAAACACATTCCACTGGCTATGCCTCTAGATTTGGCAGATACATTGCAGATCACTGTAAAGTGACAGGAAACTTCATTGTTTAACTGCTGACAGGAGTCAGTGTGATGGTGATTTACGCTTGCTCCAGAAGCCACTGGAAGAGGCTCTTGTGGCTGTTCCTTGTGTCCCCGACCTCTTCCTCAGAGCGACGTTCTTCAAAGTATCTCAGAAGAGCCTGCAGGAGGTCACCGACCCTGAACTCTCTCTCCCTCAGCCTCTGCGCCACGGCCGGCAGCTGGAGCCAGAGAAAAAAAAAAGCTAAATTAAGCAGTTTTGGATCTCAAACATCCTGATAGATACTGCTAGAGTTGGGTGATAGAGCTAAAACAGGATCTAAGATTCTAAGAGTCAAATTTCAAAAACCACTCAAAAATGTTCACCTGGGTTTTGTTCACTGAGTATGGCATTTTACACACACACGTGCTTCTGAATAAATTAGAATGTCGAGGAAAAATTCCATTATTTCAGTAATTCAACTCAAATTGTGAAACTCGTGTATTAAATAAAGTCTTTGGTTCTTTTAATTGTGATGATTTTTGCTCACATTTAGCAAAAACCCACCCACTCACAATCTCAACAAATTAAAATATGACATGCCAATCAGCTAATCAACTCAAAACACCTGCAAAGGTCCTGAGCCTTCAAAATGGTCTCTGACAATCATTGACACCCTTCACCAGGAGTGTATGTCACAAAAATTCATTGCCAATAAGCTGGCTGTTCACAGAGTGCTGTATCCAAGCATGTTAACAGAAAGTTGAGTGGAACGAAAAAGTGTGGAAGAAAAAGATGCACAACCAACCGAGAGAACTGCAGCCTTATGAGGATTGTCAAGCAAAATGGATTCAAGAATTTGAGTGAACTTCACAAGGAATGCACTGAGGCTGGGGTCATTAGGACATCAAGAGCCACCACACACAGAAGTGTCTAGGAATTTGGCTACAGTTGTCATATTCCTCTTGTTAAGCCACTCCTGAACCACAGACAACATCAGAGGCATCTTACCTGGGCTGAAGAGAAGAAGAACTGGACTGTTGTCCAGTGGTCCAAAGTCCTTTTTTCAGAGGAGAGCAGGTTTTGTATTTGATTTGCAAACCAAGGACTTAGAGTCTGGAAAAAGGGTGGAGGAGCTTATAGCCCAAGATGCTTGAAGTCCAGAGTTAAGTTTCCACAGACTGTGATGATTTGGGGTACAAAGTCATCTGCTGGTGTCCATTGTGTTTTTTGAAAACCAAAGACACTGCACACGTTTACCAAAGATTTTTGGAGCACTTAATTCTACCTTCTGCTGACCAGCTTTTTGAAGATGCTGATTTCATTTTCCAGCAGGATTTGGCACCTGCCCACATTGCCAAAAGCACCAAAAGATGGTTAAATGTCCATGGTGTTGGTGTGCATGACTGGCCAGCAAACTCACCTGACCTGAACCCCAGAGAGAATCTATGGGCTAATGTCAAGAGGAAAGGAGAAACAAAAAAACCAAACAATGCAGATGAGCTGAAGGCCACTGTCAAAGAAACCTGGGCTTCCAGATCACCTTAGCAGTGCCACAAACTGATCACCTCCATGCCGCGTCGAATTGAGGCAGTAATCAAAGCAAAAGGAGTCCCTACCAAGTATTGAGTACATGTAGAGTAAATTAACATACTTTCCAGAATGTGGGTTTTAGTAAAAAAAAAAGACTTGTACTATATTTTGTTAAAAAAAGACTTCAGTCTGTGTGCACTGAATTTAATACAGGAGTTTCATAATTTGAGTTGATTTACTGAAATAAATTAACTTTTCTTCGACATTCTAATTTATTGAGAAGCACCTGTGTGTGCGCGTGTGTCTATATATATATATATATATATATATATATATATATATATATATATATATATATATATATATATATATATATATATATATATATATATATATATATATTAGGGGTGTAACGGTTCACAAAATTCACGGTTCGGTTCAATACGATACATTGGTGTCATGGTTCGGTACGTTTACGATACAGCAAAAAAAAAAAAAAAAAATAGCAGATCAATTTCTTTGATTTTTTTTAAACAATTTTTTTTTTTTTACATTGAACTGATGGAGCTATTCTTTACCCATCTTCTATGGTGTTTTCTTAGCAGCATACTGTATAAAACAAAAACAGCTCCTTATTAAAGAAAAAAAAATGAAAATGTTATATTGTTGTAGTAGTTATGAACAAATACAAAGATGTAACTTTTTATATGGAACTCTATAACTCTTTATATTGAGTGTGTTTTTACTCAATTGGTTCTCTATAGGGCTTATGTTTTTTGGAACAAGGCAGGAATTACAGTCTGGCTGAAATGGGCTCGTGAAGGAATATTGTAACGGGGCTCAACTGCATGTTCTTAAAACCTGCGTTTTCCACTAAGGCGCTCGCTCACTCAGTACGCGCTGAAGGCTCATTGCAAAATGGCCAATGCGTTTAACAGACCAGAAAGAAAGACCAATGAAGATCCTCCAATAACCAACAGGTCTGGTGTTTGGGTGCACTTTGGATTCCCTCTAAACTATAATGGTGATGATAGAATGAATGGTAAATAGTAAGGTCTCATATCCGCAGCTATAACATAAATGTAACGTAAATGTACAAATCGCCGCAGTGATGTCTTTTGCCCTGCTTGAATCCGTTGGAAATGTCTGCCCCAAATGCTGCGGGGATAGTTTGTTGCGTGTATGTTTCTCCTTTTTTTCGTCTTTACCCAGATATTGACACAATAAGGTGATGTCGGCGTAAATGAGTTGACACGTTTTAATCACGCTGGTGTTTTTTTTTTTTTTTGTATTCCCGCTGGTGTACCCTGTCATGTAGCAGATGCAACCATTGTTTTTTTCATCCACCACTCTCTTGCCATCATAATTCTAGTTTACAGGGAATCCAAAGTGCACCCAAACACCAGACCTGTTGGTTATTGGAGGATCTTCTATTTCTAGTCTCAGCGCGTACTGAATGAGCGAGCGCCTGACTCAGTAGCCTAACATAAACAAAAGTTGGTGTCAGGTGCATTGCCTGTTACATCGTTTGGGTTATTGCGCTACCTTGTTGAACACATAAAATTATATTTCACACACTTTTTTTATTTTCCAAATATAATTAATTAGTCCAACGAACCGTTCGGTACTACATAATGCGTATCGCGTACCGAACCGAAAGCCTCGTACCGAACGGTTCAATACGAATACGCGTATCGTTACACCCCTAATATATATATATATTTTTTTTTTCCACAGGTTCAAAAGTTAGATTTTTCTCTTATGCTCACCAAGGCTGTATTTAAAAAAAACTACAATAATACAAGTATTGTGAAATATTTATAAAAAAATTATGATATTTACAGTATACATTTTATTATTGCAAATATAAAGTAAATATTAATAAATATATTTCCAATGCCCTTAATTAGCAAGAAATATCGGAGCTGCTTTTTCAAATAAGTAACACCAGTTACATAGTTTTCCCATTTATTGAAAAGGTGTGGACAGTTATTTTTGCGACTCGCCTTATTGAATGTGCATTTGTAGGAGTTATGGGAAGAGAGTATTAAATCAATCAGGCAATGGACTGCTATAGGTAGATTGTGCTGGTCATTATGGAAATGAGAAGATGTGTCTGTGTTCTTTAATATGCTCATTGTCAGTAAATCATAATTTTCCCCTCCTGTCTGTGCTTTAAAAATAATAAGCAGTTTAGTAAAACTGGCCCCAAGTGTTCTCACCTGCTGTAGCTCCTGGGCTGAGAACTGGCTCAGCTGCATTAAAGACAGATCAGCGATAGAGGCAGCAATCCACTGGAGCACAGCCGTCAACTGGGGGTCCTCAGCTCGACCCTGGATGTCTGTACTGACCACAAGAAGAGCTCTTTCTGTCGGCCCATGTTCCCTCTCCACTCGCACTGCTCCTGCCCGGAGAAAACGCACAAACTTCAGCAAACCAGTTCCCACGCTCTCTCTGTTAACTAGGCCAGCCCCAGAACTCTGCTTGAGCTCATCTGTTGATCCACATGGAGCCGTTCTGACAGTTAGACAACTAGGAATGTGGATAAATAGTCTTGTGGATTTGACAGGGGTGCACTGAAGGTGCTCGGCCAAGTAAGACCACTTTAAATGAGTGGCAGCACAAAAATAGGGGCTGAAATTAGTCTAACAGTTGAGGTCTAACAACAGACCACAGAATAAACACAAGCGCGGAAGAAAAATACAAAGAAAAGATATAGTTTTCATTTACCGCCTGAATCCTCTTTGGCCTCAGCTTCCTTCTCTTCAGTGCCGTCACTGTAAGGTGAAAAATATTACAGGTGTAAGACTTCTGTCTCAGTGACAGATGGAAGAGAAAGACACCACAAACCACATGCAGAAGAGAGTGACAGGAGCTCCCAGCTTCCCATTACTAACATAAATATGGCATGAACTGCAGCAGAGCTGGTTTATGACTCGGCCATGCGAACACATATTGATGCAATACTTTTTAAATGTATTTTCCTTTTATTATTGGTGGATAAATCAGCACTATACCATAAACAGTTGTTGTCCAGCTCTGATCTGGATGGGCATTTAGTAGTAAAAATGGTTTCAAAAACCGTGAAATATGGATTTACTGCTGCTGAATGTTTAGCATTGCATCACAGCCATAAATTAAATTTTAAAAATATATTAGAAATCATCTATTTTAAATTGAAATATTTCACAATATTATTTTTATTGCATTTTGAATTATATAAATGCACTCTTGTGAGCATAAGAGACTTTTTCCCACCAACTCTTAAGTCTATTTATTGTATTTCTCCTCACAAAGTCTTTAGAAAGTTTAAGAGCCAAATAAAAAGCACATTTTCACGGTGTTTCTTAATTTTATAATCACCAGCAAAATCCCTGCAAATATGAATACCATGAATAACCTCAACTACAAAATACAGAAATATTAATGAAACATACTGTATTGGCCTAAGCAGTCAATAATTTATAACTGATAACATGCAATATTGTTAGATAAATCAGCAGTATATCACCATATCAGCCCATCTCTGATATGGATCGCCATTTTCTAGTGCAGGTTTAAATTAAATTGTTTACAAGAAGATTCTATATATGATTCTATAACTGTTTGTGCTTGTAAAAAAGGAAACAAGGACACGGCAAGTGCAAAATATTAAATTATAATGCTTCTTCAACTATTATGTTTATGTGACTGATGTATGCTATTATAAAGAAAACTGTTGCTTTTGTATGAAGTGAGTCATGATGTACTCTAATGCACATGATTCATGTTGTGGACCTGAACTCGCATAGGATTTAGAGGCTGGGACATCCTTTTTCACTCGAACAGGAAGCATGCAATAGAGACAGATTGTTCATTCTTTCAAAAATACATCATAACACACTAGTGAAGTCAATGACCCAACATCACCCCCACCCCCCGACACTTCCGACTCCCACATCTCTACCAACACATGCACAAAGATCCAATTGACTAATTCCATCATCTGAATGAAGAAACAATGCAAAGGTTTGTTTCTAATAGGTGATATCAGATACGTTTTCAGCACTTGCTGATAAAACGTTGCATGACATCATGCAGTAATTAGAGCAGCCTACGCTGGCTATGCTGTGCCTCTTTCCATAGACCAACCTGTCTGATGGAGAGAAGGACAAATGCTCTTCATAAACCTCGCCTTCTAAACCCAGACTGCTCCAGCTACTGCTGTTTCCATTACTGCTGGGGGAGAGAAAAAGAAGAAACACTACAAAATCATTTCAAAGTAAATCTAGATAACCTGCTAGAAGCTTTTTTTTTTTACACAATATTTGATCTTGATATTAATATATTTGATTAAAACAGCTGTATTAACACTCTCATAGTCATTAATAGTTATGATGAGACAAGAAAGAATAGAAATAACAGCCGAATCACATATATTTCTAACAATGCTTAATGTTAACTGAACGATAAAGCAGTTGAGGGCATGAAAAAAACTGTAAACTATCATCTATATTTGGATACGCTGATTATTTACGGAGTACAGAGTGATACTTTAATGATTGGTTACTCAGAAACACTGCCTCAAGCTAACAACCACACCTTTTATAAATATTTTGATAGATATTCATGGTATCATGGGTTGTTCAAAACAAAAACTGCACATACTGTCTAACTTTTAGTGTCTTGGGAGATATTAAATTGTTGACAGAAAATGCTTCCATTGAGACGCTGGAGCCAAAAACACTGCAAAACAATGCATGCCTTTGAAAGACAAGACTGTGTGACTCAGCCATCATGTTTTGAAGCCAAAGACAGTTACGGTACATTTTTCTGAGAAGGAAAACAATATCCTTAAATGCTCATTTGGAAAAGGCCCTAGGTGTTCCTCAGCAGTTTTGGAAAATGGTGAGAAAATCAGCATCTTTGGCTTCAAAGAAAGTGTAAAATGGTTTGTATATAAAAGAAAGAAAAAGAACAATAAACGTTCTTCAGCTATAATGAGTCAAGCAGTATGTTCTCCTACTCCAAAACCTAAACTGATAAAAGTCAGACTAAACATGTGAATACAGTCAAAATACCTCCGCTGAAATACAAACACGCCTGCAAATGGTATGAAAAAATGCACTAAAGGGCTACTATACATCTTAGAGATCTGAAATTGACAATATACTTCACAATTTCAGCCTCACAATTTCTTCACTTTTTCCTTTCCATATTGTACTGGTAAGGTCATTGTAAATCCATTAATTCTTCTGCTAATTCACCAAATTGTACTTTTCAGCCACATGCTTGTGAAAGGTGCACAAGGAAAGAAAGCAGAGTGAACTTGAGTGTGGTAGTCGACCAGCAATACTTAATTTCAAGTTTAAATGAGCTGTGCATTGCTTGTAAGTGTGGTGGGACTTCACCTGTCACTAAGATGGTGAAAGCTGCTGCTCTCATCTGGGTGGTCTTCTTCAAAACTCAGATTGGACCAACTACCAAGACTGTCATCACCAACGCTCAAACTGAGCTGCTGACTCACCGTTGACTCCGTCACATTGACGCCTTCTCTTCTGGAGGTACTGAAACGGACAAAGTCATCACTCATGATAAGCCAATTAAAAAAAAAGGTTTCAAAATCTAGGAAATCCACATATTGTGAGTAACTGATGAGCAATTTTAAGTGATAGTCTGTATGCATGATTCTGTGCAAGCTGTGTCACTGTACCCAAGATTGACGGTTTGGCAGACGTTGGACAATGCAGATGTCATAATCTCTGTGGTGAGACTTTCTGCAAAGCTTGCGCCATCATGACCGATCCCACTGTCTGCATTCAGACTGGTGCAGCTCAGTTCCTTTTTGGCTTTCTCAATGGCACTGGACACCATTTCTTCAGCAAAAGCAGCTCTCTTTTCCAAATCAATGTGTATTCTAGGAATTTCCAGCCCAGTCACTGCATCTGATTCTTGTTGCCTTCTTATTTTCACTCCCTGGAAACCATGACGGCCATCTCTACTGCAAAACATGCAGTCTCGACCTTGGCAGTATCGACAAGCTTCATATGCCTCAGCCAGCTTTTCTGTGAAGGAATTGCGATCAAGTGCCCTCCTGTCTCCCGCTGCCTGAACACATGTCGGTCCCAGCGTCATTTCCAATGTGTCATTGACAATTTTCCTGGCATAATGTTCAATGACTTGTATTACACCATTGTCGCTTTTGCCGTCATTCAAACTGCTGGTACTATGGTAGAGCCTGTTAGATTCTGTATAAGGTAGAAGAGAGCATGAAAATGTATTTTTAATGAGATTTTCTGGCATATCCTCAACAGTAGATTTTCTATAGAGGCAAGAATCAGTGAGTGATTTTGGCAGTCTAACAGAGCTCATTCTCAGCTTTCTAGTAACATCACATGTGATGTTGTAGGCCAGCGACTCTGCAAAGTTCACAAGTTCTACATATTCATTACTGCTCATGTCTTGACCGTCTTGACAAGCACATGGCAGGGATTCACAAGACGATCCATCTTTTCCATCAATGAGTGAAGCATGGGATGACTTGGATGTGGTAAACTGGGAAACATCAGGACTACGATCACTGTGCAAACGCCTAGAGGAATGAAGTCTCAAAGGAGATCTTTGCTTTATTTTTCGTGCCGCATGAGCCAGGCCAGATTTAATAGATCGATATGCCAAGCGAGTGGCGTACTGATCTAATATAAGCTCTCGGTTGCCTCCCTCTTTCTTGAGCACCTTAATAAGGTATCCCGCATATTCGTCAGTGACACTCTCGCAACTTGGATACTCTGATGACATCCCACTTGAACTGCCACTCACTTGGACATCACCAGGCCACTGACAAGTCAAACTTCCCAAAAGGCTCTCTCCACTCTGATGTTTGTCTGCAGAGTTTACAGATCCTCTTTTTAGCATTTTATGAAGACAGTGGTTTGAACTCATCATCTTCTTGACATCACTGATGACTTCTCCAGCCACTTCTCCAGCATATGTCCACAAGGAATTTAAAGTCTGCTCAGAGAACTGTGCACTATGCAAGGCGACACTGCCTTTGCTTTCATCATCCACCAGCTTCTTCACATCTCCAAAGCTTAGCGTGTCCATCTCAGTGGCCATTGAAACAATGTGGCATGCCAAACGCTCTGCATAATGGAGTGCTCTCCTCTCGATCATTCTGTTCCTGATGTTAGGGCTCAGCTCTGCCTGGCAGTTTCCAGAGTGAGGACCATCTTCCTGGTCTTCCTCCTCATCTTCATTGCTGCCAGCTTCTTCAGAGAGAGACCTAATGAGTTTCACTATGAAATCAGCCTTGTCTGAAACCAAACCTTCTTCTTTGGTGTCGGCGGCAGGGGGGTAATAAGGGGTGGGTGGAGGAGTCGCAGGAAAAAATTCTTTTGCGAGCGTACCTTTGAGCTTCTTGGAGAACTGTCTGACCTGTTTCTCACTGTACTCGTCCGATGGCTGCTGAGGACTTGAGGGTGGAGTGCTAGGGATTTCAGTCGATTTTTTTCCAGAGTTACTGCTTGAAAAATCACCTGCACTGACTTTTCTACCTCCACATGAGGCAACTTCAAAAGTGGGCACTTCCAATGTGTCCATTTTCACGACAGAACGGACCTCTGGGGTGAGCTTGGAGACTGGACATATACTTCCGGAGGATGGGTCACAAGAGCCCTTTGACACCAAGTGAAAGGGAACCTGAGAGGGAGTCGATGCATCGTTTGATTTAACAATCCCATGGCTTGGAGTGGATATGCGAGCTGCTATAGTTTTGCTTAAAAAGTCTGCACAATCCTCCACTTTCTTCTTCACTTTTGTCGAAGAATGCATCAGATCAAATGCCTCCCCTACTATAGTGTCCACCATATTCCCAGAGAAGTTTTGAAAAGTCTTTCCAATCGAAGGTTTGGTGGAATCCTTTTCAACGGATGGATTGCCAAGAGCTTCCTCACCACTGGCATCCTGGATTCTTGCAGGACCTGGTGATGACTCAGTCTGAGTTGCTTCAGAGGAATCTGAGGTTGAGGAACCCACTTCCACTTGGCAACAAATGGTTCTTTTAGGACTGGTCTGACATACGTGACCAATACTGGATTTATACTGAGAAGTTTCACATGGGTGATGCACATGGGATATGACCTTGCCAGCCATTGGAACTGGAACACAACTGGCCATACCAGACACACAATACAAGGCTTTCTTCACTGTGCAACCATCCTGCTCTTGATTTGCAGCCTCTGCGACAGCCTGAGATCCAATATAGCTTGAATGCGCACTGCAGGTTTTTGTGATCAGAGAGCTATCTTCAGCACTCACATAGCAAATGTTGTCTACTGACACACTGATAGCTGCCTGTGTAGTGAAAGTCACATCAGCTTGTGATAGCTCTATAAAAGCCTCTTGGAGAACAGACTCCGACAGGTCAGAGGCATAGGATGAAACCACTTCTTCCTCTTGCTCAAACGACCAGTCACTTGGTGTGAGTGGAGTTGAGGGATGTGAAAACTGGCAAACCTCCATTATACCTTCAAACACTAACTCCTCAGCCAGATCTGCAGCAAATCGTGTGACGGTGTTGTTGAAAATCTGCTTTTTCACAAAAAGGAACTCTTTGAGGGCTCCAGAAATGGCTTCTCCTACTAGGAAACTGGCTAGACCGTTTATGGCACGCTCTTTTAACACATATGCATGGCGCATACCTATCTCATGAAAGGCCATTTGAAATACTGAAGAAGTCAGTCTTGCAGCCAAATGGCAAAGTGTAGTGGTACAGGAGGACACACCTTTCTGCAAGTCTCTTAAGGCACTTCCAAGGCTCATTTCAACCAAGTCTGTAGCAAACTTCTGAATCCCATCCTTAAGAGACTGTGATTGAGATTTGGTAATGGTGACTGTCTCCTGGATGTCTGAAAGCTTCATTAGATGCCCATTAGTGTTTTTGAACTCCTTATGACACACACAGCTCAAGTTCTTATTAATGTTAAAATCAACAGGGGAGGAGTACCCACAGACCGATCCAAGTATTTCTTTTGACAGGTTGTTGGCAAAATCAGAGTACGTTTTGTACAGCGAGCAAAGGTCCTGTGGTTTATGCAATTCTGAGCCATCTCCATCTGTCTTCCAAAAATACTCTAAGGAGCCTCCTTCTCCCAGTGGGCTAAATGCAGATGAACAAACTGGACTGAAAAGCGGCCCACTTTCCTCGCAGGGAGTCCTCACAGGCCATTGGGAATCTGGCGAATCAGAATGAATACCGTACAGTGATCCTGGTTTAAGTGGAGTTGGTTTCTTGACATTGGCTGGAAGAGTCCTATGATCAAACTTATGAGGGTTCATTGCTGTGGTCGAACACCCCCTTGATATAAATTTACAACCAGAGTTGTCAACAAGCTTCTTTGTTCGGCCAGGGAGGGGCTGTTCTTTAAGGACCTTGATATTGGAATCAAAAGACTGGTCTAGTTCATCAAACTGATCAAAGCTGTCAAAAAATTCACTGACTTCTGAGTCAGAATCTTCTACTCCATCCTTTAAAATGGGGATCTTGGGAATGTCAAGTTTTGCTTTAAGACTCTTCTGATATCCAACTTCATCCAGGAATATAATAGGGCTGGGACTTGAGCAGTCTGACTCATCTGACTCTGTGAGGTATGTGGAAGTAGTGTGTCCCTTTGGAAGACTGCTAAGTGCATACGAGCTCCCTGAACTTGCAGGCCATGTTGTTGACTTCAGGACAGTTTCTGACACTTTTGCAGCAGCCTTTTCCTTGCGCACTGACTTCCTCGGTATGGAACTTATAATAATGCGAGATCCAGATAATTCTCTTAAATGAGAGGGGACAGTCTGGGATGCCACATCCCTTTGGCTCCTCTGACTATGGCCACCTGCAAGATCAGAGAACAGTTCATAAGAACAAAATTCTTATTAACAGTTAATTCAATCCAGAACTAGCAGCTGTTCAAAAGCATTTACTTTATTGCTATCTATGCGTACACAATGGTAGTGTAAAAAAATAAAAATAAAATAAAAGGAAGTTATCCCAGGACTGTCAAGTAAGAATCACGAGTAATCACCTGTATTCTCCTCTTCAAGATGCTCAAAAGCTGTAACAAAGTCCTCTTCGATAGAAGAGACAGACTGATTGGTGTCATCATCCTCAGCTTGGCAAGCTTCTGAAGCGCCCCTCTGCAGAACCTGCAACTCCAGTGCATACCTTATCCCAGCTGCATACCGAGCCAACAACCCCAGTATGCTGCAAACACTAATCTGAGGAGTGGGGCTATGTCTCAATATGCACAAAGCTCTTGAACAGACCTGAGGAAGAAAAAAATAATGACTGCATTTAAAAAAAAAAACATCCATCAAATGCTAGGATTACACGATAAAAGCCTTTACGTCATGACACATTCTCAATATAAATTGTTATAATAAACTTAACGTTAATCTGGAAGATAAATATAATTCTGCATAATTATTTTAACCTAAAGCCTGAAAACTGACAATTTCTTGAGAAGTTTTGATTTTAAGACTTCTCACGGCACTCTTATTTTTCCTGACATGCATAAAAGCATGCAATCTCTTGTTATGTCTGAAACACTTGTGGTTTTATGTAATGTTCAAAAGTACAAAACTTAATACCATGGCTGCCTACCACAAGGTTAGTTTTGTTTAGACCCAATTTCACACAAAATTTTCACCACAACTTTAGAAACCCAGACGAAACAATAAAAGGACACCTGATACCAAAATAACGACAACAGCAAAACGTCTCACACAAAACATAAACGTACTCAAAATTTTCAAGCATAATATAAGCAAATCATACCTGAGAAACACTGTCTTTTCTCTCAAAGGGCCTTTTGGGGTCTTTGAGGAGGAGAATCTCTTCATCTTTAAGGGCGTATACATGTAGTGATCTAAGCAACTCCATCATTTCAGTGGAGAGGGAAGTCAGAGCCTGTGGACATCAAGGAATACATGCTGTAGGATCCAAAAATTCTCTCACTCGCTCTCTCTCTCTCTGTAGTTTTTTTTTTTTTTACTTTTCATAGTTAATTTTTACATACTGTGATGCAATGTTTAAAGAGAAATGGTGCAAACTATCACATACCTGTAGAGTAAAATCTTCCCCCTCAGAATGACTAGGTAAGCATATATAATGTACCTATAAAAGAGAACAATTAAGCCATTTATATTGTAGTTAATAGTCATTATACATCTTTGTGGGCGAATGCAATAAACAGCTGTGTCAGTTCAGCAAGGCAAACCTGCTTCTTATTTACTGATTACCCAACTTTACACATCAGTCCACTTTTAAAAAAAAGACTAGATGATGACCAAGTGATGAAAAAAAAAAAAATATATATATATATATATATATAGATGTGTGTGTGTATAATAGTGCTGGGCAACGATTAAATTTTTTTTCCATGATTCATAACATTATTGTCTGCGATTATTCGCAATTAATCGCATAGATATGCACACAACTAATAATACATTTTAAAAGTAGTGTTTTGTGCACTTTTTATGTAAGTGCTAGAGTATATGAAAAAAAGTTTTATAACATTTGGTTTGCAAACACTTTAATCAAATAAGGTGCTTTTTTTTTACAGCAGTACTTTTTACATAGTAGCAGTTAAAATATTTATTGTAGGCTAAATCTCAACTTATAACATTAATGTAATTAAATTCAATATCAAACAAGCTATTTGTCACTGCCAAGACATCAACGTTTTTATTAAAAATATTTTATAGTTTTTTTTATAGAAAAACAAGGTATAGAGTCCAGAGCCTCGATTATAACATTATAACAGGCACCTTTCTATTAGAGACCTGCATGATCATGGAATCCATCGCAGCAGAGTGCTGCGTGGGACAACACTTGGGACGGGTGGAGACTCGTGTGTGCGGGAGAATAATTAGGGTGTGCTCACACTAGGCAATCTTAACCCCCAAACCCTGGTTCGTTTGACTAGTGTGATCACTCCGTTTAGCAGTCCCTGGCTCGGTTGTGAGCGCTAACCGCGCCGGAGCGTAGATCTTCTGATACGTGCTGCATGATTGCTTGAATATTTCTGAGTGGCAAAAGCAATAGATGTGTAAAGCAATATATTGTGAGAGGGATGTGTGTAACTGCGTCCCATACGACTCAAAATAATAAATCACAATGATAACAAAATTAATCACACAATTGTGTTTAATGAAAGCGCTTCTCTGCGGTCTTCACATGCTATCGGAAACTGCCTTTCCACCTTATAAAATCATGATTACGAGCTCATTGTATTCTTTTCTGTAAAAAATAACAGTGGACCGTGGTTTGTGAATGTTGATGCTTAGCCTAAATACTTTGATCAGAAGCATCCCCTCCTGTGACCCCATGTCTGTATGTGTATTCAGAGCCAATGAGCAACGGACTTTCATTATATAAAAAAAAACTGTGTTAACGCACAACAAAAAAAAAAAAAAAAAATATATATATATATATATATATATATATATATATATATATATATATATATATATATATATATATAAAAAAACAGGCATATATCTATGCATGCCTAGCAGTCGATTACATTTTTACTACTCAGGTGATTAGACTACAGTGATGGAGACAAGTTGCACAATCCCAGGAAATACAGTACAGTATCTTTAAGTCGCTTTTGCATTATCTGATTTCCTTTAGTTAGCAATGCAGACAGTGCGTGCAAATAAACTGCAATATCCGCAGGCACAATTCACCCTCCTTCATGAGAATTACAAAGCCACACGGAAAAATGCCACCCTAACCAAAATGAAAACGTGCCACGCTGCAACTGCAATTTCTTTTTTTGAATTTAACAATTCACCCAAGCCTCATGAGACATGGTCATGTAAAGAACGAGGTGAGATGCAACAGTCACATTGTGCTGAACTGTCCCAGTTGACTTAACCACTCTCTTATCACCAATATCTCTTGTCATATAGGCTTTCAAAATTTCTCAACTCAAAAAGAGGTCACGAAACATTTAAACTGATACATCTGTGTATGTATTATTCCAGCTTAGCCCAATAAACAGCATTTGTTGCATAATTATGTTCAGTAGCACATTAAAAATTACACTAGTCTCTTGTTTTCTCCAAAACAAAAGTAAAAAAAAGAATAGAAAGCAAAAATGTATGATAGAGTGAGGCACTTCAAATTAAATAATTGTAAAACATAGAAAAGTGCAGTTTATAATTTTATAAAAGTGCTTACCTTCATTCTTCTGTTGAAATTTGTGTATTATTTGAGCTGCAAGTCATTTTAGGGTTTGTGGTGTTATGTTGTCATGAAATTAAGCTCTCAAATTTAATATAACTTTACATAGAAGACATCAGTATGCAATTTGCAATGGATCAAAGATGAAAAGGTCAAGTACCAAAACAATAAAAAAAATCAATATAGCTTTAAAATGATTTGTTTTTTTCCCCCTGTACATTAGAATGCTTTTAACATGGTTTATAGAAGACACCCACTAAAATGTAATTTAGGGTATCAATAGTTCAAATACCAAAAATAATCATTAGATGTAATTTAAGGATCACACTATCCTTCAAACCACTAGTCTACCCATTTGTCAACAAGAAGTTTTTATAATATATAATTGTACAGTGGTAAATACGTCCAAGTACACCAAAGTTAATCTACTCTCCTGTCTGATCTGTTTGTCGGGTGAGATGGCGGATTCAACGCTATGATTGGTCAGATCGCCTGTCAATCAAGCTCTTTGCAGACAATCAATTGTCTCGTTTTTGACCCTAAAACACATATTACTTATGTCTTTTGGTTACACTATTGAAATGTTCACGGATCAGCTCCATTCACTTCCATTGTGCCTCACTGTATCCTAAACTTTAGCTTTTTTACGGAAACAAGTGAAAAGAGGGACAAGACTGAGCTTAACTATTATTGAACACATAATATACCTTTAACCACTGCAAAAATGATTCCTTTGCAGTTGCATTAGTGCATATAATATACATAATATTCAATTCTTACTTCTGATAGAGACTGTGGTTCTTTATTATGCAGCTCAACTACAACGTTGCAGAGCTCCTTCTTGTGTTTCAACAGGCTCTTCAGGCCCGGGTTTGAGCCTTCACGGATGGTCTGCTCAAACAAACATAAAACTTATTGGAAACTGAATGAACTTAGAAATGAATTCAATAGAATCATGTTAGTCAGCACTGTACCTCTTTCTTCATGGTGGCACGGCTCTTTAACGGGACCCCTCTGATCCGTGAACAGGCTTCCATGATGCTGCGGTGCTGGACAGGAGTTTCTCCTCTCCTTGAAGTGAAACAGTTGGGTTAACATAAACATTTTCATTCTAGCTACCAAAAATTAAATCCAGCCTACAGCAGTAATGCATACATGGTGCACAGACAATTTTCAGTTTATACCAGATTAATTGGCACAATCAGACTCAAAAGCCAATTGAGCTTGAGCAGAATTAAATTTTACTAGATTGGAAAGGGTGGTGATCATCGATGGAAAAAAAAAGTCTCAAGTATTAAATAAGTGAATGCAACTGAACATACATTAAGATGGTGCCGCACATTGGCAGCCACGACGTAGAGCTCTGCAATTCTTCTGATATTTCTGTTCGTTTGTTTTGTCATTATTCTAAAAGTTTGACCAGAGACAAACTCCTTAACATTAAGCAACAAGGGCAATATATATTTTTATTTTTTTATTATTTGGATGTTTTGTTGAACATTCTAGTCGGAGGTACTAGCAGCGATATTCTGCTTACATGAAAGTGTCATATATAAAATGCCTGTTTTTTCCCAAGCCATTTGTACTGTTTGTGTTACCAAATGTGCCATGATCAAACTTTCACCGTTCACTGACCCAATAATGGGTCTATTGTGTTTGAGGACTAAATCCGCTTTTCCTACCTGTGACAATACAATGAGGAAAAATGTCACATAAATTGGAATAGTTGGAATTTTTTACCCGTTTTTACCCGTTTTTGTGTTGAAAATGGCATGGTGATGTTAGTTTTCAGTGTGTATTAACAATCTTTGAGCAAACTTACTGTGCGATCTGAGTGGCTTTTTCCAATTTGCGAACAAATTGTCACTTGGAAAATGTAATGTGAATACAGATGACAAAACACTAACCAAATCCATGAGTTTTGTATTATCATAGTTGGTTACATGAAGTCAGTGTATAGTCAGTGGAGGCTGGTTAAAGGACACATGAAATGTTATTGCATTTCCCTGCTAAAAAAAAACAACAACAACAACAACCTAAAACCAACCTAAGCTGGTTGACTTATTTTAGTTGGTTATTTTTAGTTGGTCTTTGCTGGTCAGAAGGCTGGTTTTAGAAGGGTTTTGACCACTTCCTTAGCTGGTCAGGTTGGGATACCAGCTGGAAAAACCAGCTCAAACCAGCTTGACCAAGCTGGGAGAGTTTAGGCTGGTTTTAGCAGGCTTTTTTCCAGCAAGATAGAATAATCATTTTTAATAATCGTGATTATACTTTTAAATAAAAATAATCTTGATTATCAGTTTAACCATTATCGTGCAGCCCTAGTTCAGATGTAACAACGCTGAAAAATGTATGCTCTCCTAACTTAGAGACACTCTTCATAAACTGTAAACCTTTCTACTTGCTGCGGGAGTTTTTCTCTTTCATTCTCATGAATGTGTACGTTCCTCTGGATGTGTGCATGAGTGCCGTGATGCAACAGCTGGCCGAACAACTAATTGAAATGAAGCAAAGGTACTCAGACTTTATTTTATTCATTCTCAGAGATTTTAACAAATCAATCTCTCCCATGAACTGCCAAAATACAAGCAGCATAATACAGGTACATGTCCCACCAGCGACAGTAATATACTGGATCACTCGTAGTCGTAGTTGTAGTCGAGTCCAGCTCATTCAAGTTCAAGTCAAGATCAGGTTCAGAGAGTTGAGTCTGAGTTGAGTCAAGACTGAGACCAGAGAGGGTTGAGTCCGAGTCAAGACCGAGACCAGAGAGACTGGGTCTGAGACAAGACCTAAAGAAATCTTTAAGAATATGTAAAATGTTTGGAGGAAACAACAAAATTGGTACCATACTCAAACAGTATATAAAATATAACATGGCATGTACACACTGTATTTTATTTACTTGATATAGGTTTAAAAATATTATTTAATAAAAAAACTACACAGACTACACAAAAAAACTACAAACTATAAAAAACTACACAGAGCCATTGTGAACTGAGAAGATGCACAAATCCACTTTCATTTCCAGCGTTTATTTGCGCATCTTCTCAGTTAAAGGGGGGGTGAAATGCTCGTTTTCACTCAATATCCTGTTAATCTTGAGTACCTACAGTATAGAGTAGTACTGAATCCTTCATAACTCCAAAAAGTCTATAGTTTTATTATATTTATAAGAGAAAGATAGTCTGTACCGATTTTTCCCGGAAAAACACGAGCACCTGGAGGCGTGACGTGTGGGCGGAGCTAAAGAATCACGAGCGCGAGTAAGCTTTTGCGTTGAGAGCGTTTGGAAGCTGTGACATTACCCTGAGGAAAAAAACATCATCCAAAACAAACCATGGCTAACAGTCAGATTCAGCGTATATTTATGATCCAGAATCAGATCCAGAGGCTGAAATTTAACAAGAGCAGCATCAGCAACGACGTCTCTATGTTAGGGCTGTGCAAAAAATCGAATGCGATTTTCATGTACATCTCATCAGTAAAGACGCTCCTGTAATTAGAAGTATATCTCCAGCACGTGCGTTCAGATCAGGGTTGCCAGGTTTTCACAACAAATCCTGCCCAGTTGCTTCTCAAAACCAAGTGTTGCCAAGTCTGCGGTTGTTTTTCATGTCTGCGGTTTGAAGCAATCCCAATACCAATAACGTGATATTTAGCCCCTAAAATGCTAATTTTACCAGGGAAACCCTTCCCAAAAATTTATATTTTATCCCCGGGAAGCAATTTTTATCGGGGAACCTCCCGGAAACGCGATTGGGGTAGTTTTGGACTAGTTTTAAGAAGCAACTGGCAGGATTTGTTGTGAAAACCTGGCAACCCTGAAGTCACTTCACAAGCATTTTATTGTTTCATTTGACTAAAACCAGTGTCCATTTAAAGGTATTCATGGTAAAGCATGGCGAAATACACAGCACACCTGTATTTGACGCTCTGTAAACTCTGTGAGAACACACACGACTCGCCGTCACTTTGCTGATAGCGCTGTTTCTCACACATGCACAGAGAGAGAGAGAGCGAGAGTCTTACCACGCTGAATGAATGTGCTACATGTAAACTGTATTCTTTGTTGTCTTCTCCTGTCATTTAGAATTATTCGACTTTTTCGAACAAGCATAAGATAAGCCGGTTTCTCTGGTATTGGGCGGAGCTAATGCGCAAATGGCAATTTAATTGGCTGGCGCTCATCTTTTACCGTCCCTGTTTTGATTTCAGCAAATCAGTAAAGGCATTGTGCTAGAAACATTAGTATTATTTAGTAGAATGTATGTGATACTGCTACTACTGTTGACAACATTCTAATAACTTTATTTTTTAAAGAATTAAATCACACAATAGTTCTTTCATGTTTTAATTTTAATGGCAAATCCCCTTTATTTACCAAAAAATAAAATGTTTAAATTTCATTAATTTAAAGACAAATTAAATTTGGGTGAAACTTGTTTACTATTTTTCATAATTGTATTACTTGTAGAAAAACTTTAAACACTATTGTAAATTAGTATAAAGAATGTCATTGGTTTTATTTTTAGTGATAAAAAGTGTTTATTTTTTTTTTAATTGGCATATTTTTGTGTTTTGCTTTGGTACCGAAATTGGTACCGAGAACCGTGGGTTTTCACTGGTATCGGTACCGAATACTGAAATTTTGGTACCGTGACAACACTACTCCAATCCAAACCAAATAGCAGAGACAATTCCAACGAGATGAGAGTGATCTAGAGGTTATTTCCCATATGAAAGACAGATTCACGCAGGACTTTGATGGCCATTATACATTTCTTGAAGGCACTCTCCACTGTGCCTCAGCACTTGATCCGCGTTTAAAAGACCTGGCTTTTCTGGATGACAGTGATGCCAAGGATATAGTATTCATGAAGATAACAGAGGTGGTACAGATGAATGGAGAGGTAAGAACGTTTAAAGATCGTTATTGCAGTTTAGAACTAATAATATATGAAATGCATTATTTTTACATGTTTATGCATTTTAAAGGAAGAGGCCAGTGACACAACAATGCCGAATGAAGACCAGGCAACAGGCACTTTGGAAGAACAGGCCTTTTTTCTGTTGAAAGAGTACAAAGATTTTTTTTTTTTTAGTATATATTGCACTTATACGTTCTTTTTATCTTGGAAATACTTAATATGTGCCATGTGTTCTAAAATGGCCCTCTACTGTAAACCGACACTCTGGCTCTGAGAGAAAAGCCAGTTTGTAAAAAAGTATTGGATTTACTTGGTTAATAAATAATCAAACTAATTCAATGGCACCTCATCCTCTTTCACATAACCACATAAACTTGATCTAATTAGCTAGTGCTGAATTATCGCATCGTATCATGATATGGGTGTGAATAGTTTCGTATTGCATTGCAAAATGCCACAAATGTATTGTTAATATATCAGATCGGATAATTTGTATCGAGATGCGTATCGAATCGGCATTATACCCTAGATGCCCAACCCTAATTTATACACTGAATCCAAACTTTGTACACTTGCAAATTGGATACTTTGTAAATAACATATCTGCACATTTATAACATATCTGTACATTTATTTAAACAACTACAATTTTTTCCTATACTTCTATTATATAGTACATTATATAATTCTTTTTTTTTTTCTTATATTAGTGTTCTTCTGCTCTGCTCTTCTGATTTACTCAATATTTATATATATATAAAAAAAAGCTCTTCTAGCATTCATGTCTGTATATTTAACACTTTGGCTTTTGCTGATTCTGAACTAGCCTACAAACATTTTATTTGTGTAAAAATGATTGTAAAGGGATCATATAAACAGAACTCTCATCATCTGAAATCAGATTGGACTTATGAAATTTAGTGCATATAAACATACCTAGTGTAAATAAAGTATGAAATCCAAAAATAATAGACTTTAAAGGTAATACTGATTTTGGAACCCACTAACTTCATTACATGGAAAATTAAACAAAACATTTTGTTGTGCTCTGCAGTAGAACAAACATTAGGAACAACATGAAGTTGAGTAAAAGATGACAGAATTAACATTTTTGGGTGAACTATGCCTTTAAATTGGATTATCACATGATTTACGGGTAATATATGGGAGTTCCAGCTGCTCCAGTAAGCCAGTAACACAGGGGTGAATATGAGAAGACTGAAAATTACCTTAACGGTGAAATTTGAAAAATCCACACCTTCAGCGCACAGCCTACAAGTTATCTTGGGCCATCTGTGTGTGTGCGGTACACCAAAATGATTGAAAAATATAGGTCTAGGCTATATGACGGCCGAATGTCAGGCTGTTATCACTTTCTCACATAGCCTGAACCGAAACGGTGTGCAGGAGCACTGAGATCTTATCTGAGCACTGCAGAAGCTTGCGTGAAAGAAGCAAAGAGGTATTCGAAACAAAATCTGATAAAGCAGAGAAAAAAATAAATAAGAAGCAAGTGTCACATGCAGATAGCTAGCTCTTGAGCAGCAGTTTAAGTGAGTGTATTCACCTGTTGTTGTGGGTTAATAAGGCCTCAAAACTAAATCTCTCTCCGAATGCTTGCTCAGTCTAATTATAATACACCATTTGTTTATGGACTGACAAATACGTTTGTTCAAGGACTACGGATCGACGGTTTGTTTTTGCTAGAGTGCTACAATGCACACCTACTTTTCCAGCGGCCTTGGTTTCTGAAGTATTTTTCCCATAGGGATTTTAAAAGGTCTTTATTAAAGTTATAAGTCATGAACCAAACCAGTCACAAGGAGAATCACAACACTACACAACAGACATTGTAAGGACATTGTTAAAATAGTCCATGTGACATCAGTGGTTCAACCATCATGTTACTGTATGAAGCTACAGGAATACTTTTTGTGTGCAAATAAATAAATAAATAAATAAATAATGACCTTGTTCAATAATTTCTTCTCTTCTGTATCAGACTCTGGCGTGCGCACCACGAAGAAGTTTAATTTTTGGGTGAACAATCCCTTTAACAGCTTTAATGAGGGAAACAATCCCATGAAGACAATTGTGAAAGACAATCCCAGTAGGAGACAATTGAATGGAAATCAATGGAGAAATACAAAACTAAAATATAAACATAAAATTGACTTAAAGATCTTGGAAACAATATAGAAACAAAAGAGTTGAAATAATATGCAGACTGCTGATTTCAACAACAGCTAAAAAAAAATCAATTCCCTTATATAGGATTCTAAATTATGTCTGCTGCTATTTACATGAAATATGATAAAATCTAGGAAATATATATATATATATATATATATATATATATATATAAACACTATGTTTATGTTTGGAACAACATGAGGGAGAGTAAATGACAACACTTTTCATTTTGGGCTGAAAAGAAGATATTTTGGGGAAACATCTGTTTTTTGGCCATGCAATGGAACACAGTGGGAACCAAAATGATTTGATCACCAACATTTTCCAGCAGAAAACAGAAAGTCTTACACTTTTGAAACATGACTAAATTATAAAGAAAAACTTTTTGGAGGGGAATTATCCCTTTATCGTGAAGAGGTGTGTTGCAGCTGGTTGCAGGCCTTTTTGACGGAGCAGAAGAGCTTGAGTTCTACAGGACCAGAGCATTTCCACAGCACTGAATCAGCTAGTCTCTCTGACTGAACACGCATTCACACCTGAATGCTGAAATAGGTCAGACTTTGATGCATTTCAGCATGATTGTGTGTAGGTGGGGACTGCAAAGGTAAAAAAAAAATTCTAAGAACAAAAAGAGCACATTAACAGAAAGCCTGAACCCCAGGCGTCTTCATGAGGAAGACGAGGACATCAGCATGAGCAAGTGATGAAGCTGGCTGCTGCATGTGAGCATCAGCAGGGTCAAATGATTTCCTGAAACCAACAGATGTTTATGAGATCACTGGCTGTTCCCAGCTTATAAAGGGGCAGAGGCTGTGTGCAAAAATTAATGCACATGATGTGGTCCCTTTCCATAACACCCTAATTTCAATACTCAGTATTTGCAATTCTGTCAATAATGCTTCAAATACGACCCATCACGATTCTACAGTCCGACAGCACGACGGCAATCCGCCATTTGACTCTTATAACACACGTTTTAAAGCTCTACACTACGTCAGTTAATCTGCAATCATGTCGTATCTGACGCTTATGTGTCATTTTTGGTTTGATGATTCATTTATTTTCATTTTCAGGTATCGCCACGGGATAGGCATCATGACTGAACTTTCGCAGATTTTATTTACGAACTATGCATGTAAAAGCATTATCAGAAAGATGTGTTTGTGTGGTTAATGCCAAAGCCTGATGATTTCATTACAGACGCAGCTGGCTCGCGCATTAGCATCAGGCCTGTGATAACATCATGCGTGATCCGCATCTTCACATCCCTCGATGGGTTTGTAACTAATCTGCGACATGGGATGAATGCTGGAATATGACATACAAATGAAAATGAAGCGCGTCTCACCTTGTAGTGACTGAGCCGTGCAGTGAGCAGCTAAGTTAGCTGCTCTTACGTCCGTTCATTTCATAAAAACAAGTCGATAAGCAGGCGAAAGTAATCAAACCTGAGCGGCGGCTGGGAGAAGTTGAGCGCAGAGACAATGATGGGAGTGTGATCAGCTTGCAATTGAAGGTAGTATTTTATTGTTTTAAGAGAGAATTTACCAGAGAATTGTGATGAAGCACAGTCGGCTTCCTAACGAGAACAAAGTCTATATTTAGAATTTGACATGTCAGTTAAATACAGAAATTTAGTTTTCATGGTAACACCAGCATCTCTGATTGGTGGAACTTTCTTCAGAATTATGGGTAATGTAGTTCTGCACTGGGAATTAAGCTATAAACCACGCCGTTACAGAAGCATCATCACTTAACTCCGAGCTCAGGGTGGATATGTTTTATTGCTGAAAATCTATTTGTCTATGGAAAAATTATTATTATTGTTATTTACTCGAAACTGATTTTTACACTTATTGTCTTTCTTTACACTAATTTTTTCAGATGTGTGTCTCTTTGTGTGAATCTATGTAATCTGAAACTTTATTTGTACATAAATGATATGCTTTTTATGTGAAGTGTCAATAATTATGCATCAGAGATAGTTAAAGGTAGGTAAAGGTATAAATTGGCAAATTAATAACCATCTGCCCTGTGGCTTTGTTTTATACAATAGTAGATCAATGCTTCCCAAAGTCTATCTATCTATCTATCTATCTATCTATCTATCTATCCGTCCGTCCGTCCGTCCGTCCGTCCATCCATCCATCTCTCTATCGTATGGTTTCCAGATCTGAGGTATATGTTTGAGGGTAATGTTTTTAAGCATATTTGTAATGAATGTTTTTTTTATAAATATCTTGTCACACATCTAAACAAAATCCATACTATAATGTCATACTGCATTATTGAAAAAAATATAGTCTGTTATTCCAATGTGTTAATTCTATGGTTCATTAATGCATATTTAATGAAACTTACAAGACTAAATCTAATTAAGAAGTCAAACATCCAGGACACCGAGTGTACTGTGTATGCATTCAGTTTTATTGAAGGAAGATATCAACTGGCAGCATTTTACCACCTCAAAATGTACAGCAAAATCGAAACACTTATTTAATCAGGATACAAAAATACACATCTCAGTGACCTCCATATTGTAATAAATAGTTAACCATGCATCTACGATAAAAAGGCACAGAAAACAGTCACTTAGTAGTCATAAAAATTACCTAGGCTACTACTTACCAAAATCATCCAGATATCAATACAAGTGACTACCGTAACATTATATCCCAATAGTGAAAACACATACACATCAGTTGTTTAACCTTAATAAATATGCAAGTATTGTAAATATACCTATATATGTAGTCTTAAAAATGAAACCGTGCCATTGTAAACACAATGTAAACAAATGAAACTCACATCGCACTTCTCTTAACTGGATATAAATCATGTCAAAGATATGTTACCTTGCTCTACAAATTCCCCAAATGAATACGTTATTGAAAAACCAGGCAGTTTACAGCTTTGCGTTCGCTATTACAGATAAGCCGAACCCCACTGAACACTCACAATCCAATGAAAAACACTCAGTGGTGGCTTGAGAATTGAACTGAGGTTCATGTGATCATGTGCACATGTATTTAGTGTGGCATGAGAGGAAGACTGCACTTGTGGGATTTGAGTCTGTTGTGAACAAATGGACTACACAGAGGCACCATATACAAGGTCGACCTGCTACAGCTGTCACACAGAGATCATGTAAGGCCAATTAAACTGGGCTTCGGGGAGCTTCATAGCATTCTGGAAAGATCTTGTGTCTTTGGTCATGAGTCTAGCTAGTTGGGGTAATTACCTTTTGTAATGCGGTCACTCAGAAATGCATATCTGTAAAGCATATCAGTAGGCCTACATTCAGTCGTTTTTCAGAATGCGTGGAAGAATAGGTTTCGATATTATAGAACCAGAAGCAGTTGCTAAAAAATGCACCATTTGATTGTCGGATCAAATGTTTATCAGATTATTTTTCTTAATAAACCCAGATTACATTTTATGCACCGATTTTGGAAAAAAGTCTGTGAATGGATTTTAAAAAGGTATGTGTTATACAGGGACCGAGTGGTAGTTGAAAAGCCTTTACATTTCCTAAAAGAATACACAAATGAAAGGGAATGTGTAAAACTTGACGCACATTCCAATCTGCAGAGGTTTTCACATGGGCCTGCCATTAAACAGCCAACCTGAAATGCCTATAGGCAGACGCTGAAACCTCAGCAGGTGCTCACTACCGAGAAAAGACGGGAAGTGAGAGACATTAAGTTGCCAATTAAACCGCAACAAAAAAATGATATGGATTTCTGAAAAATGCAGGCTGCACTGTTGTGACGCCAGTGGTTCTCAGCTGCTAGAATGCAATTAACTGTATAGCTGTGTCTAGTTATAAAGACACATCATTTTTCATTTTGTACGTCCAGCATTATGTGCCCAATCAAACTGGACGGTGTTAATTTCGTCTTTCATTCGGTGGAAGCTAGATGTATTGCACAGATGCCAATATGGACAAGGCCAAACTACATTAAATACGGGTTCACTTACAACAAGAATAAACATGGTTTGTGCAGACCACAATGTGTTTTGTGTGGTGAATTATTGGCTGCCGAGAGCATAAAGCCATCACTGACATTTATAAAAAACAAACACACAAGCTATAAAAAGCGTAAATCACACTTTTACTGTTTGCGCATTCACAGTTCATGATAATGTTAATGACTTTTAAGGACGTTTTCTTGTTTGGCGCCATGAGATGTTGAACGCAAAATCCAGCTCCTGGAGCAAAACCAGTTGAGAACCACTAATATAATAATCTATTATTGATTAATGAACGCTGTCGTACATTCAGTCTCATTTTTAATCCCATCGTTTCATAATAATGGCTTAACTCTCAATGAACTCTTCAAATGTGTATTTTTCTTTTTAAAACCATCCTGTTCGGTTCCACCCAACAGACCGAACCCCGTCCTCCAGGTCTGTTCTCATCCTCCATATTTGTTTGAATTCTCACTTTAGGTAAATTGTGGGTAGAATAGCATTTCTTGGTTGGGAAGACCACATCTTTTCCGATACTACTCACTTTCGCTCTGTATATATATCAAGTACTACTTTGATGTTATTGAACACCCTCTAGAGGAACGTTATAATAGAATATAAACCTAAAATCCACTGTTATGAGTCCCATGTGCACTGTTCGTCGGGTTGGCTTATGTAGAACTACGTGTAGCTCCGAGCTCGAAATTTTCCATTTTGCGGAAAAAATAGAGGCACAACAGTTTTATAGTCGATATGAGGAAACATCCAGCCGTCAAGCAATTTATCCTGGAAGCACGCTTAGACAGGATCAACAATTTGCTCATGGAAGATTTATGAATTTTGGAGAGAACATGGCATGATTCGTCTGACCCCAAGTCCACCTTAATCCAAAACCCAAAAAAGAGGAGTGTGTGAAGTTTATCTTTTTAGTTTTCCATGGAAAAACCTCACATAAGAAAGCTTCGTAGAGAAGAAATGTATCAAAAGAAATACAATATTGCACCTTCCATTGAGTACAACAGCACTTAACGTGTAAAGGCGATTACCAAACAGAATAATTCACAAAGGTGTTACGGTGCTCTATACACAAATCAATGTGTCATCTGATAATATCATGTAAGCGTTCTGTTATACAAAGGCTTTAGTTAACAGTTTAGACTTATATACAGTGCATATATTAACAAACAAACAATCTTATACCCTGTTAATGCCACCAACCAAATGTAGATGATCCTATCAAACTTGCACTGGGTTCCTGAACTCAGTAAATATCAACTATGTAAAGTTGCAGGTCAACTGCAATTTCTTATTCAAAAACAATAGAAGTCCTATTTCAACTAATGTATAATAATACGCTCTAAACGTCAAAGAGTCGCCGTGTTCATGTTTTTCCTAACCACTTCAGATTTGACCATTTTCAGTGAATATTTCAAACATTTGGGTTCAATTAACCTTTTGAAATGTTCTAAAGAACAATTCGCTTTAAAAACCAGGGGACATTCGCTTTGGTACTTATTTGGGACTTACTTAACGTCCTACTGTAAGATTAAAAGATTTCTTACCAATAAAGCTCATCTGACGATAAATATGGCACATGACACTGCTTTGACACGAGGTTTCCATGCAGACAGAGGAATAGAAATAATTCAGCAGTCTACTTTGACCAAAGGGATGCTTCAGTAGTAACAAATGGCATTATACTAAATTCATATAAAACTTGTTCAAGTTTGTACAATAAAAAACAAGACGCAGATCATGCAGTAAAACAGCTATCCAAATATAGCAAGCATACCATGCATCAGTATTTCACTGGTGAAGGAAACCCCTTTTGACCTTTTCTGGCCTGCGCCGCCGCACTCGATGATTGCCGTTTGATTGCGATACACCAGCAGACTTTTCCCATCTTCTTAAAATGTAAACAGTGCAGAATATTGCTGACACACCGCATCGCCCTCCTATTGTTGCCATCTACCGCAAGGCAAAGAGCCAGTGAGCTACTCAGAGGCCGTGGGCTCCTCTCCTCGGTTTGGAAGTCCTGTTCTGCTACTTGATTTGTAATCTGTTAAAGAGGCCAGAGGTCACGTGCATGATGAGAATTGCATACCTGATTGTGCCGTCGATGCGATAAATGAGGAATGGCTTTTCTATGGGGCTAAAAGTCTCGGACACAATCCTTGTCCTTTTGGCACCAAAACAAACATCCCTAGCTTTTCTACAAGCTATTCCTACAGAGATCCACGACACCAAAACGCTTCCCACGCTTCTCAAGCTCCCGCTTCAACTCCTCTTTCGCTCAGGAACGGAATGTGTGTTGACGTCTCTCACAGGTCCACCATCGAACTCTTGGCCAAGTCCTTAGTTCCCTGGAGAATTCTCTTCATATGACCCACCTTCGAGATCCCCAGATCCTAGAGGAAGCAGACAAACACAAGCGCACTCAGAACGAGGCGTTTCCAGAGCTCACACCTTCAGGAGTTCAGGTTTTTAAAACGTTTTTTTTTTTTTTTTTTTTGCATTTAATTACTCTTTGATTCTTTTGGATTTTTGTTTTGCAGAATAAAACACTTTACTTGCACTATTGATATCATAAACCAACCAAGATTTGGTGTAACCAAAGCATTTTATTTTAGTGTCTTTGCTACACATACGTTACAAATACTTACTATGGTAATAACAGCAAATTATACATAATTACAAGGAACCAATCCTAAAGTACCTAACCCTAAAGCTACAGTAAATCCATGTTTTATTTAATATTACTCAGTAACTACACTGTAACAGAGACACCTTTAAATAAAGTTCAAATGTAATTTAAAAAAAAACAAAACATATTTTAAAATAGTACTTAAAAATGTGTTAAATGTTCCATGCAATACAATTGCATTGAACAAAAAAAAAGTAAAAGCTGTATTTTCTCTTAGACATTATTACCATTTTAACAGTAATGAATTAACAATTGTCATTTAAACAAAAACACTCACATTTCTTAAAGGGTAAAGCTGATTTTCAACCAGCTTTGTATTACAATGTTAAATGTGTGCTCTTTCTCCGTGTTACACTCGCACTGAGATATTCCATTTATTTGATAGCAAAAGTCAGACGGATGACGTAAAATGCCTCATTCTGCATCATCCGGTGAACTTCTAACAGCGTTTTGTGAAAAGTATAGATTGTTATTGCTCACACACAGTCGTATTGACTCCAGTGCATTATGGGTGTTGAAGTTCCCTACTTTTCTGCAAACGCAAACACTACAATTAACCCTCTAAGTAAGACTATTTTTTCTTTTATGTAATTTGTATTATAAATATATGCTATGTCAACACAGGAGTCTTGAATGTATGTTTTGCGGTATTGACCATACACTTAAGTACAATCATACTTTTCCACAATCATTTTAAACAGATAATCAGTCAAACTATGGAAATCCCTGACTCTGGTGTCTCTCTGAGCAAACTGTAGTAGGTCTGAGATCCAGCCACAGAAAAAGTGACATCTAGTGGCAGGCAGGCTAATCTAAACGAGGCTTTACGCAGACACAAACAGACTACAGATTTATTATGTTAAAAAAAGTTTCCATTTAAGCCATTTGTGTACTATATCTGCTATTATTTTAATTATATATTGCCATTTTATCGGTCATCGTCCACTATGCTCTCTAGATATTTCTATCAGCACCAGCCATTACAACACCAATATCAGCTGATCAATAGTTAAGGAAACACAACAACCCAGGTTAACCTCGGGTTCAAACAATGCAGCTGATCCAGTCACAATACCATTGAATTTGAGCTCGATTGGTTCACAGCTGAAACACACCGATCTATTTATGATTGAGGACATCCCTAAAGACAGAATGAGGTTAGACCAGATAAATGGCAGGGACATTTGAAATGGGGGGACATAACAGAGGCGTAAAAACGGCACAGTCCAAGGTTCACTAGTGCTTGTGATAATAAGTGTGACCAGAGCACTTCACACACATTCACTACACACAACACTAATGTACTAATGTAATTCTTCAACAGTGGGAGGTCTGATCCATGCGCATTTATAGCACCTTTATTGAATGTATTGTAATCTATTTATTACTTCAACAAGTGCACATGAAAGCGGGATTTCTGGCGAGGATGTTTATAGTGATCTATCACTGTGCAACTGTTTATTATATTGGACCATTCGAGTGATAATCCTAGACAGTTTCAAAGTTTAACATTGCTCCACTATACACAGCTATAACCAATCAAATGCTGTATAATTGCATCAGTCTCACAAGATCTGAACAAAAATGAACAATACTAAACAAATGTGAATAGAGTCTGTTTTGGGATTTGATCACAAATATTATATATATTTTATTACATATTATATTATATAGTATGTCTCTAATGGTTTTGCTAGTGTTTTCTCCTATCTTAGAAAGTTGATATTTCCTATTCTCATTATGCATTTTTGTGATTTTTTTAATTTGCAAAAATCTGCCAAATGTTCTGTACTTGTTTTTACTTTATACAGCCTTGATAACATGCAGTAACACTGTGATATAGTTAGTTACACTGTTGAACAAAAGTCTGGGGTAAGTAAGCCGTTTTTAACTTTTATTTAACAAGGATGCATAAAATTGATAAAAAGTGACAGGACAGGCATTACAATTATAAAAATTTTAAGTATCACGGTTTCCACAAAAGAATATTAAGTAGCACAACTGCTTTCAACATTGAGAAATCAGTATATTTGAATGATTTCTGAAGGATCATGTGACACTTAAGACTGGAGTAATGAAGTAATCACAGGAATAAATTAAATGTAAAAATATGTGATCCTGGAGCACAAAACCTTAAGTCGCTGGGGTATATTTGATGCAATAGCCAACAATAAATTGTATGGGTCAAAATTCAATTTATATCCAAATGTAATTTTTGATTAGTAATATACATTGCTAAGGATTTTCTCAATATTTCCACTTTTTTGCAGATTTTTAAATAGCTGTATCTCGGCCAAATAACATCAATGCAAAGCTTATTTATTCAGCTTTCAGATGATGTATAAATCAACAGTTTTGACTGGTTCAGTGATCCAGAGTCACATATGTTCAGATATAAAAGTTATTTTTAATTGTAATAGCAGTATTCACGATATTACATTTTTTTTTACTGTATTTTGAACAAATGAATGCAGCCTTGGTGAGCACAAGAGACTTCTTTAAAAAAAAAAATCTGACAGACCCCAAACCTTTGAACGGTAGCTGAGTACTCAAGAAACTCAAGATCATTTCGGCATGTTCATAGCAGGTGTAAACATGGCCTGATTTGCTCAAAGCGCTCCCTGAATCACACACACATAAACATGGTGACTGTACTCATGAGCATGTCGTTGTGCAGCTGCCCATCATACAACCGCATCTCCAGAACCTAGCCGACTTAAAATAACCCTACGTGCGTCAGGCGGTTAGTCGTGTAAGTATTCGGAGACCCGAAGGACACTTGCACAGAGGAAGCCAAGCAGAGCAGTGCAGCACAAAATAGCAAACAGGGTGACAGGTAAGAGGACAGAGAGAGAGAGAGTCAAAGAGCGAGATGGACAGAGAAAGAGCGTTTCGGTTGTTCTGAGGGACATGGTGAGGCACAGAAAGGGGTTGTGTGTATACCTTGAGGTCTCTCCTCTCCAGGTGCAGGAGCTCGGAGCCGCGGATGTCGTGGCGGATGAAGGTCTCTTTGTATTCTCCCAAGCTGAGCTGCTCCAGCCAGACGGCCACCTCCTCAGTGCCCCACCTCTGAACTACACAAGTACAGAGCGAGAAGCCCCCTTCAGTGTCCAACCCCCGTACACTCGCAGGACACAAGCAAACAGGGTCAGGCCGAGAGGAGGAACAAGTCAAAAACAACCACAAAAGGAAAAGGGGACCAAAATCAAATCAAACCAAACAGGAAAGAGAAGACACAGAGAGAAGTGGCGGCAGCAGCTGGCAAAGAGAGGGTTAAACAGGTTCGGTTTGGTCACATCCGGAGGCGTTTCTGGCATGCAGGTTATCACAGTGGCACGTCCACCATCATCCCATTAAGAGCAGACACAGAGACAGGAGAGAGAGGAAGAGGAGGAGGGAATGGGAGGCTGAAGCCTGTGCGATCTAACGCTCCTAAAGTCTCGGAAAACACTCTGTTGTTGAGGATGGCGTGTTAAATCCCTGCAGCAGACGTACACGTCCGAGCCAGGGCCAAACTACGTTCAGTGGAAGAGTGTGGACGTATGCAAATCTGTTATGGCATTCACCCTGGATAAACACGCCTGAAAATGATATTTGGTAAACAGGTGGAGAGCCTACTTTGATCCCTGTGCCATCATCACTGCCAGAGCAGTATGTACTAAGTATGCACTGTCCTCAGGAATCTGCACTGTTTCAACAAGAATTAAAGGTCATGTGCGTAACTTTGGTCTTTGTTGTTGTTGTTGTTGTTGTTTTTTAAGTGCAGACAACTCCAGGAAGAATTTGTCGCTCGAGGTTAGGTCAAACAAATCTGCACTAATAAATCATCTGCACTAATATATATATGTATTATTGTCATTATTATTTATTATTATATGAATTATTATTGAATTGATTGATAATTTTTTCACCTTCTAATATAAATCAAGAAAATCACTAAAAACAAAAACAAAATTATCTTGCTTATATTAAGTATATATATTTTTTTTACTACTGTTATTATTATTAGCATTATTAGGGATGATATTAATGCATAAAATATACATTGCACATTGATAATAATAATAATACACATAATTTGCCAATTCTTGGAGGCTAACACTGAAATTGAGTTTTTTCACCTGCTAATATGAAATCGAGAAAAAACGAAAAAAAAAAAAAAAAAAAGTTCTTTTTTATTATGACTGTTATTAGCATTATTAAGGATGACATTGATGTGTAAATGCCCATTATATATATATATATATATATATATATATATATATATATATATATATATATATATATATATATATATATATATATATTAGTAATAATAATGTGTAAAGCATATTTTATTATGATTGTTATTATTTTTTTAAACAAAATGGACAATTTTTGGAGGCTTTGGAGTTTTTTGCCATTTTGAAATGAATTAATCATAAACCAAATGATCTTGGGCATCAGTCTCTTCCTGTCTAAACGGTCCTGGCCAGGATGAGCTGCAGTATAAACCAGACTTTCTAAGTTGAATTCACTTTCCAAACATTGCTCTGTTTGCTTGAGTTGCTCAGTAGTCAATGTCTGCTTCAACAAATGGGATGAGTTTGGGGCAGGACTGTCAATTTGGCGGGAATCTGGGAAGGAGGAGTGTTTTGGGCACCTGTTTGGAAAAGCATCATTACTTTATACATTTCTGTTCTGTGCTGCCAGTGACAGGAACTACACACTTCACCTTTAGGCGTTAAACGTGTAGCACATGAAGTGCAGTATGACATGTTTGGGTTTATGTTGTTCCCCTTCTGTGTGGTACACCTTGGTTTGTGCCTGCTGTTCATGTGTAGACACATGGACTGTTTCTGACTCACAGGACAACACATGACCAGAGGAGTGCAGGGGTGCTCATGGATGGTTGGGTTGGACTGAGGACCACTGGACATGAACAGAGAGTCCTCTCAGAAGAGGATGTACATGCTGTGTGCTGTGCGCTCTATATCATCAGGTCACTGCCTCCATGGGCCATCACTTCCTTTAACAGTTCCCCATGTTGTCAGCAGTCATGAACAATCTTCTTTTTTTTCAGCGTCTCAGTGTCCTGCCTTTGCATTTTTTCCATTTAAAAAGCAAGATGTAACCCTAATCCACTTTTACATGACTATGGATGCAACAAAATATGATGCATTATGATTTTAGTGTCTGTCACATGTGAGGATATTCAGATGCTGTATATGTAGACACACACACACACACACACACACTTACCTGACTGTGGGCTGGACTTCTTCTGAGCTTTCTCTTTCTTGAACTTTGGCACTATGCGAAACATGCCACCCCGACTGTTTCTTTTTCCGTACTCGAGGGAGTTATCCTGTCTCACACAAGATGACATGTCAGTCTCACTTCACATTTGTTAGTGTATTATACATGCACAGTATTGTTGAAATGTTTAGGATCAGAAAGATTAAAATGATCTTATGCACAAAAGGGTTGAATTGATTTGACCAAAAATCCAGTAAAAACAGTAATATTGTGAAATATTTTTACTGTTTAAAATAACTTGGTTCTATTTGAATATATTTTAAAATGCAATTTTGCCACATGATTCTTCAGAAATCAATATCACGCTTAATTTTTTTTTTGAAACTGTAATAGATTTATTTATTATTATTTTTTGTTGGGGGGTGGTTAATAAACAGAAAGTTCAAACAAAACAGCATTTATTTATAAATATAATTTATTTTTGCAATATTATAAATATCTTTACTGTCACTTTGGATCAGTCTGAACCCATACTATTGGGTTCAGACTGAACCCAATAGTGTTATTTTAGCATAGTTGAGATATACTTCGTTTTTTTATATATATTTTAAATTATTATGCTATTATGATTATATTATGTTTTTTGTTTTTTTTTAAGATTAAGTAATTTGGTTAGGTTTTTTTGGTCTTTCTCTCTCTCTCTCTCTCTCTCTCTCTCTCTCTCTCTCTCTCTATATATATATATATATATATATATACTTTTTTAATTATTTTTTAAGTAGGTCTATAATTTAGTCCTTTTTTAAGTAGGTCTATAATATTTTGAATAATTTTTTATTTTAGTTTTTTTTATTCTAGTATGTAAAGTTGCTTTGCCAACTAGCTGAAATAAAACAAGTTTAAGTTTTTTTTTTATTTTTTTTTTATTAACACAAATGTTTGTTTGATTTTGTAATAGTTATAGTTTACTATAATAACTCAGTCACATATATTTGAACACTAGTGTATGTATACATATTAGGCTAGCCAACATTGTGGAAATTTTTAATAGAACAAGGGAACATAAGATATTTGAAAGAACATCAAGTTGGAACCACATTTGACCCACTGACTTTCACTCTACACGTGGTTTTGTGTTTTACATAAAAAAGAAAGTTCTCCAGGTTTGTAATGACATGAGGGTGAATAAATGATGTCTATCAATGAAATCTCTCCAGTAGGGAGCAAGCTTCAAGGGAGCTGTTCTTTCTGCTTCCCTCAGGATGTGCTCACCTCCTCGTCGTTGGGCTGTAAGATGTGGTAGAGCCAGGGGATCTCAGCCAGCTTTCCCAGTTCAAGCTCAACGCTCTGCAGGGCACTGGACAGCAGCTCCTCATGCGGAGGGTCCAGTTGCTACAGAAATAAACTCACGGACTGAGTCAATGAGTCAAAGCCTCAGCTCATTTCCTCTTTCCTTTGTTACTGTATCTGGTGGACTACTATAGCCATACGCAACTGGCATGGTCATTCTGGTGAAGGGAGATTGTATTGCTTGAAAGACTGTTATTATAGTTAATTGTGTTTCATTTAAAGGAGCAGTGTACCCAAAAGTGAAAATTTGCTGAAAATTCCCTCCATCCAAGTATAAGCTTTGTATTAGATGCTTCTCCTAAAATGCTTTCAACATAGATGTAAAAAAACAGATGTAAGACTCCATTTGCTCTGCATCTCATTGCAGTTTAAGAGAAAAAACGGAGATGTTAAAAAGATCTCAAATGGGTATTCTTCCTTATGGGGACCTATCTCTTTTTTATGTCTTGGAAAAGGTTAAAAGCATTAAATCAACTCACCAGTGGCACTCGTCCTACTAGCAGCAACTCGGTCTCGTTGTGCAGGGCCTTCACGGTGCTGGCCACCTCAATGGCAGTGTTTCTCGTCAGACTCTGAGGAGAACAGATGAATCAGACGTGAGAATTTACTCGTATTTGAACTATGAGGACGACAGAACACATTAGTTGGAGAAGGAGAGAGACACTGGTTTTTAATGACAATGCTAAATTATTTTCATCTTGTGCTCTGAGATTGATTACATGTGCTTTGGAAAAAATAAAAATCAGTAGAGAACTTTGACCTCTTTCACACCAAACCCAGGTTATAATTGTGTGATACGGCGACAAAGGAGGTTTTTGTAATAGTATAGAGGATGAATGATGATCCTTAAGTGCTGGCCCTGCTCACCTCGGGGAACTTGGGGTGTGTTTTGTTGATGGCGTGCGAGGAGGCGTTGACGGCGTGGGCCAGCTCCTGCTCGAGGAGTTGGTAGTTTTCGGCAGCCTCGCAGATCCTGGTGATGAGATCTTCTGCGGCTCGAGCGCACATCTGGATGAGCGTGGCCTCCTCCTCTGTGGCCAGATCCACAGAGTGCTGAGGATACAGGTGCGGCCTCAGCGGAGGCTTGTCGTATTTCAGTTTATCCTCCCAAGACTTCAGCGTGTTTTCAAACGCCTTTGGTGAAAAACAAATACAAGACTCTTTTAAATGATGCCAAGTTTTACAGCCAGTGTTTAGCAAGGTTACACACATTGACACATATATACCATCTTACTTACTAAGACATATAACGAGATCCTCACCGCAGAACACAAGATCCAAGGGTATGGTTGGATCCAGATCCAACTCCTCCCACCTGACATATACCTAAACCTACCTGTCTCCACCCCTAAATTCTACAATCTCCACCCCCTAGATGTGGATCCAACCACGCACCAGGATCTTGGTTCTACAGTGAGGGGCTACTGCATATAACTGGAAGATAAAGAGTGGCAACTGATATTAATACAGTCGGCTTCTACACTGTAATAAAACTCTCATTGATTTACATTATAAACAGAATTTTGTACTTCAATTTGACCATATAAATAACGATATTTGCACCAGATTTTGGCTCAGTTTGGGCCTCTGAATATAAATTGAGGTGCTATATCCTCTTTGAGTAATAGCTCCATGTTCTCACTGTATCATAATATATTATGAACCATAAAAGCCTGATGTATCAAATATGATACTACGCAAACCACATATGCAAACATTACTTTTCAAAAGTTTGGGGTCAATACGATTTTTGTCTATATAAATTAATAATTTTATTCAACAAAGACACATTACATTGATCAAAAGTGACTATATATATTATATACTATATATAATAATAAATGCTGTTCTTTTGAAATGTGTGTTAATCAAAGATTCCTAAAAAAATTTATTACAGCTTTCACAAAAATATTGAACAGCGCGACAATAATGCTAAATAATAATACCACAAAATTGCTGTTTTACTGTATATTTGATCAAGCTAACACAGTCTTAGGCCCGGTTTTCACAAGTGCGTTTTCGTTTTAAAACATAACTTTTGCTACGGTTAAGCCTATCATTTACACTTCTCCGACATTTCAATGTTCGAAAAAATGCTGCTGACCCCGTTTTGGTTTGAAAAACACTGTTTTAAAACAAAAACGCAGAAGAATGAGTAGTGAGCAGAAGAGACTTCCTTCAACAACATTAAAAAAAACTTAAGAACTTTTGAACATTAGTGTAAATGAAACCCTTTTGGACAAATTATTCATTAATTTGTTCTAATCCCATTTTATGGTAATATTGTGGAAATAAATTCCCCATATCCTGACTGTTCCTCAGAAACACTCACGCGGTCCCTTGTCAGCATCTGAGCCCGGTTCTTGTGCTGAATCTTGATGACTCCAGGAGGCTGGATCCAGGCTTCTCCATCCACCTGGACCGGCACCCCTTCATCTCCCAGGATGGTGATCTTCACCGTGCGACACTGGGAGGGATGAGGAGAGTCACACACTCTATCATCATCAGTCACAGCCTTTACACGTCTGTGTCATTCGTGTGTGAGGTGTGTTTACCTGTGCAATACGGTGATGCTGCAGTTTGATCACCCTCGACACAGCCATCTGCATACTCCCAAACACAGCCACCACTTCCAAAATCTTATCATCAAACGAAGGGGCGCAGAATATCTGCACAAGAAGACAAAAAAACACAAATAGTAAAAATAGCTCACCACCACAAGGGGGCTCCTTACAGGCTCACCCTCACCATTCACAATTCACAAACAGTTTCTCCTAAAAGAAGGCTTTAAGGCTTCTACTACATGCTTTCTGTCATCTGATTGATGTTTTTAGCAAGTAAAAGACTAAATCGTAAAAATGGTACATGGTACAACTTTTATATTATAAGTAATATTTCAAGATGCAAGCTGTATGATGAATCAACTTTACTAGATTATCCACACACCATCTTTAAGAAAATATTAAAAATGTGAGCATCAAATATGAAGAACGCTTTTGAAGAACGTTTATTTGTATCACTGTATTGCGCAGCATTATATGGTATACAAATTTTGATCATAAAACTGATCATTTAAATATAACCTTAAATATTATTGGGAAATATAGAGTGACAACAGATACTTGAAACAATTTTACAGTATTTAAGAAGTCTGCTATTCTGTTACAAAGCTTTCATCGATATGCATTACAAGCTTTCAACATTTAATTTATATATAACAACTGTTGCAACATATTTCATATTTTTGTTCAGTTTGAGCATCTGAAAGTTTTTCCTCCTCAAGTGTAAGCTCCATATTCTACATTATTCTATTCTAGTCATAAAAGCATAATGTTAGCAAACTTTAAATTATTTATTAATTTATTTTTAGATTTTCTCTAAAGGCTCAATTAAAGGGTCTATTTTTCAGGCTATTATTTCATATGTCACACTTTACAGTGATAAACTCTCAGTCCTCGACCGTCCTGTCCCAGATCCCAGGCATCTAAGCGTTCTGCACTCTGCCCTTCTGTAACCAGACCTTGTGTCCGGAGGTAACCTCATTCTGAACGAGGCCTGTGAGCTAAAACAAACCCGCTGCCAAAAGGCCACTTGTTGCGAACAAAGACCCCTGTCACTCTGGGTTCAAAAGGTTTTGTTCGGAGCCAGCTGCACGTTAAACAACACGAGTCAACACAGAGCCTGCTCATCCTCTTAATTAAACAAGTCATCACTTCCTCTCTACATGGTGTCATATTTCAACTCTTAACTGACGTCTAAGGGCTGAACAGCTCAGAGCCAGGATGGAAATGCTGTTAGATGAGAACAAACCCCCATGACCTCCAGCAGCATGACTTACGTCATCCTCTTTGGTGCCGCCCCAGAAGTTGGTTCCCCCGGCGTAGCTGGGGATGTTCAGCACAGCGATCCCCTGGAGACTGGGGAGTGGGATGTACTGGCCGTCACACTGCAGAATCAATCACACAGTCATGAGCAGCCCTGAACGGAAGACGGCCAACACAACCGTTTGACCAACAACTGGTTCAGACATTCAGTTCGAGCAGCTGTTGTCATTAAATCAGTTCAATCAAACCATTTCTTAGTTGTTCAGGCTTGGCAACATTAGGCACTTTCCACAAATATTGCAGCAACAAGTGTCTGTTACTTCTTTTAAAGCACAAATCAAGTTTGTTGTTCCTGAAAATAAAAGAAAAAAACTACTAGACCAAACGTTCAAGAAGCTTAAATTTAATTATATTTAACTGCAATCTCTAGTCATTACATGTACTGTATATTAATAAAATATCTGTGGGAATGTTTTTTTTTTTTTTTTTTGGTTATGCCAACCTCTAAAATATTTTAGCAGGTCAAAGTTGTGAGTTAAAAAATTTTTTTACAAACAACTGGAAATAGGACATTGGCCTTTGAATATGGGACAGTGAAGGCGGTTGAGCACCACTGTACTAAATATATAAACTATTATTTAACATAAAAGTATTTTAAAACATCAAATATCATCCCTATTACTGCACAATTCTCCTCCTGTTAAAAGAAACAATAGAACATTTCATATACTGTATTGTGACATTTATTATTTACTATCATTTAGATCCATTTTTATACATATTTGTCAACCCTGTCACCAAGTTGTTAATAGTTAACAATAGTTAAAACCTATTAATACGCATCTTTTTATTTAATTATATATACCGTATTTTCCGGACTATAAGTCACACTTTTTTTCATAGTTTGGCTGGTCCTGCGACTTATATACAGGTGCGACTTATTTATCAAAATTAATTTGACATGAACCAAGAGAAATGAACCAACAGAAAACATTACCGTCTCCAGCCGCGAGAGGGCGCTCTATGTCTTCAGTGTAGACTACAGGAGCACTGAGCAGAATAGAGCGCCCCCTCGCGGCTGTAGACGGTAATGTTTTCTATTGGTTCTAAATAAATGCGACTTATAGTCCAGTGCGACTTCTATATGTTTGTTTCCTCATCATGACATATTTTTGGACTGATGCGATTTATACTGAGCAGGGATGTTGCGGTGACAGATTTTTTCCACCGGTTAATCGACGTGTGAAAAAACCGGTAATCCCGGTGTCACCGGGGTTGTGTGTCGGGGATTTCGGGTGGCCGAAAATGCGGTCGTGCAGACGTGCACACGTCTCAATTTACTTTCACTTTAATTAGCGGCAATTCAGTAGCATTTGTTTGAATTAACCATGGGTTAATTTATTTTTTTCTTAATAAAAATACACAAAACAATAAGACACTCGCTTGTATTACATATTGCAAAATGAATAATAACTTAACACACCATGCAAAAATTAAACAAAAGCACTTATGAAACTGCACACATCGTGGAAGTATCAAACAAGAAATTATATAAAATATTACTATATTATATAAATTATATAAAATTCACCATTCGTTAAATAAAGTGCCTGCCTTGGCTTTTTCAGCAAAAAAAAAACACCGCACAACCATCGAATATGCAACGAACGAAAATCAAACACATCCCTGTTGGCATTTGGTTTGAATCCAAAATATTTCCAAATAGGTGCCTTTGCATTTCGCTTTGAAACCAGATCTTCCGCCATCCTTTAGCTCGCCTCACTCTCCTCGAATGATAAATGAAATCGGATACCTGCTGCTTTACTCCAGTGCTCGTTCCGCTCACGCTAAATTACGAAGGCACGTAGTCACTAACTGAATTAAGTGCTTTATTGCTATAGGTTAAAACTTCAACACTATGGGGACGGTGCCGGTGGTCAAGTGCTATGACCGGTAGGTGGGTTAAACACCGTGTATCACCGGTAACACAGACTATCGCAACAAGCCTAATACTGAGGTGCGACTTATAGTCCGAAACATACAATATAGTATATATATGTATCTAATGGTTATGCTTATTTAATTTGTCTCACTGCTTTATTCAATCCCATATTGTGGTATTAGCGTTACTTAAAAAAAGGTCTCACCTCCAGCTGAACTTTCTGCTCCAAGTTCTTGTAGGTCCGCTGCAGAAGCTCTTTCGTCCCCAGAACTCCATACCACATCATGTTTTTAGTGCGACTTCTGGACGGTGAAAGAAGAACTAGTCAACCGTTGCGTCCTAGTCAGTGGTGTTTTTTCACATGCAGTATACGCTGATATCCTGAACTACCTGCATTTCTCCGGGTGCTCCTCGCGCTTGTTGTTGAACTCCAGCGAGATCTTTGCATCCAACCCGATCCCAAAGTAGTTATTCATCACGCACTTCTCCAAATAGCCCTCTCTGTGAGAGAAATGACTTGGGTAAGTTCCACAGATACACTCAAAATAAACCTAAACAAGAAAAAGGAAACCGAAGCTCTTACAGAAAGTCCAGGTCAGGATCTATGAAGGGTGTCGCACCAAAGGGATCAATGTTGGCAAGCAGCATCTTGCTGATTATGGAGCTCCCAGCTATAGATGCAGCAAGACCTGCCCGCAGTCCTGAAGATTTCACATCAGAAGAACCATCATTAAAACCGAGTCTATTATTGATTACTCATCTTGCTGTTTTAACCCTGTTTAACTTTCTTTTAAGCGAAACACAAAACAAGATGTTTTGCAGAATATGCATGATGAAAGGTGTCACTTTTTAAGCATCATAAATATTGGGTCTCATTCATGAAACACGAGCAGAACGAATTTTTGTGTAAATTGCGTGTAAAGTGGTTTTGGCATAAATTTTCGGATTCATTAAAACGTTCGTATTTTCCAAATGTTAGTTGGTACGAAAGAAATCTACACCTGCTCCCAGCCACGCGTAAATAGTGCGTTTAATGTCTGAACGTTTTGCTCATTAATACGGCTGCATTTTAATTCACCTTAATCGGGTACATATTTACACTGCATTTTGAAAAAAAATATTATATATATTAATTACATACGTTTTTTCTTTTAACTTTTATTATGAGAGCCAGTAATAGGATCTGTAATATGCTTCCAAACTTCCTTTTTTAGGACCTCATACGCCAAATTAAATGTGGCGTTTTGAATGAACTTCTGATAATAAAACTTCAATTTTTGCAGCTGAGAAATGTTTCTTTTTCAGTCGCTTTTGAGAAGACATGTTGAAATCTTTCGTTTGGTGTCATAATATGATGCTCATATATAGTTGTCAGTCGGATTTAATGGGCGTGATTTATGGTAATTGAGAATGAGCGTGCACGCGCGTCCCATTTACGACTGATTGGAATTCATTAAAACACACACACATTTCACTATCACATCTGACGTTTACGAAGTTTTTGTGAATCAGGAGAAGAGTTTGCGGGAAGTTCTCTTTACGCGCAAAACACTCAGATATTTACTCGTATATTTACGAATGTTTCATGAATGAGACCCATTGTGCGGTATATTCCAAGTGTTCTAAGGTCACATGATAGCTTTGTGTCTAAAACCGACTGAAATTTATGATTATTATTCTTTATTATTGTCAGCAAATAAAAATCAAATATTGGGTCTATTCCTCACATAAAAGCTTTCGATTTACTTAAGTACAACTTAACATACTTTTAAGAAGAGTACTTATTATGGAAATAAAAACTATTCTTTAAAACAAAACAATTAAGTGAGAAATGAATGTTTGGACACTTAACTACATGTAAATTGCAAATAAATGAAAATGTATTATAGTTTAAATTTAAATGAAATGCAACTGGCTGAGTGTTTTTTTAACCACTTAAGTAAGACTTGGTTATATGTAATTTGCTAATTATTTCCAGTGTTTCTGAAATATTGTAATGTACTGCAGAATGTAATTACTGTTTACTAAAACAGAAAATAATCACTATAATAATAGACAACAGACTGTAATTTCGATGTGCTTTTATCATTAGCACTTTTAACTGACATTATTACAGTGCACTTTTAAAAGGGTACTTAAGTGTCATAAAAGTGTGCTCTTTTTAAGTACACTTTATTGTGCTTTTATTTAATTCATATGTTATAGTTTATGTACAGTTCTTTTTGTTATACTTAAGATTAGAAGTACACTACTTGAAGCGTACATTCAATACAATATAATACAATTTTCTTTTTAAAAGCAGCCACAGGTGATGCTTTTATGCGGAAAAGAGCAGCTCGGACATTCTTCCTAACATCTCCTTTTGTGTTCAGTGGAAAAAACGAAAGCCACACAGGTTTGAAACGGCATGAAAGTGAATAAGTGATGACAGAAATGGCACTTTTGGATGTTTTCGGGTCAGCAGCAGCGTACCGGGACAGATGATGCGTGTGTTGAGGACGGGTAGGTTCTCCTTGCTTGTGGTGAAGGGAGTGATGGAAAAAGAGCCGCAGGACTGTGTGCTGCGACTCACACGCCTCTCTGGAGGCGAACACGGCGACTTAGCCACTGCCAAAACACAGAACAAAACATGAGCTCACGTGTACAGCACACTCATTCGTCACAGCAGTAATCTGCCCAAGCGCCTGTTACACGGCACAATCTAATGCTGTTTTGTTTGCTAAATGCTCAGTTTTTCCAGCACGTAAGAGTAACCCGTACATTTTGGTCACAGGCTCTCAACAAGAAGTGAAAAATCTGCTGTAAAAGAGATATTCAGCAGAACGTAACCCACATAAACAAACCAAAACACATCCAGGGCTCATGAGAAGGAGGAGCCCCTGAGAGACTGAACCGACTAGAGAGAATAAAGGCAGTGTTTCATGCCACACTGCAAACATGAGCAGACATCAGGCCTCTATGTAAACAGGAAGTGCCACTGTCCAGCAAACAAAGATATGGTCTCTATAGACAGAAATATAGCACAGGGATCCTTTGGGTCACCTACAAATATAATTGCAGCCATAAACACTTACAGTCTGTGAGCCGTAAGGAAATCCCAGACCTTCTGAAGGAGAAAGATTGTGTTATTGAGCAATTTTACAAAACAAAAGCTTGTCTCCCCATTTAGAGCAGTCTGGCTTCATGAGAATAACTATAACTATAAGAGTAAAGGCCTTTTCAGAGATTAGTAATAGAAATAAAGCAATATAATAATAATAATAAGAAGAAGAAGAAGAAGAAGAAGAAGAAGAATTATAATTTATGTTGCTGATTTTTAGTCTAAGATAAATGTGTAAATCAACTAAGAGTAATTCTTTATTTATAATAATAATAATCATTATTATTATTATAATTCATGTTGCTGCATTTTAATTATAAAACCTAATAATAATAATAATAATAATAATAGTAATAATAATATAGTAATAATAATTTAAGTTGCAAAATTTTAAACTAGAAGTATGATATATGTTGCTGCACTTTTATTATAAAAAATATAATATTCATAATTCTAATATAATAATTTATTATAGAATAATAATTATAATTATTATAATAATGACAATAATTATTTAAGTTGGCGGAATTGTAAAGTAAAAGTAATGGGTGAAACAACTAATAGTATTTTTTTAATAAAAATAATACGCATATAAAAATAATAAATAATAATACTATGAATACTACTAATAATAATGATAAAGATATTTTTTTAACTAAGACTAATGTAAAACAATTAAGAGTCTTTATTTAGAATATTATTAATATTACTACTACTAATAATAATTTATCGCATTTTTATTATATAAAAAAAATATTATAACAATAATTTAAGTTGCTGAATTTTTTAACTAAAAGCAATGTGTGAAACAACTAATAGTATTTTTTTAATAAAAATAAACCCTAATAATATTAATAATAATAATTTAAGTTTCTAGTCATTCTTTTGTTATAAAAAGAATCCCCAAAATAAATACATAAAAAACAATAATATAATATTAATAATAATAAAAACAGCAACAACAATTTAGCCTGCTGTTAATTTGTTGTAATCAAGTTAGATCGAATTGCAATCATTTACTATAATGGGTTAGTCACTAGAGGGCAGCCCTATCCCTTTCAGATCCTTCAGCTCCAAACCAAGGACTGAACCACAGTTCATCCTAAATAATGTGCTGTAAGAATGACTGTCTCAAATCATCATATGCTGAAAATGCAGAGTTATATTCAGAATGTAAAACTGACGTACTGGACAATGTCTAGTATGCACAGCATCCTGCCTACTGTCTTTGCATATTAGTAGGCATTTTTCCACCATATATGATTAGTCACATGATCTCATGATGTTGCACATAAGTGTCGCCCGGTTATCATCTCGTAACTGAATTTTGCATGAAATGTAGTTTTAAAAATGTAACTTTTGGCAATCAGTTACCGTACAACTGTAATAAATCATATGAGTATTTCAAGCATACAGAAAATGTGCATACTGTGCGTTCCAGTCTTTGTAAAGAATAGACTTATAAAAAGCCTTTCATGCACAAACAGCTCCTGTGAGACAAAAAAACATCCTGGCACTTGAATGCAGTCAAATGGAGGATTCAGCGAGAGCACTCAGTGGCTCAAAGGAAGCGGTGAACTCACAGGGCAAGGCTTCCAGTTCTTTAGTGTCCTCGTCCTTCTCGTTGTCTCTGTTTTCCTCCTCGCTGTCCTTCCTGAAGTCTGTGGGAGACTGCAGCTCCTGCTCGTCCGTGTGAGCGTTCTGCTCGTCCACCACTACAGACACAGACACAGACACACCTCTGGACTCATGCACTGGGGTAACATCTTTGATTTATATATTCATTTATAAAATGACACTAAATTGTGAGCATTACAATTTTTAAACTGAAGTTTCCCAAAGAGCGTGTCATCAGACTATTTTCGCAATCTTTCCTTGTCTTGAGAACTACTTCAGCTCTGTTTTTTTTTTTTTTGGTGTCTGATATCAAGAATTACTCTTACATCATGTCACACTGTCAGCATTGCTAAATTCAGTTTACTTACGTGAATCACTTTTTGTTGCAATTAATCAATTCAAAACTCTTGGATATCCCAATGTGACATTCCTTATTATTATTATTATTATTATTACTTTGTAAAATATGAACTAAAGTAAATTTAGCTGTTTATTACTCTAGATTTTAACACTCGTGCTAAAAAAAATAACTGAAAATGTGCCTAACAAAACATATTTCTAACATTAAAATGTGCTGTATCTGAAACATTTAAATTAAATAGAAAATATATTGTTTATTGTTATTTATTTAATTGTTTATAATGACATTTTGTTTCACTATATATGTACACAAAATTGTATTATATTTATTTGTATCATATTTAGATATTTTATATTTAAAAAAATAAAAAGTTATTAAATCTATTTTATTATATAATAATTAGGTCATATTTAAACATATTTTAACATTAAAATGTGCTGCCTCTGGAACATTAAAGAGAAAATATGTAATTACTAATCTTTTAAATATCTTCAATTTAAAGTAAAAAACATAATTACACAAAATTATCTAGATTTAATATTTAAACATTAAACAAAAAATATTGCTATTTTTATGATATTATATTTAGAAAATATTTTGTATTTAAATAAACAAAACATTATTACGTTTATTTTTACTATATAAAATTGGGGTTATATTTAACCATATGTGTAACATTAAACTGTGCTGCCTTTTTTTTTTAAAGAAAAAACATTTTTTTAAAGAAAAAACATTTCTTCTTCACATTTTGGTGTTATTACATATATATATATATATATATATATATATATATATATATATATATATATATGTACACACAATTCTTACATTAATTTTATTATATTGAAGTTAGATTATATTTCATATTTAACTAAACATCAAAAATGTAATTGTTTTTTATTATATCATATTTAGATAATATTTAGTATTTATTGCCCAGGCCTAGAAACAAAGTATTACAGAGTATTACTGAAACCTATTGACTTATTGACACATGTGTTGATCCTCCATTTAAAAAGATCAAAATCCCTGAAGATCAAGAACTCTCAGGTATCATCCATTTCAATATCATCTGATTAGTCCTTTAAGAGACGCTTATATCCAGAGCCGCTTACTGTAATCAACAGATCAGTGTTTTTCTTTTCCCTATTCAAAAGACGAAGCAGGACACGCTGCACAATCGTACCTCTCTCCGCCTGCTCGATGATCTTTCGGAGCGCTTTCTTCAGGCTGTTGGCTCTCAGCACCAGCTGCTCGCGGGGTCTGAAGAGCTTATGGGCGGAGCCTTTCTCAGTCTCGTTCTCCTTCAGCTCCGTTATGGACTCTTCACTCAGATCCTCCTCTTCCTCCAGCTCCTCCTCCTCCACCTCCTCCTCCACGATGGGTGGCGTGGTGAGGGCTGAGGGCGTCAGAGCCTGCGCCTCCAAATTCAGCGTCTGCAGGAGGGAGTCCAGCTTCTCGTTCAGAATGGCACACTGCGGCCGGAGAACAAAGGAGAGGGTGTTGCATTGATAAACAGGTTTATAGTGTACGACTGAAAGAGTCATCATGAGGTGAGGCATCATCACAGACTCACTTTGAGAGCAAGTGCATCAGCCTCCTCCGTACTGTCACTGCTTCTCTCATAACACTTCCCAACTTTGGCCACAAATTCCTTCACCGTCTCACACAATACCCTGGAGGAGATCAGAGGAAATGCTTTATCGTTGTTTCTGGTGGAATATGCACTGTATGGTGTGAGAGGACTCACTTTGATGAAGATATGACCACTGAGTGCTGATCTGAGTTCAGGATCTTTGTGAGATGAGCAGCCACTGAATCCTCGTATACAGAGATCTGTAACTAAAGCCACCCATACACATCAAGCTCCAACTTCATGTAACATTTCCTGAGCATGAAAACTAAATCACTGCATGACTGGCCTTTAACATATGCTAAATAACATTGAGTACATAGTGTATGAGTGCATAGTGGATAGTGTGTCATTTGGGACATGTGTTAATCGGAGGTAAGGATACAAGACTCTCACAACTAGCTAAAATGCATACTCAAATTATCCAAATTATTTCATAAATGAGCAGTCAAGTACACATAATAAGGTGACTATATGCCCTCTTTTTATGTCTTGGCCTGGTCAGGATTTTGTAATTTGTAATATGTGGGGATTTTGGTTTTATTTTCCTGTCGTTTTCATAGGTAATGAATGAAAAGTAGTTTAACCAAAAGCGTGCAGGCATTGTACATAATCGACCAATCATGGCGTGCGAGAAAGCGGGATCTACAGAAAACAGTCGAAACAAAACAGCAAATATGCACACAAATAATGTATGAGGATTGTAGAGAGTACATCAATAGGAAAACAGACCAAAACCAGGACATTTTAGGCAATTTTGAAATCCTGGCAAGGACATGTCCTGGAAAAAGAGGACATATAATCACTCTACAAATAATAGCAACAGTTTCCTATTTATTTAGACTAAAAATGATGGCTCAAAGTCATGAAGCGGACTACAGTGGGTGTGCCAGATGTTTTCTTTTGAGTGCAGTGAGGGAAACAGCTGAAAGATGTGTGGTCTTTGTTGTGTTCCAGTGGCGCCTAGTCTTAGATAAAGTGTAGTATGTCACACTGTGACATGTCAACAACTCTTTTATAAGTGTTGATGTGTTGCTGGTACCTGGCCGTCCTCTGTGTCCTCAGGTGTGGCGGGGCAGCTGTGTTTTGGAGGTATTTTAATCTCATACGTCATTATACTCCACCTGTAAACAGCAACTGTAGATGTAGCCAACAACACGGATATTATAAGCTCCACATATGTGACCCTCAACCACAAAACCAGTCATGCATACAGTATTGTTCAAAATAATAGCAGTACAATGTGACTAACCAGAATAATCAAGGTTTTTAGTATATTTTTATTGCTACGTGGCAAACAAGTTACCAGTAGGTTCAGTAGATTCTCAGAAAACAAACAAGACCCAGCATTCATGATATGCACGCTCTTAAGGCTGTGCAATTGGGCAATTAGTTGAAAGGGGTGTGTTCAAAAAAATAGCAGTGTCTACCTTTGACTGTACAAACTCAAAACTATTTTGTACAAACATTTTTTTTTTCTGGGATTTAGCAATCCTGTGAATCACTAAACTAATATTTAGTTGTACGACCACAGTTTTTTAAAACTGCTTGACATCTGTGTGGCATGGAGTCAACCAACTTGTGGCACCTCTCAGCTGTTATTCCACTCCATGATTCTTTAACAACATTCCACAATTCATTCACATTTCTTGGTTTTGCTTCAGAAACAGCATTTTTGATATCACCCCACAAGTTCTCAATTGGATTAAGGTCTGGAGATTGGGCTGGCCACTCCATAACATTAATTTTGTTGGTTTGGAACCAAGACTTTGCCCGTTTACTAGTGTGTTTTGGGTCATTGTCTTGTTGAAACAACCATTTCAAGGGCATGTCCTCTTCAGCATAGGGCAACATGACCTCTTCAAGTATTTTAACATATGCAAACTGATCCATGATCCCTGGTATGCGATAAATAGGCCCAACACCATAGTAGGAGAAACATGCCCATATCATGATGCTTGCACCTCCATGCTTCACTGTCTTCACTGTGTACTGTGGCTTGAATTCAGAGTTTGGGGGTCGTCTCACAAACTGCCTGTGGCCCTTGGACCCAAAAAGAACAATTTTACTCTCATCAGTCCACAAAATGTTCCTCCATTTCTCTTTAGGCCAGTTGATGTATTCTTTGGCAAATTGTAACCTCTTCTGCATATGCCTTTTTTTAACAGAGGGACTTTGCGGGGGATTCTTGAAAATAGATTAGCTTCACACAGACGTCTTCTAACTGTCACAGTACTTACAGGTAACTCCAGACTGTCTTTGATCATCCTGGAGGTGATCATTGGCTGAGCCTTTGCCATTCTGGTTATTCTTCTATCCATTTTGATGGTTGTCTTCCGTTTTCTTCCACGTCTCTCTGGTTTTGCTCTCCATTTTAAGGCATTGGAGATCATTTTAGCTGAACAGCCTATCATTTTTTGCACCTCTTTATAGGTTTTCCCCTCTCTAATCAACTTTTTAATCAAAGTACGCTGTTCTTCTGAACAATGTCTTGAACGACCCACTTTCCTCAGCTTTCAAATGCATGTTCAACAAGTGTTGGCTTCATCCTTAAATAGGGGCCACCTGATTCACACCTGTTTCTTCACAAAATTGATGACCTCAGTGATTGAATGCCACACTGCTATTTTTTTGAACACATCCCTTTCAACTAATTCAACTAATTGCCCAATTGCACAGCCTTAAGAGCGTGCATATCATGAATGCTGGGTCTCGTTTGTTTTCTGAGAATCTACTGAACCTACTGGTAACTTGTTTGCCACGTAGCAATAAAAAAATATACGAAAAACCTTGATTATTCTGGTTAGTCACATTGTACTGCTATTATTTTGAACAATACTGTACATCATTTGGAAGCTGATTGAAGCTTTCCATTGATGTATGGTTTGGTGGGATAGGAGAATATTTGGCTGAGATGAAGCTATTTGAAAGTCTGGAATCTGACGGTGCAAAAAAAAAAAAAAAAAAAAAAAAACATCACAACATTGAGAAAATTGCCTTTAAAGTACCCCTATTATGGGTAATGAAATGATCATATTTTGGTTTTGGGAGGCATCATGCCTGTAATTCCTGATAAAGCAGTGTTTGTGAGCGCAGTGCTGGCAATATGCAAATGTTTCATATTGATGTCAACATGAAACATCTTGGGATTCGTTTAAAAATGACTCATTCCAGTGATTCAAAGTCGACTCTTTCTTTTGAGACACAGTAACTTTATACAAGGTGCACTTTCAGATTTAAAACTTTGCAGGATATTTTCATTCACTTGGAGCTGCATGAAGAACACTGCATGAAAGTAATTTTTAAACTTTAAGTCCTTAGCAAAGTTTTGATATATTTACGGTAGGACATTAACAAAATACCATGACTGGTTTGTGGTCCAGGGTTTTTGTGGTCATGCTAGTATGTGCTCTGTACCTGTCCAGCATCTTGGTGCTGGCTCGCTCCAGCTTCTCCAGTATCTGAGGAAGCTGAGTGTCATCGTCACATGACGGCCCCCAGCCGAGCACCCGCGCCAGGTCATTCCCGGTGCCCAGCGGCAGAACGCCCAGCTGGCACTGTCAACGAGAGACAGTTCATTAAGAAAACCTCATAAACATCTGCTCTGATACTCTCGAGCCAATTCCTAACCATGCAGCAACAAGTTTACTTTCAGTCATTAGGACATGGTGCAGTACTGTTCAATTACCTGTTTGTGAAGATTTAGTTTATCGATTTCAGACAGGACCCAACCAACGCTTCCATCTCCACCGCACACCAGGATCCGGAAGTTATCGAACTTTTGGAACAAGCGAAGACTTGGAAAGAGAACATAACTATTTAATTGACACAAACAAATAAATGCTTCTCAAAAGGTGTCACAAAGTTAAAGGGACCGAGTGAGATTAGGTTTGGTGTGACATGCTAAACTACTTTAAACAGCATTTTTCTCATTCTTTTTTGTAATCATTATTCCTGCAGTTTTTATGAGCTTAGACTACAGTGTATGGAAAAATTTATTTGTCCCAGTGTAGAATCATTAAAATGAGCCAAACAGGAGATTAGAACTGGAGAAAATTTTATAAAAATTAGAATGGGACTTAAAAAATTACACTTTCGATTATACTTTCATATAACTTTAATATAAAATTAGAATGTTGATGGATAAAAAGTCATTATCTTACTGTATGTCAACTACCTATTTGGCAAACAAGTAAAAAAGATCACTTATTTGCTTCTAAGACGAAAGTCAACAGTTCACTTCTTGTGACCTTTTACATCCTGGTCTTACCCTAAATGAGGTCCGCCGTTGACCAGGTCAAAGACCTGAGCAGGATTGAGCAGCTGTTTGAAGCGACGCAGGAATTTGACCCCTTGGTTGTCTCCACTTTTTGAGTTGACAAACACGAGGAGTGGACTAGCGCATGATGGGGGACAGGTGGCCTTCCAGAAACCTGATGCACGATAAGAGCAAAAAAGATTTGATTATTTTTTTTTTCAACAGATAGACACCTTATTTTGGCCAAATACTTAGGCAAAACCATCCTTTAATAAGAAGAATATCCCAGAATGCACGAGGATGGTGGATGAAGTGAGTGAAGTAAACATATATCCGTAATATCCGTAAATTAGTTCTGTCTAGTTGTATTTTTCCACTGAATATTTTTGCATGTGTGTTTTATATGTGTCTCACCTGTAATCTTGGCAACATGCTAATGGTAAATGCCAAACTGTCACTGGTTCATTTGTAAAAACTGATTTCTAGTGACGCACTCGAATCGAAATAGTAACTTAAAAATATTTCACTGAAAAAAAAAAAAAAATTGTCCAAATGACCAAAACACAATATTTTATTATCGCTTCTCCAATAAAATGCTTTGACTGTTGAAAATTTGTTAGGCTAAAATGTTGATAGACGACTCATTGCTGAAGAACTTTATTACAACTAGTTTAATTTCTCAGCTAAAAAAAACAATTATACAGCAAAGTAAATTGAATTACCAACACTTTATTTTCAACTTCGTTTTTCAGCAAAAAAGAATTGTTTGCTAAACTTTAATTTTGGTTTCTGTGTTTATAAATTTTGGTGCATTACTATTGATTTCACTTACTGAAAAATTGGAGTACGTTTATTACTATTGCAGTTTAGTAATAAATAGTAAGTTTATTACTAATCCTATTATTAGCTTATCTTAACACAGTAATAACTGTTAGAGAGCTTATATCAGTTTGTGTGTTCCCTGCAGTCACCGGTAACACTACGCTTATTAATTAAACTTCAAGAACTAAATGTCAGAACATGCATGCTAAAATAGATAATGCTGAGATTTTTGTTGACCGCGTGTTGCTTAGGAACAGTTTTCTTCATGCCTGGACAAGGATGAATCACAGAGAAAGGAGTGGAAAGTGTTTTGTGCTGCAGCTCAGGGAAAAGCAAACCATCAACCTACAGTAGTTTGTTTTTGCTGGAAATGATGTGTACTATAGTGTGTAAATAATCCGGCATTATGATTTCTTTGTCATTGGACTCAGGCTGAGTGAGGGGCTCTCAAGCGTGCTTGCACTGGAGGCGATCACATGCATGCATGCAGCATGTGTAGTAAACAGGCTGAACATGCCAGTCGCTGCGAGCAAGAACCTGCTGTGTTTATGAGATTCACCATATGCACCATTTAGTCTCGGCTGCAGATGTATAGGAGGAATTATTTGCATTGCATTCATTCTGGGTAACTGCATGCATCTGTGCATACTGCATTATGTTTGCGTACATAACTTTAAGCATGCATGAGTGTTAGTAAAGCTGACAGCTGCCCTCAAGCGCAGGTTTGCAAGCGGATTCTGGTGCGTAGGTGGACGTCTGTCAGTAGACCCCTTTAGGTCTAACAGAGCCCCATCTCCTCTTTCTCTCACTATCTCTCTCGGAGGCAGGCAGGCTGAGGCAAACTGAGTCACGAAGCCTGCGCACGTGCCAAAGGCAGCCCTGAGCGAATCAAGACGCAGCTCTCCTCGCCACCTAGCACTGAGGCGGGAGATTCCTTACACGTGAGGGACTCTCCTACTTTCCCATCACATTCTCATGCTTTCTGTATCCCTCACTGCTTCTTCAGCAGCGTAACACGGTTCAATCCATCCGTGCCTCCTCCGTCCTTCTTGTCTGTTTTAAACAGCCAATTAACAGGAACCACAAAGCGATCCAAAAATATATCAAGCGAAACTTCACAGCTATTGATTTTCATTACATTTCTGTCCACCCCCAACTAATCTCTATTTCCGATATGTGCTCCTCCAATTAAAGGCGCAGGAGCTTTGAGGTTCTGATCAATAGTGGACGTCCTCATCTCTCACAAGGTTTGACTTCACACACGGCCAGATGAAAAGCCTGCAGCCACCACCGTCGTGTCTGAAACCAAGCTGCTAATTACTTGAAACCCGTTGACACCAAGAACGATAACTAGAGCGATAACTATACTGATATAACTATATTATCATCCACACCAACACACGATAACATTTCTTAATTATAAACAGCTTTCTGCAGTTTTGTCATTTATCACTTTAAATGCTCAAGCTCATCAGCTGAAAAACAAAAAACATTCAGAAAGTGATTCCAGCGATGTTTTGTCCCGCTATCGCTGTAGTTGTGATGTGGACATTACTATGGAATTAGAGTGAATATTAAAACTTGATCTTATAGTAATCATTATAGTTATCATCCTTTTTTTCTGCTTTCGGACAAAGCTATTTGTACACCTATTTTTAAGAATGAATCGGCTCTAAATAGCGTTCATACAGCTGTCAATAAAACGCAATGTGCAATTTCCTGGAAATCAGGGGCATATGCTCCACCACAGGCTGACCGAGCAAACAAGCAAGGTATGAATCCTCAGCGGCAGGTTAATAATGCAGAAAGGGATGGAGAAAGAGAGAGCGGCTATGGAAGAGCGTTTTTGTTTACTCTCGTCTTGAATTTTCCAAGCACATGGTCCACCAGAGGCTGTTATGTTTACATACGTCAGGACAAGATGCTCTAAGGGAAAGTGACTTTCCACACTGCCCTGACATATACAGGAGGGATGGGAAAGAAAAATAAAGGAACATAGGCACAGAGTGTCTCTCAGAAGGGGAGAAAACACATTCTACATGCATGATCAAATCAGAAGAGGTCAGAGATATAATTAAATAGATATTGCTCTTCATGCAACCTGGGACTAGCAGAGCGAATGAGTTCCATCTATAGCAGTCGTCCATCTGAGCTCCTCCCACCACTTCACATGCACACACACGCCAATACATAATCATACATCACATCCAGAGTGGGATCATGCATAAGCATGCAATCAGCCTTGTGTTGCGTCAAGTGACCTTGACCTTTTGAAATGAAAGGCTTTCATGTACTATGAAAAAACACTAAAACTTTCATAACTTGTAAGTTCTCCCAAGACCAAAAAAATAAATAAATAAATCTAAAATGATGATGAAAAAAATAATGATTAGTGGACTAAAACTTTCATAACTTCTCTTCTATATATATATCTAATTTCATAAAAAAATAAAGGATATTATCGCCCAAATACAGCATATTTGTTTTTGAAATTATATAATTTAAATTAATAATTACATTTATATTATAAACATGTTTCCCAAGCTCAAGGTTGCTTAAATAATACTAACACTAATACTACTACTAATAATAATGATAATTAAAATAAAATATATAAATAATAATTTAATATAAAACTGAATAAGTACAATAGTCATTTTAATTATTTACACTCAAATGCAGCATATTTATTGTTTAAATAACATCATAATTAAATTAATTAAATTATAATTTAGCACAAATTAACATATAGTAAAAATAATACTAATAATACTAATAATATATTAATTTAAATAATATGACTATTTTTATTATTCTAATTTAAATACAGCATATCTATTGTAAAATATAATATTATTAATATAAATAAATTAAATACAATTAATATTCATCAATATTTATGTGTAGAACTGATAAATACTTATGTGTAGACTAGAATAATCCCTTTTAAAATCACTCCAGTGAAAAGAAAAGTCTTACCGTCTGAGTCGATGCTGTTGAGGGCAGTAGGGGGGATGATGGACACTTTGCACTGGCCGAGGGGACATTTGCGGGGGTAGAGATCCATGCATGCCGTGTGCACCTGTCCAAGCACAGACAGCTTTTAGAGTTCACAAGCTCTCTGAACTGAAGTACTCATAAGGGATTCTGGGATATGCAGATCTTACCATGGCCTTGCACCATAAACAACGCCAGTCCTGCAAGCGCAGCACGCTGCCACAGGTTTTATCGCAAACGGCACACTTAGCACTGACAGGCAGGTTGCCTTCCAGCCACTGGTGTGGCATCGCAATCTACAGTAATAGAATGTAATAAAAATGTATACCATCAGTTCTGCTATTCAATCAAAGGTTATGCATTAGCAGTAGCACTGAACCACGGGCTTTATGAGACTCACCCCATCCTCGTCCTCAATGATGTCCTTGCCGATAGAGGCCAACGTTGTCCATTTGCAGTTATTTGTGGCCCTGACTGCGCATCTTTTGTGGGCCTTGAATTTACACACTGCGAGAGAGTAATGTGAAAACTGCTCATGAGACTGGCCACCAGTAACCTTGAGCTGCTTCTATGACATTCAAGTATTTTCATTTCAGTAGAGGAAATATGAGGTGATAAAAGATGTCTGGAAAATGCTTCCTAAATCAAGCTAATATTAAACTGCACAATATACAATTAGCAACTGAGGGAAACATCGGGGACTTACTCCTGATCAAAGAATAGGGGCCACATGGAGTAGACAAGCACTGTACAAAAGAATAATCATTATCTTTCATTCTTATGGATTGGCTTTCTGTCAGGCTCTATTATAATTTGTTTTATTTTCAAGGCTGCATAATTGTTGTCTATTGCTTGTTGTTGTTGTCTGTTATGTATTTTATAATGTATTTTATTCCTGTGATGAAAAACTGAATTTTCAGCATCATTACAGTTTTTTGTGTCACATGATCCTTCAGAAATCATACTAATATTCTGATTTGATGCTCAAGACACATTTTTATTATTATCAGTGTTGAAAACATTTTTACTGCTTAATATTTTTTTTGTAGAAACCATGATGTTTTTTTTTTCTCCAGAAATCTTGATGGTTAGAAAGTTCCAGCATTTATTGGAAATAGATACATTTCTGTCAGTTACTGTCACGTTTGATCAGTTGATCAAAAAAACTTACTTTCCCCAAACTTTTGGTCATTTGTATTCATACAGTTCCATTTGTATATGTAGATATTCCCAAATGTTAACATTTTCATTAAGCCAGTTACATTTATTGTGCAGCACTGTCAATAAATCAAGTTTGTTTTTAATGGACAAATCTTAGCATCCATTACTCTATGAGTCTTTCTACAGTAGGGATATATATAATAGACTGGTTGTCTTATTTTTCTATCCATCATGACAAAGCATTTTGAATTATCTATTGATTTCTTCTTAATTCTGGAAACTTCCGGCTAACTCGACCTCTGAACCTCACAGGCGCTGTTTTTGTCCTCACCAGTGGTGTGGGTGAGGTCCAATAAGCTAATGGCCGATAGTTCTTTGGTGATTTCCTCTATTAAACTGCATTGCAGGTCTAATCAAGTTAGCAATGTTCATCTGGTCATTTCCAGAAGGAGAATTAAGTGGCTGATTGATTGGCTGGCTGGCTTCCTCCTCCATAAAGTACGCTTCAGCACATTCTCGTAGCCACCTCCATTCCTACAAACTTTAAATGTATACTCAGCCATTTTCCAACACAGATGCCACAATCAGTGCAGATGTCTCTAAAAGAGAACCACTAAACATGCTTTATGTCCAGTGTCCGAGCTGTTTCTGTACACGCAGGGCTGACTGGCGCCCACACTCCAAGAATCAGACCATGAAAAAGCCTCAAATCCAGTTAAATCAGCCCATCGCAGTGTCTGAGCGCATTATTCCTCCATATGCTGCCGGGGCTTCTAATGTCCTGTAGGATTACACAGATTTGTGGTGACACGGCTAATCACGCCAGCGTAGAAGCGTATTTATCCCGGCCGAGCCCTGCCAGCCGGGACGCCACATAGTCACCACAGAAAGTGTTTAAATGCTTCCTAGCATATTCCAGCACCAGAGTGGATACTGCATGGGCTGAACGGGGCTGTTTACAGGAAAGGAAGCCTAGCGCTCAGAACTTCTACTTTCTGCAATCCCGTTTCTCAATAATAAATGAGGAGCCTCATCTATTGAGACGAGACGAGAGAGTGTGCGTCCTCTTCAGAGAATCATAACGCCAATCAGAGAGTGCTTCATTTCGCTTGGGCTCCGCTCTCATCTTGTAATCAGAGCTGGTCTATGCTCAGACCATTTTACATGGCTCTGAAAACAAATCTCCAATAAATCACTCTAATGTCATTTTCAGGGCTGTTAGCAAACCATTTACAGACAATTCAGTAATGCCGAGTGATCGTAAGACTGTTTACGATGCACTGCTAATGGACAGGATGTCTCTGTCAAATTAGAGAGTGAGAAATATTGAGTTTGCCTCTTTTGTTGGGGCCCATGTCTCACATCAATCCTTATTGATTGGCTGCTGCAGGAAATCGAAATGAAATATAACTAGCTATGATCGTTCTAAACTTCAAGTCTCTCAACTTGGTGAATCTTGCTCAAAAGACCAGTGTAGGCCTGAATGAATTCCTATGCTGGAAAAAAACTGGTAAGAACTGGCTGGCGTAGCTGGTTAAGCAAGTCAAGAAGATCTGATGAGACACCAGTGCATCAAAATCAAACGTATGCTGTTGACCAGCTGACCATTGAAGTCTGGCCTTTGAGATCCTGTTTCAAAGTGAATTCCCAGTGACTTGTTTGGCCAACATGAATATGTGTAAGACTGGACAAGAGTCTGAGCCCACAATCATATTTTTTAAAGTCTTTTTTAACCCTGTTCAGGTCTCTGCCTCGACTTATATTCAACTCTGTTTAGGTCTAAGTTTTGACTCAGACTCAACCCTGTTCAGGTCTCTGTCTTGACATATATTCAACTCTGTTTAGGTCTCAGTTTTGACTCAGACTCAACCCTGTTCAGGTCTCTGTCTCGACTTATATTCAACTCTGTTTAGGTCTCAGTTTTGATTCAGACCAACCCTCTTTAGGTCTCAGCCTTGATTCCAACTCAACCCTGTTCAGTTCTTTGTCTCGACTTATATTAAACTCTGGTTAGGTCTCAGTTTTGATTCAGACCAACCCTCTTTAGGTCTCAGCCTTGATTCCAATTCAACCCTGAACCTTAAGTATTGGTCTTGACTCAACCGTTCTCCAGTCTTAGTCTTGATTCAGACTCAACCCTCTTCTGGTCTTGGTCTTAATCCAGACTCAAACTACTTGGGTCTCGATCAGGACACAGACTTGAATGAGCTGATCTCGACTAAAACGACAAGCTTGCATTTTCTTATTACCAATGAACTCCACTTTGGAAGTCAATAAGCTGATATGATAAAGAAATAATGATGCATGCTTGCTACTATATATTGTAAAAAGCTTCATCTGTGTGTATAACTGCTTTCAATTTACGTTGGAATGATAACATTTTTCATTGGGGATTTTGATTGTACAATTAAATTCAGATGCATATAGTGTGCATATAGTGCATATCTACTATTAATAATAAATAGATGAAGCATGTCAGAAAATACAACCTATTTAACCAGTTAATAGAGCAAATACATTGCAGCAGTGCTAGAAAGATGAAAACATAAAGCAAGAACTACAGACCTAAAAGAGTTTAATTTGGTTGCATTACTGCTAAAAAGCTTTCCGTATTTGTGAATAAGCCAAAAAGACAAAGAAGAAATATGAAAGTGCTTAGCTCAAGCATTTTTCTGACCAGATTCATTTAAATGCACATTTCTGTCGGAAACTATCAAGAGGATTTAAAAGATTAAATTAGATTATATTATATTAAAATCACAATATTGTCAAAGTCTAACACAGCCTTATTGATTTTATAAAACAGTTACTATTTAATAAAATATTAAGGAAGCATTTAAACATTATTTTATTCATCAAATGCATTAAGGGGCCATCCACAGAACAAACAGTCCAGAGTCAACTGTTACTGTAGCTGTAATTTAGCACAGCTAGAATGCTACAATCAGCATCCAGGACTGCAATTATCAGTTTTGTAAATAATCTTTCTCGTTCACTCAGTCGTCCACTCTAATGCCATTGTCTGCGAACAGCCGTAACAAAAGCAATTTGTCAAATTTTGTGAACACAAACGGCTTTCGGGTTTGAAGATGGTAATGAGAGGTTTGTTGAAAGAAATGAGATCATCTTTCCACAGTAACACATACAGTAATTAATACTCAGGAGTGAGTCTGCTTGTTGGAAACGCAAACGCCATGACAACAGCACTGTAAAGTGCTCCTTAATTATCGCTCTTTAGAAGACTGCGGCCACACGCAGAACCACACAAATCCACTTTAGCCTAATGCAACGTGACCCCAGAAAACTGTCCTACTAAATGGCGTCTTGATGTTTTGGTGGAAAATCTACATTAAAAACATTAGGATGATGGTGATGACGAGGCTTGTATTATTCACAAAACAGTGTGAGTTTCATTTGAATTTCTCATTAGAACTGAGACGTGAGTGAGAGAATTACTATTTTTACTTCCTGCTATCTGAGAGCCAATGACAGTCAGCCGAGTTTAATGAGCACCATCTGCATATCTCTAAAAGTAATTAGCACTCTCTTCCACATGATGTCACACCATTAGCATGCATAATGCATGATCCTGGATGTGGTATTTTTAGTGAGAGTGTTTTAACCTGCCAGCATGTACTTTGAGGTGATTCTACACATAACTCAAAAAATAGCCACAAACTTCAACATCAAGATTTGATATGAAAAAAAAAAACCAAACAAACAAACAAAGCTTTAAAATGCACTAAAAGTACATGAATGTACATGGAAAAGTATATATTACAGGTGATGTGATTGGTCAAAAATTTCTGTCAGTATTTTAAACAACTTTTAATTTGTTTACAGATTAACCTTTTATTCATAAGCATGTTCATATTGTGTACTAACAATTAATTCATGATATTCCAAAAATTGTCTTTCTAATCTTTATATTATTACAATTATATTGTATTATCAAATTTTAAGCCAGTCATCTTTAAAACCATAAATATAATCTGTTCACTCTATGTTGCTATATAGAGAAAAGAAAAGTTATATAATAGTTAATAAATAATTGTTGTATAATTGTTGTACCCTGTATTCTTTTAGTATAATTGATATACTATAATAGCTTTTGTTAACATATGAAGTAGATTTTATTTGTATATTTTAAGTTTGATTTTCATTATAATTTTAGTACTTGTTTTTTTTTGTGTAATTTTTATTAGTTTTTAATATGTCTGTACATATATATATATATATATATATATATATATATATATATATTAAAAACTAATAAATATGACAAAAAAAACAAGTATTAAAATTATAATGAAAATCAAATACTGTATATGTATATATACTGCTTTTCAACGACCATCAGTTGACCATGTGTTTTTTACACCCACATACTGTATGGTGTAGCATCTAACAGTAGGATCTACAGTAACAACTGAAATTAACCAGAAAAACACTAGTTACTTTTCAAACATTCACCTCAACCCCTCCCTTCCATTTCCCCCTTTATAAGATCCAAAACGTTGCAGACAGATAAAATCAAATCTCATTCTACAAGCCCATTCTAATTATTGCTGAATATCCTATTTCACTCAAAATATATGTCTGATTACTGAAGAACACTAGGCTGTGATTGATGTTTGACATTGATTTTTATATCTGCAAACATAACCGTTTTTATCTGACCGATGTGTATTTTAATATAAAAGTAAACACAACATATCCTTGAAGTGCAATTTATAAACAAATAAAAGAAACCCGGCATCAGTGTTTCGATTTATTATTGCATTGTGTTTCCGTCCAGATCTTTTCCCCACCTCAATTAGCTGTGCTTCTGCACTAAGTAGCTCTGACCAGTGCAACCCACTCTAATGCAGCCCTGAGCCATCCCTGACCACCCTTGACCAACTCTGATGAAAAAATGACAGCTTTGGGGAAGGACAGTGAGCTGAGCCAAGCAGCTTCATAATTAAAGAGAGATTATCCGACACACGGGTTTGAGAAGCCGGGAGTGATGAACAGATACCTACCTTCACAAGAGAGGCCATGAGAAGTGACCCCTGAGAGGCTGTCCCGACAGACGTTACAGAAGGTAGGGCGAGCGTGGGAGCAGGCATACCAGTTGTGCATCCCTGAGAAATGTTCCACATTAAACTGTGCCGTCTAGCAAAGGAGAAGTTAAGACAAATTGGCAGCGCCAGGATAAGACTTTTTCAGAGCCCTTAAAACAAAGGCTATGTTTTTCAGCTCTCATACACATACATGCATCACACAGACTGGCTCATATATAACAGCCGCAGGTGTATGACACACAGCCCTCCTGTATGCAACACCACGCCGCCATGGCCATCTACCTGCAGCACTCTAATGCAACAGGACAGTGATTTAAGAGGCCAGTTGTCAGTTGATTGTAAAAAATGATTGAATAGGGAGGATGGCGCCCCCAGGCAGGGGTGCCAGCGGAGCGCTGGAGTTCTGGGTGTGGTATTGCAGAACACGGGGGCTGAGAGTCTTACATAACCATCTACATCTCAACACTCAACGCTGCAGTCCGCTCTTTCATTTACTGGTGTCAGGTGTAGAAAAACACCACATGCACACATGCACAATTAGAGTCTGTTAATTAGCAACAACAAACAGAGCAGAATTCCTTTTTCCAGAACTATTTTAAACATAACATGGTATCTGTGCATAATATTTCAGATGCATATGAGAAAAGAAGAGCAGGTATGTTTAGAAGCTGGATTTGAACATCCAAAGCATCTGTCGAAATACACAGGACCTGACTGAAAACATTTAAGGGGATTCTAAGGCACGCATCTAAGAAGTGTGTTTGAAAAACAGTGATAGTTCAAGATGCAACTCAAGTCAAACGGTGCTCTTACCTCGTAATGCTCTCTGGACTGAACCGATTTCAGTGAGCTGATCCAGTCCTCCATTTCTTTCCTGTTCTCAGCACACAGGATAAGCCTTCGGAACGGTGTAATTACCTACAGGGAGACAGAGATCCGGGGAGATGAGAGCGGAGCGGAGCGTCTCACCCGCCTGCCTGACTGACTGCGACTGACGATGAGATCTCCCCCTTCCCACTCTTTAAGACAACGCTCGGGACAAGCCCCCCCACCACTCGTCTCCTCTTTAACGGCCACCTCCACCCCTCAGGTCTTTTCCTCTCGACTCGTTTCGGATGCTTGAGCGAGATTTAGGCTGACAGGCGGAGAGCCCGAGAAAATGCTAAAAGCCTGTTTCATAACAGGGGCAGCCTCCAGGCGAGTCAACCCCTGCGCTTTTAATATGGCTATAATTTATTGATAACGCCACCCTTAACATCTCCACATGCTGGTGGCACACGGCAGCGCGACAATTGTTTTCACTGCAAAGCGCGTGGTGAAGCAGGTGTTACAGTCTTTATGGAATTACAGCTTACCACCTGCATCAAAGCAACAGCGCAGATTCCTACATAAATCACTTTCTCATTTTGGCTACTCTGGTTTTAAAGACGCGAGAGATGCATTTAGGTCATTTTTGTAGATTTACAATATTTAGGAAGTGTTCGATGCAAAATATGACATTTGGTGGCCACTTTATATCAGAATGAAACCGTGGGAATTCCCGATTTACAGTTTTGGTCTGATTTTCGATCCTCAGATGTTGCTCTTTTATAGCTCAATAGGATTGACTACTGAGTTCTGAGTCAAAATTCTTTCATCATTTTTGTTCAACTTCATCTACAAATGAAGATATTTTTAATAAAACCTGAAACATTTCTGTCTCTCCTTTAAAAGAGCATTCCATCAATTTTAAGCTTCAAAAACATAATAAATGCACCATAAAACTACTCCATATGAACCATGACCGCTTTATATGATGAACAGATTTAGGCTTTTATTCATAGAAAACATTCATACATAGAGCTCATCGCATGCGATAAGCAGAAGCTCAAACGTGCTTGCTTGATGCAAATGATGAGGTTTGTTCTAAACATTATGCAATTAAGGGGATAGTTCACCCAAAAATGAAAATTATGTCATTAATTACTCAAGGGAACTACCATGTTCAAGGCCCAGAAAAGTAGTAAGGACATTGTTAAAATAGACATCAGTGGTGCAACCTTAATTTTATGAAGCTATGAAAATAATAAAGTCATTATTTTTGTTTTCTTTGCACACAAAAAGTATTCCTGTGAGCTTAATATAATTACGTTTGAACTACTGATGTCACATGGACTATTTTAACAATGTCCTTACTACCTTTCTGGGCCTTGAACATGGTAGTTCCCTTCATGTCTATGGAGGGTCAGAAAGCTCTCGCATTTCATCAAAAATATAAGTGTGTTCCGAAGATGAACGAAGGTCTTATGAGTTTGGAACGACAGAATTATACCTTTAAGGTTAAACTTGTGATTAACGTATTTGATGTGCTATGAGCATCTGCATTGATCCGTGCTTATATGTGATCGTTTTGGTTGAATGGACTTTCAATGGAGGGACAAAATTGCTCAGGTTTCATCTTAATTGTGTTTTGAAGATGAATGGAAGTCCTATGGATTTTGGATTGTTAACATAACTTTAATTTTTAAGTGAACTATCCCTTTAGGTATCACGTTTATCTCCAAAAATACAAATGAAAAACAAGACGATTTTTGATATACAGTAAAAACAATAAAATTAGTGTGGACAGCTGAGATAATTTGCTTGTAAAATTTCGTTTTCCAGTCTCCATTTGCCATCTTTTAGTCTCATGGCTGTCGACTGACACTCAACAGAAATTATTGCATTAAAACACTGTTAAAATACAAACTTGCTCGTTTTCATCATATCTATAATCTACAGTGAGCTGTCATCACAGATCCGAGTTTAGCACAAGTGTCAGTGTTCTCAGTTAATTATAAAGAGCTGTAAAAGAACCTTGTATTCCTGGCTGCAATAATAAGCTCACATGGATGCAATAGATAAACCCCATCTGTTCCTGTTATAAATGCCTCTACCATAAGTTGCCTCACTCATTTTTGGAAAACCAGTCATAACCATCTGGCATGATGGGGTATGAATCGTTTCTAATTACGTTTTTCCTAGCTGGCTACTACAGTTTTCAGATGTGTGGTTACCAAATAAACAATGCTATCGCTCTTACACAACAGCATATAATCCCCCTATGAAAAAAATCACAGTGGCTATAGCTGGCGCACGAGTGGATGACAGGGGAATTCACTGAAGATATCTCCTAACAGCAGCGGAGGTGCTGAGAGAGAATTACACACGCAACAGAGTAATGTGGATGTCAGCGTTGTAGCTCATTATCTTCGCCATTTGAGCGGCGGGTGAAGATACAGTAGCTTCATCCATGGCTTGTTAATTCTTACTGTTCTTTAGTGCTGTTGGATCCGAGTGTTGTCAACCCCCAGCCCCCAAAAATCCACAAACTCATTAGTGGCTTCTGCCTCCATGGGACTTTCTTTACCATTTGACAATAAAGCCGAAGTCAAAAGGCATTAGCAGTGCACCATTAAAAGAATAGTCTGGGCTCAAAAAGCTCTAACAGCAGCACTTGTTTTTAATAGGAAATTTTGCAGTTATGCTAATGCACTTAGAGTCTATGGAGCCAGAGATCTTAAATGCATTTGAGTTTGGAATGACATGAGGGAAAGTAAATAATGAAAAAAATGTCCCTTTCTTTTTCCCTCGTACAAGTCTAATAAAGCATCTATAATACTGTGATTTTAAATTCATTCTGCAATTTTCCTTTATACTATATATATATATATATATATATATATATATATATATATATATATATATATATATATATATATATATATATATATATAAAATATTTTTTTTTCTATTATAATTTTTTTGTAAACTCAACCTGTTTGAATGTTGCTACATGAAAAAATAGATATTATCTTACTGCACTGTAAGGAATTAAAATCTCAAAAATATATAGTTACTAAATATATTAAATATATGGTTACTAAATCTACATTTTTCAATTGGCCTAACTGAATTAATAAAATAAATTCGTGTTATTCAATTTGGCCAATTGATCAGTCAATTGAAAATTTGGAGTTTTTTTACAGTGTGTAAGTCCAGGTTCAGGTCAATGACAAAAAAAAAAAAAAATCTTTTGAAAATATAGTTTAAAACACATAATACATTTTAAAGAAATGTTTAAAATGGTAAATGTAACAAGGCATAAGATGTTGAATATATTATTCAAGAAAGAAGTATATATTCTAACAAAACTGTGAATAACTAATTCATAAATATAATAAATATATAGGGTTTCGTGGTGTTGTGCCACATGACGTTACTTTTCGAATTGATCAGAAATAGCATCTTAAAAACATTTTAAGATACATTACTTATTCAAACAGACAGTCTTGAGGGTCTGAAGGGGTCTTCTCTACAATTTGCACCACATGACTTTCTTTCAATTAAACTTTGTATCACAATTATACAATTGTATCATCCTGAAATCTGACTGCATTCTGCAAAAAATCTAAAATCATTTTTATTTTAAACAATAACAACATTTAATCGCTTCTCTTTTTAGGCTTTAAATGTATTTTATACCAAATGAATTCATCTCAATTGGCATTTCATCACAAATCAGAAGAGTTTAGCTTGTACTGAACACAAAATATGCATTGAAATGGCAACCCACATTGCATAAATACTGAATAAGAACAAGCTTTGCAGTGCAACTTGATCAGTCGTCAGGATTGAATGATTTAACCTCTTTTAAGGTGACTCTTTTGTCCAACCAGATAAGGTCATTTGAAGCGTAGAGTGTCTCTCCAATCATCTGAGGAGCCTCTTCTTCAGGAAGACACCTCCTTGGTAAATACCATGCTGTGCCAGTGCACCACGCAGCTGCTATGTAAGGGCTCAGTTGTCCTTCACTAGCTTGTAAATGACAAGTGTTCTGCGAGGCATGTTTAGCAGTGCAGCGTGGAGCTGTGAAGGGCAGTTCAGTCCGAGAGCTGCGACAGCTTCATGTTTATTTACATGTTCACCATAGATACTGCAGATCTAAAGCACAAGCAGGAGAGGCTGCGTATCATCTTCAAAAACAAATAAAGAAGTCACACTGTCCAGGCTACGCTGTCAGCTGCGGAAAGAGACGCTGGAATTTTCCAAGCGTGTTATTTCATTACTTATAAAGCTATTTGATTCATTTTTGTTGCCAAAAAAACATACCTATCAATTCTCATGCCCAGTCATGATGCAGTAATCACATTAGCATTCATCTTTCTCCCTTACACAATCAAACACGGGCAACTCCCAGCTCATCCCTGCCAGCCACTTACTCTAAAAGCCTCTTCAACCGCCCGAGCTGAGGAAAGTGATTTCTCATGTGCGCCATCACTGCAGATCATGATGACATTCAAATGGAGTTTAGACAAACTAGAAAAAGATTTCACTCTTTTACAACGACGGGGTGTATGAAACCGGTTCTGAAATGGCTCACAATGGTCGACTAGTCATCAACAGCTGACATGCTGATAAGTGAGATGTTTTAGAGAATTGCAATGTTGCATAAAGCAATTTAACAATAGAAAATTGTCATTAAATGTGGGTAAAAATTACACACTTAAAGTATCTGACACAAAAAAATGCATGTTAACTGCCATAGTTCAGGGTTATTATAGATAACTAAAACTATAAGAAACTGTTACTTGAAGTAAAGCCAAAATAACTTAAACTGAAATAAAAATCTGTAAAAACTATATAAAAAAAACTATATAGACATAAAGAAATAACAGAATTATTAAAACAAAAACAAAATAAAACAACAATTGACAACAAAAACTACTACACAATATTAATAAATTTAATATCTCACTGACATTAAAATAACACTGCCCCAGTTTGCGGTGTCAAAATAAATAAGTAAAATAGCACCAGTCTGCAGACACAGTTCTTAACAAATTTATCTATTACATTTTTCTATGTGTCCAGATATGGGGAAAGACTATCATGCCTTAATTTGTTTTATTTAAAATAATAATAATAATTATTATTATTATAATGACTTACAAATTAATCTATTTATGTTGTATTTGACATCTATTTTTGTTTGATTTTATTTCTGTGTCTAGAAATGGGGAAAGTCTATCATGCCCTAATCTGTTTTTTATATATATATATAAATCATAATTCATTTAATGACTTACAATTCTAAACAAATTAATCTATTTATTATGTATGTGACATCAATTTTAATTTAATTTAATTTTATTTTTATGTGTCTAATTATGAGCAGAGACTAATGACTTAATTTTTTTATATATATTATTATTTTTTTCCAGAATGTATTTAATAGCTTACAATTCTTAAGAAATTAATCTATTTACAATGTACTTGAAATCAATTTTTTTTTTTTTCTGTGTGTCTAGTTATGGGGAAAGACTAAATTTTTTAATATATTGTTTTATTATTATTACTTTTTCTTCATTGTTTTCTCACTGATATAGCAATCTATATATGTTTTTTTTTATTACATGGTATTAAAATGAATATATTATACTTAAAATATGCTTTGATACGAACAATTATTACTATTTAAGTAGTCAAATTTGATGATTGTATTATGGTTTAAATTAATCTCAAGACCCCTTGAATCTGTTCTGTGCACTCCAACCACATGAGCTTTACACATAAACAGCCCTTATGAAACATGCCAGTTTGAGATCACGAATCAGAAAGCAACCTGAAACAAGCCTAATTACACTTGGTTTCCAGTTCACATTTTTTTGACTAGTGGTTCAGCCAACCCCCCAATTATTTAATTTTGAAAAGAAGTCATTTGCGCATTGCTACTACTCTGCAGGACCGTTTGTTTGTGTATGTTTGTGGCCAAGTCATGTACTAACTGATAGTCAATGGAAATACAAGTCGAAGAACAAGCAAAGCCACCAAAATGAGAACCGGCACCATTTTGGTAGAAACTGGTCAAAGAAGTGGCACTCGAAAAAGCAGCAGTGAGGTAAAGAATGGCTCTCAGACCAGTGAGAGAGTCCCCATTGAGTGAAGGCACTGACTTTTGTCTGGGGAAAGTGAAGCCGTTCCAGTTCAATACTCAGGAAAGGGCAGTCAAAGAAGGCACCAGAGCTGCTTTATTTAACACAGGCCTGAGTCCGTGACACTACAGAACATTCTAGAGTTGATAGATTAAACCCTCAATGAAGCTCTGGGAGAAAACAGCTCTGGATTTGATGGAAAGCTCCTCGTGATCAGATACAGTAGATCTCAAAGTCTGCTCATTGTTCTTGATGCAGTGAAATAATCCAAAAACCACAAACCTACTACTACTCATACATTATCATTCATTTATATATTATTATGTGTAATAAAAAAATTAATTCAGGCAATGTGAATATATGATTTAACTAATACAGCAGGAATTTAGATTATAGCACAATGTTAAAGGTCAGATAATGCGGGGCTAAAAGGTAGATATTTTCACCCTTTTACAATCATTTCTAAACAATGTTTATTAATCAAGAACTATAATGTTTAGCTTTCTGATCGCTGTTAGATACACTTGCTCCATCGCGGTTAACTCCAGCCAATACAGAGTTCCTCATCTTTTCATACCACAGGAAAGAGATACTGCGTTTAATTAAAGCGCTCCCTCGTCGTACCCCTTGAAGTCTACATTATTTCACATTAGTGAGCCAGCGGATTCCCTCTGGACAAAATTGATTCTTATTTCATTAGATCTAGCTCAGTCTATATATGGACCTTAATCTCTGGCGGGTCAGGCCCATTTTTTTCTAAGAAAGATCATTAAGGACATATCAACAAAGTTGATTTTTAATAATATTTCCAATATGCTTTTATCGTGTAGATTTCATTATCATTGTTCCTGTATTGATCTGGTGTGCTTTACCAGACTTCATAAGATTATTCATCATTAAATAAGCTACATTAGTAAGAACATCACAGATAAAGTGTCTCAAACATGATTTAACTGTTTACAAAGGACTGTCGAAATAATGCTGACAGAGTATTCTGCTTTGTCCTTTTAAAACAGCTCGATGTCGATGAGTGTGACAAACTGAATTCCATTTAGAATTTTTAAACACTATTCTAATTATGAGGCGGGTCTCAAAAATGGTAAATAGCACATAGAATGATGAATAGAGAATAAATGAACACTTCTAGAAAGTGCATGCATTGGAAAAGACTTAGAAAATTTAAATAAATAAACTAAATTAAATATGAAAGTAGTAGGATCATTTAAACTACACTATAAGTTAACAATTCCAGTGGCAAAGATGTAGTTTTTGGAGTATGTTTTACAAGAAAATATCAAGTTTCTAAGTTTAATTATTTGTGAAATATACTAGCTAATTTTCTAGAGTGAAAATGGTTTAAAAGGGAATCTTACATTAGCGTTTTCACTGTACTTAAGGGGGAAAAAAACAGGTAATGAAAAATAGACCAAAGATATGTACTTTCCCTTTATACGTCCAAGCAGATTTGAACCTAAAATCTGATCTGATCATATTTGGTGTCAAGTACGCACGTGCAAACATACAGAAAATGACATTAATAAACACTGTCCTAAGTCTCTCCCAATTCTGTACCATCTCGAGATGCATCAGTCTGCTGCACCATTAAAACTAAGCAGCATAAATACAAAATGACAAATCCATTTGCGTGTAGCCCTTTAAAAGCTCTAGCCGCAGCCAACTGAGGATAATGGAATCTTGTTCTCGAAAGCTGGCGACGAAGAGCACTTGCTGCTGGAAGCTTTGCCCCGCTCACATCACGTGTACCTCAAGGTGCAGCGTCCTGCCTTTCCTCTTACACGCTCAGAAACCCTCACAGAGCTCAACCAGAATATAAAGACAAGTTTCCATTCAGGTAGTGAGCAGAACCCAGTTACAGTATTCATGCACTCACCAGCGATCCGCTCTCAGCTGCACCGCTGCTTCTGGAATCACGAGCCGATGCCTGTGAGTCTGTTTGTTAAGCCTGGTTTCTCCGGGGTTGCTCTCGCCCTCCCCAACCGCTGCAGAGCCCTCCACCGCTCAAGGAACAGCCCACCGGAGACACATGCAATGTCACATGCACCGCCACACTCAGCGCTTCCACATGGCCATACACATGAGTGCAAATCTCGATGGACGAATAAAGAACGTTTCCTGCATACTAAGTAGCTGTTTTAAGACGTCGCGTGTGTTTAAGCTGGACCCTGTTCTCCATTACAGCGCGCTCCAGACCACTGGTCAAGTCAAGCAGAAGCGAGTCATTAAGGAGAGCAGGCTAGCGTTCGCCTCTTCCCATCATCCCTCATCACTCGCTGTGCCTCCGTCCTCCAGTATCTTTCACTCGCTCTCCGCTTTTGACTGTAGCCCTACACCACCGGGAGGTGTTTGTGAGTGACATCACTCGAGGATTTCCTTTTGTTCCGCAGACATATCACTTCTTTCTCTCTCTCTCTCTCTCTCTCTTTCTCTCAGAAACACACAGTGCTGTGGGCTATTTTTAGCTCACAGCACGACTACAAAGCAGAAGGTTGCTACACTCTGAAAAATGCAGCAAAAATGGAGCCCAAAGTGGCTGCGCATTATGAAAAGGTGCCTGCTTTAGAAAAGAAAATTGCAAGGGAAATCGATTTTGTCTCGTTTGTTTCTTCTAGAGTGCAATGAGATAAAGTGCAAATGGAGACTTTAGGGCACGTCTACTGCTTTTCAGGATATTCTCTGGGGGATAAAACCCAGTAGTCTCTCAGTAATGCCACAAACTCCGATTTGTGCTCAAGATATTGTACAAGAAATCTGATATCAATTCTTCTCCAACATATTTCATCAAATTATTCCAAGCTATGCTATAAAAATGTAACAGATCATACCCTTTCTTTGTAAATAACTTTATCCTAATACTATACTATACTATACTATACTATACTATAATATAATATAACTTAATTCCATCAAGAACATTTTCAAAAGTATTTTAATCATTTTTAATGATTAGGCATGTCTCAATAACTTTAAAGACTACTTAAATATTAATATAGACTAAATTAACACTTCTAGAAAGTACATTTCAGAAAAAAAATGAATGATAAAAAATATAAAGTTAGATGATTAGAATTCTTTTGTAAACTACAGTATGTATATATATATATATATATATATATATATATATATATATATATATATATAAAACATTTTTTCAAGTTATAAATTACAGTGGCAAAAATGCAGATTTTTGGAGTAAGTTTTACAAGAAAATACTGTTTTAGTCTTTCTACTTTTTTAGTTTATTTATTTGTGAAATTTACTGGCGAATTTACTAGTTGGTTTCAAAAGGAAATCCTACATCATTTTTGCTTTCAGTACACTGAAGGAAATAAAGAGGATTAAAAACGGACCTAAGATACAGACTTTCCTCTTATATGCTCATGCAAATTTTAACCTATTGTGAATTTTTTTTTTTATTCTAGACCGTTTTGTGTCAAGTTTGCACATGCAAACATACAGAAAATGTGATTCTGACTAATAACTAACTGAAATGAACTGATGAAGTTTTAAGTCTATCACAATTTCTTTGTGCTCAAAGTCAAACATTTCTCATCAAATTATTCCAAGACCAGATGATCCAAGCTATGCTATTTAAATTCATTAATAGGTTTTGATAGATTTTGGAAAAATAAAAAACACAATAAAACTGTGGCTATTTTTACTTCAACTTCAGTAAAACATTACAGAGAACTCCATTATGTATCTTGTGACATAAAAGAGCAACTTCTGAGCGATATAATTCTCCTGTGAGCAAACCTTCAAGAGCCTCAGGAGACCACTAACCAGCACAGAGCAAATTCCCTCAAAATGAAGTTTGTCATTTCTGCCCGACAGTGTCAGTGGGATCACAAAAACAATGCTTTCAAATGGGTTTTGAGTGGGTTTGGCTTGCTCAGAAGTGTGTAATGTATTTCTGAAATCTCCAGATCAGCACGCTTGTTCTGAAGAAAAAGAACACACACTTTATTGCCAAAAAAGCATCTACATGGGCCTAGGTAAGTATAATGAGCATCTGTTATTTTTCTTGGTAGTGGGTGATTTCTTTTTTCTGAGGGGAGCGTAGAAGGGGAGCGTAGTGTGCGTTACACACACGTCCACACGGCCCACTGTTAAACAATATGTCAGCGATCAAATCATCCAAAACATGCTCAGTGGAGCACTAACATCTCTGCTGCTAAGAATAACCCCTCGCTCTCCTCAGAGCTTTTTTAGTCCGCCGTTGTTTCTTTTTATAGCCGTGCCTGGGGAGCAGGCCTGCAGTTTTTAGAAGGACACGACCACAGTCCCTGCGCCACGGCGTGTTTGATCGCAGCTGACGACACTTGTTTACTTGCTCGCAATCGCAAACACACGTTATACCATGGAAAAGCACAACAACACAACCCTGAGGCAGCATTTGCATGTTTCACAGTGCAGAGAATAAGTAACTTGCAATGATTTTCTAATAGTGGATGTTTCTGGGATCTCTGAAGCTTAAGTCGTTGTACGTCTATAGTAAAAAATGAATCGCTTTGTGTTCCCATTTGCTCCATTAGAAAAATCCTGTCATGTTCCTGCACGATCGTGTATCCAAAAAATACAAATAAAAATTTAAGAGAATTACAGCAGTCAGAAAAGAGACAGATGCCAAATTTACTCTCTCTCCAATCAGATGTTGTATTAGAAACGTTTGTGGGCAATGGCAATGTTTTCTTTTTGTAATTTAATGACAATATAATAAAACACAAAGTATAATGTTAAAAATGAGCATTTCAAAATGTTTTGCTAGATTTATGATGTTTTGCTAGAAACGTGCCATCACAGTAGTAAGGGTAACACTTTATTTTGAGCCAGCTTTAGACATGTTACTAACAATTTTTCTTTTCATTTCTTTTTTTTTTTTGGATGGGTCCACAACATACAACATACTGGCTATGAGAAACTTCCCAAGTATATGTCAACTTATTCTACTTATTCTACATTCTCACCTAAAATACTTTTAAAACTACATGTCATGACACGATAACATTTTGAAAGTTATCCGAATAAATAGTGGTTGAAATCACAATGCTGCGTGAACTCAACTGGCAGAAGCCCCTCCCATGACTTGAATTCACATCTGTTGTGAAGTGAGTTTCACGCGCGAATGAAGTGAGTAAACTCAAAATTTTCAAGCATCCAATTACGTGCGAATAGTGCGATTTATTCGCGCAAGTCGCGTCTGGTGTGAACGCCCCATGAGAGTTAGTAGACATGTGGTTGCAAATGAATTAGAATTAGTTGACATGTAGTTGCAAAGTTTCTTATAATTAGTAGTGTCTATTAAAACAAAGTGTAACGAGTTTTGAGTTATAAAAATCTTGCAATCCTGTTTCAAGCAAATACTGCAATACAAGCCAGGTTTTCGAATTTGAATTAAAAACACAACAACAACAAAATAATAATAAAGTCACGTATATTAATCCAAGAAATTTTGCCAAATACGCACTTTTGCAGTTCGCTTTGGCACCAAATTCTCCACCATCATCTTGTCAGTCATGTCTTTTTACTCTATCCACATAACTAAAATCTCAGCTTTCAGCTAGTAATTGTAGGGTCATTATCCAACTGAACTAAATAGTTTTACTTTATATATATATATATATATATATATATATATATATATATATATATATATATATATATATATATATATTAGGGCCGGGACTCGATTAAAAAAATTAATCTAATTAATTAGAGGCTTTGTAATTAATTAATCGAAATTAATCGCATTTTAATCGCAGATAAATATTTGACCTGAGAACAGTGAGAAGTAATTTTTTTCACATGGATTTATAGTATACCATTGAATAATGACTGAATACATAAGCTTAAAGGAACACTCCACCATTTTTTTAAATAGGGCTTATTCACATTATTTCCTACATTTAGATAGGTGGGCAAATGCATTTTTGTGTCAGTGCATACATTGTTTTAGTTTGACTGGGTCGGCGTTAGCTTAGCTTAGCACAATGAATGGAATCCTTTGTTGCCAGCTAGCATGGCCTGAGTAAAAGTGATAAAAAAAAAAAACCCACCTAATTACTTCTTGTGGCCTGCGTATTCACAACGAGTACAAATAGCGATCCAGATTAACACTAGGCGATTTCCTAGGCAGATATTGACTTGGGACTATATTATGGGGAAGCACAGGCGAAGCACTGCTGCTTCGGCGCAGAGAATCACGCAACACATGAAAACATCAACTCTATGTGAATACAGGTATAATATGGGTCGATCTATACATGCGTCATGATTAAAATAATCACTTACTCTGTGGACAGCTGTCCATTTGGTCCATTTGGTTATTTTTGTTCAACCAAGTCTAGCAGACCAGTGCAATTTTTGCCATGAAGTGTAGCAATAGCATATTTAGAAATAATTTAGAAATAGTACATTTCAGAAATTCAGGAAGCTCATAGGTGCTGGAACCTTCTGTAAAGTGTTTTTTAAGTAAAACACAATACTGTCAATTACATTCAGAACATTGGAAACACTGACTATTAGAAAACATCTCTCTGTTGCTTCAGAGGCCATAACATACTAAGTCCAACTCTCAATAACCTTGGCCAAAACAATAAAGAGTTCAACATAAACTGTTGCACCAACAAAATAATACATAGTTCAACATAAAGTGTAAAGTCCACGCTAGCTGCTATATGTTTTGCGTTGAGGTGATACTTGAGGCTCGATGTGCTGCTGCGGTGATATGTGAACGCTAGTTGGTGCTCCAGTATAATCGGTCCGACGAAACTCATCCTGTGAGAAACGTTCCGCGGTGCAAAAATAAGTTATAAAAAATGCAGGAAATTTTTTTCTGTAATTAATTAATCTTAGTTAACGCGTTATTTTTTGTGTAATTAATTAATCTCAATTAACGCGTTAAAGTCCCGGCCCTAATATATATATATATATATATATATATATTAAATGACAGTGGGGGCAAGTAATGTAATCAGTGAATGGACGAACACCATCCTGTAGTATCCAGCAGACTAATAGTCAGTATTACACATCTAATGTGCTGTCTGTTTGTGGATATTCACCTGTGTTGACATAAAGCGTGAAAATGGCCGCTTACCGTGAAACTATTGTTGACATTCTTTGTGCTTGATTCGGCAACACTGGCATCTGAGAGATCCACCTCGTCGAAAATAAGAGACTGTGGACAGGAGGAGAAACAGAAGGAGAAGAGTAAACATTGACGATCACAGTAACGCAACAGATTTAGCTTATGCTCATAAAAAAAAATCTTCTGCACAGTAATGCTGAATACTGTTCTACTGAAATGACACGGAAATGAGCTTATTGAGCTACTGCTTATCCTATGCACTACCATGCGTGTGTGCTATATGAGTTTAAGATGGATGGCAGATAGCTGGGTGTGTTATGACCTCCTCCATCAGCGCAGAGAGCAGAACTAAAGGCCTGAGATAATAATAATAGCAGTGAGAACCTCTATTAGGAGAGCCAGGATGTTAGAAACTACTGTTGACTAAATTGATTAAATGGCAACACAATATATCATACCACCCGGCCCTATGTATAATCAGCTTCATGCATGAACTCCAAAAAGAGATACGTATTTGAAGGATAAAATAAGTATTTCCAGGCTTCTTGAGACCTTTCCATCAAGTTTGAGTGGCTGATATTTGAGTAAACGATGCTTGTAGTATACTCAGGCAGTGTAAACAGTGTGACATCCTATTTATGATCTGTAGGCTTGACCACTCTACAGCATGAATCTGTCACAGACCATGCAAACAAAACCCCCTCGTCTGAACACAGCAGGGTGATCAGCCACCTCGTTTCTGTCTGTGAGGTCTGTGTCGTAACACCCAGCTCTCTGCCGCCATGTGCTAGTGCCACTCCATGTCATTCAGGAGCTATGCAGGAAGTGCTAGCTTGCGTCATGGCAGCTGCATAGCTATGAACTGCAGATTTTTGCCGACTTTCTCTCCTGATTCGGATCAGACCACGGACACAACGGACCCCTGAATGCCATCCGTAACCATAAGGTGGGCAGAGAACATATGAATGGAGGCGAACAAACTCAATGAAAGGCTCGTGGGTAAAACATCTCCCCTCAGACACGGACAATGACATACAAGGCACGTCTCCAGGACTCTCCTCTTCAGATGCTTAAACAGACAAGCAGACGCGGAAATGATGTGATGCCGCTTTGGTTGTCCAGTGAGGAGAACGGGCATCCCGAACAATGCCAGCAGGGTGATTGGCGGTCAGCAATGTCATTGATGAAGGCTAGAGAGATAAAGAGGGGGGCGCTGCTGTTGCTGACCCGAATCGCCACCAAGCCTTCTTCCGATCCACTGGCGCCAAGAGCGGGCGGCTGACGACGGGCACCGCTCCAGCAGACGGAAAGCACCCTCCAGCACACACGGCTACGAGAGACTCGATACTGCCAGCGGGTCAAAACGCCACCCGCCTGCCATAGAGCAACCACACACACACACACACACACACACACACATAGTGATGTTATAGGCATGGTAGAAGGTGCTATGCAGGTGCCCATGTGCAGCTCTTCAGTCCCTCTCAGCACAGGCATGCCCAGTAACTCCTGAGAGGAACCATGGTCAAGCAGGTTTTTTTACCCCCTTACCTTAGATCACTCTGTAGGGCTTACAGGGGGCTTACTTTACACTGTAAAAAATGTTGGCATCATTATAAAAAATGTTTTTGAACACAACTGGACTTTCTTTATCAGTAATTGCATAACATTAAGAAGTGCAATGGTTTACTGTTTTTAAGGCAGCAAGAAAATGTTTGAAATTTTTTACAGTGTAGTGAGGGAGTAGAATCAGTATCTGGATATAATGAAAGAATAGCTCACCTTGGCATCCTTGGCATAGTAGAGCGTCCGTCCCCGCAATTTGAAATAACGCTTTTTCCAACGCTGGAACGAGCTTGTCTGTTTCAGAAGCAGCCCTTCCTTCACGCTTGTCTGCAGAAAGAGAGAGGCAGAACAAGAAGTCAGGAACCATTTAAGCGTTTGCACACAACACAAAATCACTAATAGTGATGAATAGATTAGCTCTGTACATGTTTTATTGTTCCAGAGCTAAGACACCTCATTTGTGCTACAATCGAAGGTAGCTATATATCCAGACAGTATGCTTCAATGCCAGAATCCTCAGTAAAAATATCTTAGATCTTTGAGTTCAGCTCATGATAAATGGGGGCAAAAACAAAAGTTTTGCGTTTAGAATTTTTTTCTGTGTATATATCAGTTGGTGGTCATATAATTAGAATATCATCAAAAATCAAACGCTGTCTGTTGTTCAAGAGTGGCTTGACACAAGGAGTGCGACAGCTGAAACCCATGTCTTGCATACGTCTGTGTGTAGTGGTTCTTGAAGCACTGACTCCAACTGCAGTCCACTCTTTGTGAATCTCCCCCACATTTTTGAATGGGTTTTGTTTCACAATTCTCTCCAGGGTGCGGTTATCCCTATTGCTTGTACACTTTTTTCTACCACATCTTTTCCTTCCCTTCGCCTCTCTATTAATGTGCTTGAACACAGAGCTCTGTGAACAGCCAGCCGCTTTTGCAATGACCTTTTGTGTCTTGCCCTCATTATGCAAGGTGTCAGTGGTTGTCTTTTGGACAACTGTCAAGTCAGCAGTCTTCCCCATGATTTTGTAACCTACAGAACTAAACTGAGAGACCATTTAAAGGCTTTTGCAGGTGTTTTGAGTTAATCAGCTGATTAGAGTGTGGCACCAGGTGTCTTCAATATTGAATCTTTTCACAATATTCTAATTTTCTGAGATACTGAATTCTGAATTTTGCTTAGTTGTCAATTATAAACATCAAAATTAAACAAAATAAACATTTCAATTATAACAGTCTGTAGCTAATGAATGAATATAATATACAAGTTTCACTTTTTGAATGGAATTGGTGAAATAAATTGATGATATTCTAATTATATGACCAGCACCTGTATATGTGTATATATATATATATATATATATATATATATATATATATATATATTTGTTGAAAATTGTAAAAGTAGTGTGAACATTTAATTGACACTGACAAATCAAAGGCACGTTCCTTTGTCAGATGGAAAAGTTTTCTCCTTTTTTTTTTGCCATTTCCTGTGAACATATTCGTACCAGTGCTGACTGAGTGACATGAAACAGACGGGGCAATAAAAAAATCCTCTGTCCAACTAGCTAGTCAAGTAAGCTAAATTATAACCTTAAATATGAGCTGTTCCTGCATAGACACCATCCAATTATATCCCAGCTATGTAAACAATGTTATAATGTACTAAACAAAGAGAGGGCATGTGAGACTTAACATGAGCATAAAGGAAGCAGAATTTGAAACTCAATATCAGCTCTGGACGTCCACAGGGACATGTGCACAGTGTGGGTCTGCCCTGCCAGGGGAAGGAACAGGAAGCCTTGCCAAGATCAAGTGTGCTTCAACACCAGTTTCATGCTTGGGAGGGGAAAGACAAGGCAAAAGGCAAACAAGAAAGGAAGCCCATTACTCAAAAGATCCTGCCCTGCACAGTGCCACTGTCCCCTTGGCAAGCGTGAACTCACGGAAGCCACAAAAGGAAAAGGCAAACGATCTCAAACCCAAGATATTTATTAGCAAAAAGGCTCCATGAAAAACCTTTAACATCCATGAAACCCTTCCACTGCAAAAAACATTCTATCCTCTCTTAAATACAAAGAATCCAAATGGGGTTTTCACAGTGATGCTCTAGAAAAAGATTTTGGAATTTTTAAATATAAATGTATAAAAGTAGCGTAGTGGGGGGAGGGGCAATTAGACATGTTCTGAAATAGTACAGAATCTCCGGATCTAAAAACAAGCAAAGAAGATGCAGAAAAAAGTGACTGAATCATTGCTTATGCACATGTAAGATAAAGTGGTCATCACACATTCAACAGCATATAAACTACGATCTACGTTTTGTTCATCATTCTGAATCTGATCTGTACTTGACGTTAGGCTAAGTTTACAAGAATGTGTTTTTGTTTTAAAATGCATAACTTTTGATACAGTTAAAATTGATTTTGATACTCCTGTCGTTTAAACTACTCCGCCGCTATTTAAAATGCTGCAGACCCTGTTTAAGTTTGAAAACTTTGGGGTTGCGTTTTCAGTGTAAACGGACAACGGTTAAAACACTTTCGCTTTGCGTATCCTTGATGACCGTGTAAACAATAACATCACGCTTATTGTTGTACCCACAGATATGTATAGATGCACTATTCGACCGTTCCAGATACGTTAAGTAGCAAAATCCACCACTTTGGGACAGTGAAGTTAACTTCATTCACCATAATTATCAATGAGTATTCAAAGATATACAAGTGTATAAATTGCTCTTGTAGATGCACACAGTCAACGTGCTCAAATGTTCGCAGACCGTTCCAAAAATGGCGGATGGCTAACTTATCACGGACCGTTTTAAAACAAAAACACACTCGTGTAAACAGGGCCTTTGACAAAAATGCAATTTTCTCAGCTTTTTGTTCAAAATATTCAAGCATTGATGTATGACGCAATTTTAAGAATAGTTCATTGAATTCTTCAACAGCATCACTATGAAAAATTACTTTTGGAACCTTTATTTTGAAGAGTGAAAGATAATCCATCTTAAACCTTCTAAGTGAAACTTTCCTCAAGATCATAAATTTTGCAGAGCCGGATAGTCTCCTGTGAAAGTGACACTCCAGATAACCCGATGCAGTTTTCAAAGGCAGCGCACGCGGTTTCGCCCCTGCATGGGCCGGAGGTCTTCGACATGGCGGGAGCGAGAGGAAGGCAGCCGGAGAGAGATGGGGGCCAACACCGAGGGTCATCCTGTCAGCCGGTCGCCTTGACTACACCATCATTAAACACCATCCCAGCCCCAACCGACTATAAACAAGGGCCATAGACCTGCGAGCAGTCAAGCTCCTTCCTGTCCATTCATCTACAAATATAGCAGGAACATGGAAGAAAAAAAAAAACAAACACAAATCCACAGGCATATATGGGAGGATGGCTATTTATAGCAGAGGAAATATGCTCTCTGAGGGGAGAATTACAAACAGAGACGCAGGGTTCGATCTGACATCCTGGTGCACAGCTGTGTCAACTTAAACAGTGAATCCATCCACCAGCGCACTCGGTGACACTACATCGCTGCTAAAACACCCCTTCAGCTCGGCTATAAAACACTGAACTCACTCTGCATTTACTAAAAATACCTGAGTGACATTTAATGATAAATGGATGAAAAATGAAGGTGTGGCTGTTGGTGAAATAGTGGAAAGCTTACTTCTTTGGGGTCTAATGGATATTTACCGAGAAGTTGAGTTGCATGTGAGTGACATGGCAACCTATGGCGTTCCTATTATAATGAATGAACAAAGCTGTATAAGCTGAGAGTAAGTGTGCTGATTTTAATGGGAGTCTACTTGTTTTTTCATGCCATGTTGAATCGCTTGCAGTGTAGGTGGGGTGTGAAACTGTTGAAATGGCATTTAATTGGTACATTAATCAGATTAACTCACTAAATGTTTCGCAGTTCAAGTTTGTTTAATAAACAGCTCTCAGTCATAATATGTGAGTTACCCACAGACCGGTGGAATAAACTATGGAGATTATGAAAGTAAATTATAATGAACATAGTATAGTAATATAATATAATGATTATATAAGTAATCATACATAGTAACAACCAGTCTAAAGTCGCTGTGGTATATTTTTAGCAATAGCCAAAAAAAAAAATTGCATGGGTCAAAATTATATTTTTTTCTTTTATGCCAAAAATCATTAAGATAAGTAAAGATCATGTTCCATGACGATATTTTGTAAATTTGACAATATTTTTTACACATTCAGGTTCCAGATTTTCAAATAGTTGTATCTCAGCCAAATATTGTCCGATCCTAATAAACCATACATCAATGGAAAGCTTATTTACACTTATTGACACTTAAGCTCCAGGGTCTTAAATACGAACTTCAAAGTTGGACTTGAATGCCGCTTCTTTCTCCTTTCTACCTTCACCTAGATATCCCCATTTATCTGTCACTAAACCTCCACTGGATGACGCAAAACACATCATTTTGATAAAACTACATATCAAACTTCTGTCTACAGAGCATTTCTACTGAATAGACAGCCACGTTTTATTAAAGTCCAAACATCAAAGGGTCATAATTTACTTTCATTATAAGATAAGACCAGTATCTGTTCTGCTTAGTGGTTTTTGGTTTTTGCGAGTAACTCATGACAGCATGTTCATTTCTAGTCGAAGTTTTTATGTTGAATATGTATTCCACTCACTCATGAAGTCACACCAGATGGATTTAATTTAATTTAAAGCCACTTTTCTCATAAGTCACTTTGGTAAGACCATGCATGCCAAGAATATGAATGTACGTAAACGCAAAGATGACTGCTTTTCCTTTTCTATGTCTCTAGCCATATCAGAAATGCATTTTTTTTTTTTATACACTACAGTTTGGGGTCAGTAAGGCTTTTTAAAGAAATGAATATTTTTTATTTAGAAATGATGCATTAAATTAATCAAAAAAGACTTTCAAAATTATACAAAAATTATCTCAAATGAATGCCTTTTAAACTTTCTAATCATCAAACTATGCTGAATAAATAAATAAATACAAACAAAAAAAAAATCACAGTTTCCACACAAATAATATGCAGAAAAACTGTTTTCATCATTAATTTTTTTTTTAAATGTTTCTTGAGCCACAAACATGCATATTAAAATGATTTCTGAAGGATCATGTGACTCTAAAGACTGGAGCAATGATGCTGAAAACACAGCTTTGCCATCACATGAATAAATTACAGTTACAGTTATTTTAAATTGCAATAATGTTTCTCAATATTTGCTGTTTTTGTGATCAGATAAATGCCGCTTTTAAATGCAAGATTTTCTTTCAATATTTTTTTTTTTTTTCATTGTACATAGTAGTGTTGGTACATTTGTTGGGTGTCTGTTCTGCATAAGTAAATGAAAATGTTACTGCTTTAACGTTCCTCTTTTGTTTGTGTTTTTTAGGCCAGTATAGTTCCCTTTTCTTGTCTTCAGTTCCCTTCCTGTTGCCAAGTGGGCTAAGAAGTGATCTATTAATAGACTGTTTCTTCACTAAACTGTAAGAGGGAGAACGGCTCAGTGCCAGACATACATGACTAACCCCACTGCGGTACACTGTACACCCACACCTCTCTCATCATCACGGACACACACTCTCTCACAGACACCAGTAAGCAACTCAAGCACGACTCACTGTAACCACACACACACCAGACTGACACACACATGCACACAACAGAAGCTCGATCAATGATGGCTGCTTCTCTTCTGAGAGGACACCACCAGCGTTTCTTCAGAAAGTGAGTGATATAACAGAAGGACATCCTGTGAATGAGGATATCCAGCCTCAGTGTTTCGCTGTCTGGCACATGTCTACAGTGTTTGAACCACACACACACATGCTTGCCTGTGCAGTATGAGAAAGCAGGTTCGCTGCAAACCCCAGAAATTAAATACACTACTGGAAACTAAGCCTGAGGGTTTTTTTTAATTATTATTCCTTTTTGCCGACTTTTGGACAGTGTTATTTTAATTTCAGTTTAATGTTTTGTAAATGTTTTGTGTAAATCTTTTTTTTTTTTTTTGTCTCTTAAAATTCTGTTTGAAAATAATTTTCTGTTTATTTACATTCGTTACTTATTTCTATTTATTTATTTCAGTTTTAGCTTCAGTAATGTTAGAACTTCAACTTAAACATTTATTGACTATTTATATGGTTTAAGAAAGATCTAAATTTAATTTCAGCTTTATTTAAATTAACAAAAATAAAACACTGTGGTGGAAATTATATTTTAAACAATTCTTTTAAATGGCTGTCTCTTTTTTCTTGAAAGGGATAATTTTTACAGTTAGCATAGGGATCATTTTACACATAATTATTTTTTATGTTTTTTTTCATAATTTGATGAAGTGACAGCTTGACTGAAAATGGTACACAATAAAAGACTCCATTTACAAATGATATTTACCTTCACTGAATCATTTTTTTTTTTCATCACATATGTGTCATCTAAAGCTCTTTCGGTTCACCTGGTAAACTACGCTAACCCTTTTTTTTTTTTTTTTTTTTTTTTGACGAAATTGTTGTTTGTGTTAGAAATGATGCCCACAACTGTTAGACAGTTTTATTTTCAAGTAATTTTTAAACAATAAGTATTGGCCAAATTTTTTTATGTTTTTTATTTATTTAAGAATGATCATTTATATGTGAAAAGTTGAAATCATAATTTTATGCCAACCCCTGTGATATAAAATTGCCTGTGGTTGAAGAAACATCCAATTGTTTATTCAACTAAATCTAATTTAAGGCCATATTTTAAAATTGTATAATACTGTATTATAATTTATGAAATGCTGAGTGGCCTCTAAGTGAATGGCATTTTGTTCTCTTCCTGAAGTGCATCTGGGTCAGTGCTGGAGGAGAAACACTTCACCTCTCTTGCAGGGTGCACTGACCTTGTAAAAAGACGCTTTCAGCAACATGTGTTCTTTCAGTGGGGCTTCAAATGAACTGAGCAACCCCTCCAAACATCCACAAGTCGAATAATTCAAGGCCACAAACACATTCGCTTCTTCAGCATCCCTTCAAGGCCAGTAAAGGAAAAGTTTAAAGCTGCTTTCTAACTGGATCAAACTAGCCGCAATAAGCAAGTCTGAGAGTGAAACCCCTGCATGACACAATTACAGCCAATCGCAACAAAACTATATACTAATATAGAGAAGTACCTACTGTATAAAATTTCACTTTAGTTGAGGTTACCCAAAGTGATGCCACAGAAAGTTAACTCTAATTTACTGTACATGGAAGAAATAGCTTTTATTTGGTTAGGACACCTGATGATTTTCTGTGATAGCTTGCTTCAAATCGAAACGCTTCTCTGCAATTTCTTTGAGGTGTATTTCAGTGTCTTGGAAAATATATTTTTAAAGAGTAGCTCACTCGAAAAGGTAAATTTCCTGACATTTTACTCGCCCCCAGGCTTAGATGTATTGGTCTTTCTTTCATTTCTGTGCCATTAGAATCAATTAACACAACTGAAAAATTCGTGTTTGATTAATAAATATGTTTTAATGGCAGATAAAACGCCAATATAGGCCCATATGACTATCTACTATCACACTATTTAATATAAAGATAGAAAGTGACACCGTTATAAAATTTCTGCAATAAAGTTTATATTTATTTTACAGCATAAATAAATTCAGCCGACCACTAAAAATAATAACGGATAGCTCTACGCCAAAAGTCACGACATCGGTTGAGTCGATGTTTGGCTGCATCAAGCAGGTTGTGATGATCAAACAAACAGAACAATGTTTTGATATCATCCAAAACCCCCACAGTGTTTATACTTTTGGAGGAATCAACCTACAAATTGTTTATTCAATGGCGAACAAGTATTTTAACACATCACCTTTATTCTGTTTGAACTGTCAGTCAGTGCCAGACATAACAATACTGATTATGTTTAATACTGTGCAAAGTCATGTAAACGTGTCCAACCCTGTTTTTATTGGTGAAGAGTCACAATGAAAGAGAAGGGAGAGCTATATTATTTTCAAAACAACATTGTGGTGGCAAAACAAAGTCACTATTCTTTCGATTATTGGTTCCACTAGTGCCACAGAAATCACAAACTTTAAAAAGAAAAAAAATGACATGTTTAATGATTTAAAAAAATTACATGAATACTTTATTTGTATTATTTATTTATTTATTTTTAACAGAAATAAGCTTGAACTGAGACACTACGCTAAGATCCCTAGTGCTATGTTTGCCAGGAATAACTGTCATTAAACCAACTGCTCTTAAAATAATCATCACTCTTTACGTCTGGAACATTTTTATAGTTCCCGGTACAAAGTAGTTTTCAATCCACAATTAGAGTAGCAGACAAAGTGTGACTGAGCGTTAGTTTATATGAAAAGTGTCAGCTGAGTAAATGTGCATTTATAAAACAGATATTTCTGACTCTATTTTGATGAGTGTTCAAACTCATGTAGATAAACACTTTTGTGAGCACATATTCGGAATAATGCGTTTACTAAGTTTACAGTTACCAAGTAGCACTGTAAACAGACTACAGTTCAACTAATGATTTACATTACTTGGCAGAAGAACAGTTCATTTTGGTTATTTATATTAATAAATGTAAGTATTTGTAATTTAGAGTCTGTTGCTGTCATTTTATAATAGCAATAAGCCACTTCTGGGCCGTGTATTACAGTGTGCGTTTAAGCTCTATTCATATAACTTCCGAACCGAAACTTCTGATTCTCTTTTTCTCTTTAAGTCACATCAAATACTGGCATTAAAAGAATCGAGGTTCAGTCTCTCTTCTGTTCATGAATGCGTCAGGTTTTGGCCACTTTGGTGAGATTCATCATTTCTCTAGACAGAACATAAGACCTGTGGGGCATTTTGAGGCAAAGCCGCCAGGAAGCTGGGCTTTGATGGGCACACAGCTTTTCACTGCTCACATATTTTTATGGATTTATATTTAAAGACAGCATTTTTTTTTTTTTTTGTTAAAATTAGCTGTAACTATATAAAAAAAACACTACATCTGCATCAATTTCAGATGAAGATATTAAAAGCTTCAAATTCTAAACTAAACTTTGAGAACTTTAAATAAAAAAAACTGTACATTTAGTCTGTTATACAAGCTTTTTATGTTCCCTTGTATTTCACACTGACATACAGTCACTGTATATTTTATGGTACAAGACTTATATTATTATATTATATTATATGGTACAAAATACTTAAAGATTCTTGAAGATTTTTCTCCTTTTGTGTTTCAAAGAAAATTGATTGCTTTAGAAAGTCACGAGGGTAAATACATAATAAAAGAATATACACTTTTTGGCGAACTTTCCCTATTGGTAAGTGACAAAAGCAGCACATTTCAATACAAAACAAGACAAATCTGTCATTTAAAAAATACCCTGGGGCCTTAATGATTAAGAAACAGAAGTATCCTCTGTGACTCTTCTATATGTGTGAATAGCACACCGAGTTACCACGGACACACCGCTCCATACTGAAAGTTAAAAATACCACTTTCACAGAAACTTTGTTGCACAGCTTAAACTGGTCCAGCAATTACACCTTGTCAGTTGTTGGCACATAATTTTCTCATCTCTAACGACACCGAGTCATTGTATACAGAGGAGGCAGAGCACAAGGTAACAATTACACTGGTCAGGACGGTCAGGCGCGAGGAGGGGAAGCGGCTGACAGAAAGTGAAACGCTGCTATACAGTCAGCAGGAGATGGGGAGGAGGGGACCATCATTAAAACCCGGTTTCAAAGCTGTCCAGACCCCCCACACCCTCCCCGGCTTCTTTACAGACAGCTAATGATCGTGAATGCCACCCCGTTTCCTCCGAACAAACGTTTTTGGAGTCTCTGCGGACCGACGTGCGATTGGCCTACAAGTACCCCCATTATAAGTGTCTATTGAAAGAATGAATGCTGGGTATGATGGGCCTAGTGAGGGGTCATTGAGAAAACAAACCAGTCAATCAGTCACTGTTAATCAAGATCATCTGAGACGGGGAATCTACAAAACAAGAGCCAATTACGAAGAGAATGCGAATTAGAGCGTAATGAGCTGAAGAATATTGCCTGTCTTTAGTCTCCTCCAAGGGTTATTGATTCATGATTCTTCACTCATAGGCGTCTTGTGGAAACGGGAATGATACATATGCATGGAATGTCAATGCCAAACAAGAGCTTTTGTCCCATGCACAATGGTGTTCAGGGTCACAGGGTTTCAGAGGGTTCGTGGTCCGAGCTAGAGTTATATCGGCCACGTTCATGCTGAAGATGAATATGGCTGTCACTTCTCTACTGAAATGCACAGTTTGGTTATTTATGGGAGAAATAACTACACTTTACAAGCACTGAAAGTGATGAAGGCAAATATGGTAAATGCTGATGAACATGCTAAGTGTATTTGCTAAATGTAAATGCATCTATGATAAACGAAAATATACTTTAATGCATTTTCATTCTTTTGAAACTTGTATATTTGTAAATGTATATATTTATAATCAAGTACATTATATGTGCTTTACTATGTTTGTCAGCACATGAAAATAATTGTACTTCTTTAAAGCCCGACAAAAGATTATTAAAACATTATGGTTTAAAAATGTATTTTAAAACTTGAATTTTGACAGGATTGCAGTGATAATTTGACTAATGGTTTTGATAATCATTTTTGGTGTTGATAATTAATTTTATCAATTTATCGAAATGAAAACAATCTTATGTAGGTTATGCAACTTAAGTAATTTAATGAAATGCATTGTTCTGAATGTTTTAGAGGTAAAATTAGCTGTCAACATTTAGATTATCTATATTCAATATATAAAAAAGTGTGCATTTATATAAATTTTTTTTATCTATATGAAAAATGCACATTTTGGCAAGTCTGTCAGATTTCAGTCTAACTGAAGCGAGTGCTGCCAGAACTCACTACAAACATGAGCAACACGGTTTGACAAACAAGCCCAAAATAAGCCACTTGACTCATCACAACAAGCCAGAATAGCCGATTGTACTCAAAAAAAGGGAAGCAAAAAAATGTGACCCGGATATATCTACATTTACAAGCAACTTTGCAGAAAATTAATTTACGGTATTCACTCCCACATCTGAACACGGATCTCACTCCTGAAAATGTGTGGCCATTGCTATAAAGTACAGCTCAACAATTAAATATGTTGTACACAACCAAAGGTTAGCAAACCCTTTTATGGGATATTTTATGCATTTTACTACAAAGAAAATCTCCTATAATGTAGGGCACTATGATCTCCGTGATGTGGAAAATGTGGAAAATGTGGACAGAATTGTGGAATCCAGTCATAAAAATTAAATTAAAAGTATAACATTAAATGTCACGGAATACAAAGATCTTCATGAAAACCTTTCAAAATAATGTAATTGTAAAGTAAAGAAGTACTTGTGAAAGAAATATATTACATATTGTAAGGTAGAATGTATAAATCTCGATGTAATAGTAATAAAATTACAATTATATAACTTTATTTTTAAGGAATACCACATAATTTTTCTTCCATTTTTTAAACACTAAAACTCTACTGTGCAGCACTTTCTATGCAAAAAAAGGAACTGCAAAATTTTCATTTTATTGTATTGAATGCCAGCTTTTATTTTGATCAAATCTACATTAAATAAAAAACTAATAATAATAAATAGTTGTAAATTTTAGATAACAGATAACAGTATTTCTGTGGGAAAAAGTTAAAGTTATATGCATTCAGCTGATTAGACATGCCTGTTGATTATTAAAATGTAATCAAACAATTACAATGTAATTCAGAAATATGTAAATGGAAAATGTGGAATTTGGGAAAAATCTGAATTTGATGGGGCCCTAAAAAGAAAAAGAAAAAAAGAAATTGATGTGACATTCAGCCAAGTATGGTGACCCATATTCAGTATTCATGCTCTGCATTTAACCCATCCAAAGCACGCACACACACAGAGCAGTGAACACACACACTTTTATTTATGCTGCGGTGCCCGGGGAGCAGTTGGGGGTTCGATGCCTAGCTCAAGGGCACCTAAGTCGTGGTATTGCCAGCCCGAGATTTGAACCCACAACCCTAGGGGTTAGCAGTCAACGACTTCCCCATAACTTAACAACTTAAAAATAGTTGTTCAATTGTACAACTTTCATTATAATTAAAATAATAAACTAGAAATGCTTTTTAATGACTACAATTTAATAGATCTATTATGGGAAAAAAATGGAATCTAGAAATTACATTTGGAAATTTTTAATGGGGGATTTAATGAACAAGATTTAATGGGGGTCCAATAATGTTCCATTTAATAACCATTTCCCACCTTCTCTGTGCTACTTAGTATTAAACACTGATTTGACATTATCTATGCACAATGTGCCAAATCTTTATTACCAATAGCAAGGACACAGGTACAGGTCTCTATAGCAGGCCACAGCCAGCATTTAAGGGATTGACCATGGGGTGAGTGTATGCTACACGCCTGTGGCAAATCCCATCCTGCAGCTCCACAATTGAATCAGCAGTGCCTCTCATTCATGCATTAGTGCACAGGACACAGGATACAGAACTCAGCAGACTCTCTTAACTCAATAAGAGAACTTGTCAGACATAAGGACAGATTTTATCATGGATTTCCCCTCGTCTATCTATGCACCTGGATCTCAGCTTCCACATGTTCAGCCTCTCCTGGTAAAGAGAGCCCTAACATTGCCAGATCTGATTCTTCTTCTGAAAAATAGACATTTATGTATTTGTTAGAAACCCATTTGTTTTGCATTGCATTATTACATTGAGAAGCTATTCATATTTTACTGCATTTTAATTAAAATATACTTTATTTAAACAAAACTCTGTTGCGTGTATTGATAAAGATGTTCTGTCTCATAAACAAACAATGTGAACAATGAGTAATCTTTATGTAGAAATTAACCAGTTCAACTGGTTTAACCAAATCCATTTCAACTGAAAAATCAAGAGCTCTCGATTCTACAAGTCTTATGATAAACAGCAATTAAATAATAAATCATCCATTTAAAAAAATGATTTGTTCATTTACCGAGATTAAATCACTGTGAGATGAAGTTATGATGGATATGAAGGTCATCTGCCTACGCATCACTTGAACTCTAAACACAATCTCTGATCTATTCTTCTAACTGCACTATTAAATTCATCTAATTATCATCAATTACATCAGCCCAGATAAGACAGGAAGACAGATACAGTGATGTAGTCTAATAATGATGAAAAACAGGAGAATCCAGATGATTTCACAGGAATGCCGTGAAAGGAACAAGTAAGATCCTCATCTCTATTGTAATAATATTTCACAATATTTATCTTTTGACTGTATTCCGAACTGTCGTCACTTTGAACCCTCCAATATTTGACCACCAAACCAATAAAACAATTCCAAATCAGTTTACATCATTTCCTGCTACATCCTCAGTTTCACTTGGAGATCCCATTGTATCACATTAAGTGTGTTTCATGTAGTCTGTAAACTTCATAGCTCATAAGAAGCTTCATCGGGCCAGGCAGCTGTGGTCTCCTGGTGTTGGCATGTGTATGGAGATATGAGAGAGAGAGTATTCCCTCTCTATTGATGTCTGTTGGGGGCGGGAGGATCAGAAGCTCTTCTAGTACACTTGAGCTCTCCCACTTAATTACAAGGCATCAGCCAACAGAGCTTCAGTCAGATCTGTACAAGAAACACAGACCCCAGCTGTGCTCATCATATCAATGCACTCCTGTTTTTTTTTTTGTTTTTTTTTGGGGGGGTATTCTTCTTAAAACTGTTATATTTATTTATATTTAGCTGCATATTATACTGTGTCAAATTAATAATTAATAAATATTGCATTTTGAAACTGCTTATACACACACACACACACATATATATATATATATATATATATATATATATATATATATATATATATACACATATATGTGTGTGTGTATAATCGCATAATAATAAGTAACTAATCTTTTCGCTGCATTCCTGTTTTCTAAAATGCACTGTGTATTGTTCACAGTTCTAAGTTTAAAACCGTATATATTTGAAAAAATGATATATATTATACACGATACATTTCATATTACACACACATTATATCAAATATTTATATTAGCATGTGTCAAATAAGCATTACAGCCTAAATATTGCTTTGTGAAACAGATTATATAGCCTATATATGTCAGGGGTGCACTTCTGAGAGGAGTGCGGAGCGAGGAACGAAGGAGACGAGGAGTACATCAATCGAGAGGATTTTAATGACATCAAGGAGCAAAGGAAAACTTACATAGCACAGGTTTACTAAGAACAGAGGAACACTGTTTAAATAATCAGTTATATTATATATTATTCACAAATTATAGAAATAATGTCAGCCAGCAAGGCTAGATTTTTTTTCTCTTTTTCTTAAAAAAATAAAAAATAAAAAATAAAAATAAAAAAAAAATATATATATATATAGATAGATAGGTAGATAGATAGATAATATACAATTAACATTGCTAATTATAAGTACATTTTAGGATTATATTATATTATATTATATTATATTATATTATATTATATTATATTATATTATATTATATTATATTATATTATGTTATATTATATTATATTATAAAGGATCTTGATATTATTTTTCATGTTGTACAATTTATAAAATCAGGAATACTGTGAATTTGTAAAACTGAATTCACACATAGGAAGACTTGCTAGAGAAACAGGAGGAGTGATGTTGCTACGGAAACTAAGCCCACAAATGAACAAGACACAAAACAGCACTGATTTTTTTTTCTTCCTTTTGTTTTTACTTTTGAAAAAAACAACAACACACGTTTATTTGGATATCATGCCCTGACGTGTTACTCGAAGCCAAAGCTGCCACACATAGCACTCCCTGCTCCCTCAATTAGCTCAGTGAAGATTGGGTGGATATTTACTATGGCCCAGAAAAATGTCAGTCAAACAGTAGAAGATCCACAGCATATGGAGCGATCAGGAGGACGCACAGGACAGTCTGTGAAGAGCCCATATTAAGCAAACAATGATTTGGGACAGCATTGAGACATGCTCCATTACACCTGATCTGCACACATCACAGCCCACTGACCAACACGACAACACAGCACCTTCCATCCCCAGCTCACGAGTGCTCACGCTCACCCTCAGCTCGCCTGAACACAGATGGTCTGAACATTAGCTGCTCTCCACAGAGTTACCAGGGCAATGGGAGGCACATGAGCCGTCTAATATAAACACACATGCACTGGAGAATAACTCTTGAAAAACAAATGCACTTCCTCAGCGCTCTGATTATTCTAGTCTGCTGAGAAAGACAAATACTTACTCCACAAAAACTCCATGCAGGCGTCTAAAACAGGTTATTTCTAGCGTTTGACTGATATGTGTTTTGTTGTTTTCTGCACATTTTAGAGTGGGCTTTTATTGTGTCTAGTCTAAGACACACCTGTGCAATAATCATGCTGTCTAATCAGCATCTTGATATGCCACACCTGTGAGGTGGATGGATTATCTCAGAAAAGCAGAAGTGCTCACTAACACAGATTTAGACAGATTTGTGAACGATATTTGAGAGAAATAGGCCTTTTGTGTACTTAGAAAAAGTCTTAAGATTTTTTAGTTCAGCTTATGAAAAATGGGGGCAAAAACTAAATTGTTGCGTTTATAATTTTGTTAAGTGTAATATAATATTTAATAACATAATAATATATATAGTTTATCCCCCACCGGTCAAAAGTTTGTAATAATTAAAATGTTCAAATATATAGTGATATTTATTTTTTTATTTTTTTAAAGTAAGTTGAAAGACGTTCCTTAAGCTCGCCAATGCTACATATGTTTGATTAAAAAAGAAAAACAGTAAATACAGTAAAACCATCAAATTTTAATAAAATCTATTTTTACTGTAATATATTTTTTAAATGTAATTCATTCCTGTGACTCTGAAGCTGAATTTTCAGAAGCCATTACTCCAGTCTTCCAATATTAAAAACAAAAATACATTTTAATTGAAATTGTAACAATGTGAATGTCATTACTGTTTTGATGAATTTAATAGGCTTACATTTTTTTTTTTTTGCAAATGTTTAGATCACTTTAAACACACCTAACTCAAAAAATAAACATAAAAAATAAATAAACTTGTTCAGCAACGATCTCAAACAAGTCAATCAATGCATGTCACAATTGCTATACTTTTATCAAATAAAAAAAAAAAAATTAAAATCCTAGAGTGGAAATGTGTAGTAGCATTCATCAATAACTCTACATTGACTGATGAGAGGAGAAGTGATGTTTCTGAATGATTCTTGTTGAAGGAGGCTTTATTTACACATGTGGGGTGGTTTAGCATTACAAAAGATCCGCCCCTTCCACATCCAGAACAGCCAGTCTCTAAATATAGCCTCCTAAATAATGTAGGGGGTGGAGAGCAGCACTCAATAATTAAGTGGATTTGTTCTGGTCAGAAAAGAGGAACTTTATTGTGTCACGTCTAAAGTGGGGCAAGACTGCTGAGGTGTCGTCTTTCCAAACAGGAGAGCAGAATCAAGAACTTTCAATTACCATTCATCAAATTACCCATCAAAGGCCATGATAGCATTGAATGGGTTTATGAGGGCTTACAAGTATGTAAATATGTGATAATCAGTCTTCATTCAGACACAAAGGAGCATACCTTTAAATAAATTAAGATCAATGAGTTAAAATATGTGTGTGTGTGTGTGTGTGTGTGTGTGTGTGTGTGTGTGTGTGTGTGTGTGTGTGTGTGTGTGTGTGTGTGTGTGTGTGTGTGTGTGTGTGTGTGTGTGAAAAGGTCAACAAATCATTTTGCACTGAATTCAGTGAACAGGCAAAAGAGTGTTATTGTCCAAAAGCAGAGGATGCCTTCAACCAAGGATCAGCAGACCGATATTTTCTTTAAAAATACAATATTTTATTATACTAAACTTATGTCTCAATGTCACACATGTATGATTTAAGGTAAAAATGTAATGTACTCTTAAAAATAAAGGTGCTTAAAAGACTATACACAGCTATGCCATAGAATAACCATTTTTCAGTCAAAGGTTCTTTAAAGATTAATCTCTTTCTTACCTTTATAAAATCTGAATAACCTTCTTTCACCACAAAAAAAAAAACTTTTGTGAAAGAGAAAGGTTCTTGAGATGTTAAGGGTGCTTTATGGAAACATTTAGACAAAAAAAGGTTCTTCTATGGCATTGTAAAGCACCTTTATTTTGACACAATCACATGCAAAATCCAGAGAAAAGTGTTTGAATTTAAGTTACTATTTAATATACTAATATGATCTTAGGCCTATTATATTACGTATTATTTCACAATAATTATTAATATGATACTAATATACATTTTATGCCATTAAAATTATTAGTGACTAACTAAACCAAAAGATTAATGGTGCATTATGAAAACAAAATTACTAAATGTAAAGAAAAGAAAAGAAAAGAAAAGAAAAGAAAAGCCTATCCATAATCTTGAAACAGTTCTTTCAACAAGTGGTCATGACTGTATATCAACAGGTTGAAGGCTCTGTAAAGTCGAGCACTGCTGACTGAACTGCATTAATGCATGCTCAATATAAGAGATGAATTATGGCACGAGCGATGCAACATTCCTGATCAATCTGCAATCATTCCAGATGTGTGAAGCTGGAAAAGCGAAAAGCTCAATGTTAAACGAGCTCATGGATGTCTCCCATGTGCTACAGTAGCACCATCCGCTGCTTACCGGCCTGGACACGAACAGCAAAACACACACACACACAGCACTGGCTTCAGATATGAAACAACATGTCTTACCTTGCTTCGTATCTGCCCGGAGGTTGACACTTTCCTGATGAGTTTCTGCGGCCCTTCCTGCTCTCCCTCGCTGTCGGATGACTCGTCCAGCACCGGCCCGGAGACCCCGACAGCCCCCGAGGCGGGGAGCCCCGAGGCGGACGCCGCTGGTTTCTCCGGCTCCTGCGGGGAAGAAGCACAGGGCTCGGGGTTATGAAGGCGCCCAGCCGCTCCCTTCCTCTCCGCCGGGATGCGGGAGCTGGACAGCGGCTGGAAAGCGGTTCTCTTGGCCGTCATGCTTTTGCGTTTCCTGCGCGTCTCCAGACATTCGCTCAGTGCGCTTTTGTCAGTGAGCTGCTTTGAAACTTTCCCAGCCGGCCAGTGTTCATGTTCGTGTCTGAACACGGCTGCTGAGCTGCAGCAGGGCTGAGGAGATCACTGTAGCAAACCCTAGCGGCGGACGCGCACCTCACAAACTATGGCGAGGACACAGCAACAGATGTTTCTCCTGTAACATTATAGCCGACTACAAACCCACAGCCTCAGAGCTGCCAGACAGACTGCGTTCTGGACATTGTTGGCGCGTCCCGAACAAAAAGTGCTGTGAGGGGGGCAGATTCTACCACAATGACATTAAACTACTAGATCGAGGGGGGCTGGGTACCGCTTTTACAAAAATACAGTTTGTGTCCCTGGAGCACAAAACCAGTCATAAGCACGGGGATATTTGGAGCATAGCTGTGTGGATCAAAATCATCGATTTTTCTTGTATGCCAAAAATCATCATGTTATAAAGGTCATGTTCCATGAAGATAAATGGTAAAAAAAAAAAAAAAAAAGATTGGAAATGTCCTAACAAAAATATATCAAATCTTAATTTTTGGTTAGTAAAATGTATTGCTAAGAACTTAATTTGGACAAATTTAAAGATGATTTTCTCAATATTTTGATGTATTATTATTCTTATTATTATTTTACAGATTCCAGATATATAAATATTTGTATCTAAGCCAAATACCCTAACAAAATATACATTAATGAAAAGCTATTTATTCTGCTTTCGGATGATTAAAATAAAAACTGGTTTTATGGTCCAGGATCACTGCATAAACAATCAGCCTAGTAGTTATATTTATTTACATATACTTTTATTTTGTAAATACTGCATATATATATATATATATATATATATATATATATATATATATATATATATATATATATATATATGCAGTATTTACAAAATAAAAGTTAGATTAGGCCTAAACTATACAAGCAGAAATCCCGTTCGCGTGAGACGGTAACCATAGCAACAGGATGTGTATTAACACTACACCCACATCACAAAACATAATTACCGTGAGTATTTCTCTCTTTATTACACATTTACATGTCACTACTCGCTAGTATATCAACAAAAACGTTTTGTATAAAACCAGACTGTTGAGCTTCAAGTGGAGGCCAAATATTTTTTGGTTATACGATGCTTGTCAGAGACGATCCTCCTCAGAGATTCATTTTCAAGCTAATAGTTTCACTTCAGATGATTTCTCTTACTGTCATGTTGATACATTATACATTTATTCACGATACCACACATAACAGCCTTAAGTGAGTAGCTAACAGTTTTTTAAATAATCTGCAAAATGTGTTTGTGATGGTTTGTGAATTCAAACAGTTGAAATAAACACAAACCCTATTGATTTTAAAGCCTAGATCATCCGTCCAAATATTCTTTTCATTCACAGGTGTATTTAATAAACATGTCGCAAAAGAGCCTTCCTAGATCGAAATGCGGATCTAAACAGCACCAAACACATTAACAACATTTATTTACTTCCATTTCACCCTCTATTTGAAAATGGGTCACTGCACATTTCCTCTCATTCAGTTGTAACTTTAAATAGCTCAGAAAAGCTAACAGCGGAATGCCACCAAGAATAACTGCGGCTTGATTATGTTTCCCACTGTGTATTTAAAACAAATCACTATACTACTTTGTTCATTGTTCAGTTCGATTCTGATTCTACTTATAGCTAATGTCTAAATCAATCCCGTCCAGAAGTTCCCCAGTTTGTAGCGGAATGCGAACTCGTCTAATGATCGAATAGCTCAACACAAGGAAGAACTGAAGAAGGGAAGAAACCATCGCGATAAGACACGATCAAAGATCAAGTGCGTACTAACATCATGTTAGAATCTATCAGCACGTATGCGCGGATATAAAGCACCTATGTGATGTGTATCTGAACGGATAACGTGCAGCAGTACTGACCAGTTCTTCCCAGGCTGGGCTGCGAGTGTATTGGCAATCATCTTCCATAGTCTCCCACAGTCCTGAGCTCGAGATCTCTCCGCGCGCACACGCTTCAGCACTGATCAAGCGCTGCTTTCACTCGTGGCTCGAGTCTGTTATTTCCCTTTCTCCACTCCTCCCCGCTCACTCAGGGTCTCCCACAGGCTGAGCCTCCTTCTCTCCACGTGATAGATGTCAAATCCCTAGAAAAGGATTCGAAGCGCTGTGCGTGACGTCAGGGAACCTGCTTTCTACACATTATCCACTGATCTATATGATAAAGACTCATATACAGATCAGTGACATTATCCCATATTTTAAAGACTGAGAAACAATAAACCATCACTAGAAAAGCACGCGTTTATGTTTGTTTGGAAAGACATGTTAATTTATATGACGTCACTTTACATACAGATTTTAAATAAAGCAACATACAAATAGTTTTGTTTTATGTGATCAAGGATTGCACGATTTCGTATATATTTATAACATTATGCATTAGCTCATAGAGTCACTGACTTCATATATGAACACTGTAATAAAATCATTAAAGTGAGCTACTACAACGAGACGATATGTCTCATTATTCGTTTTTATTTATTTATTTATTTATTTATATTCCAAATAGTCTGCCACTTACAACCAAACTACATTACGAAAAAACCCCTAACTTCAACAGAACTTTTTTTGAGTTATTCCTGATAATCCGCGCTTCTGGAAAGATCTTGTAAGTTTGTTTCCCGTGGAGCCGTTACAATCTTATTACTCGGAACTCACGAAGCAGCAGCCCGTTCCACACGGAAGATGTGGTAAATGGACGGGTTCTGTCCATCGCCTAAATGCTTCCTTCTAGAGCTGTCCAGTGTGTATCCACTGCTGGTGTAAACACTTATGATGCGAGCATGGCGACAGTGGACATATTATATTGTAGCCGATATATTTGAAGTTTAACAGCACTTTTCAAAGGTTCAGGATGCAATCGCGTATGTTATTCAAAGGCACAGCGGCCACTGTTGCTGCGAGAAGGATTCGCCAAATTCTGGTCTCCTGATGTCAGGAGAAGAGCTCAGACTCCTCATCACCTCGTCAGGTGCTGACTGAGTCAAAGATAAACACTGGACATCATATTCTTGCCTTTATAGATTGTTATTAAGCAGGTTTAGAGATTAACCCGTCACTCAAAGTATTACATTATTAACTCACAGGTCAAAAATAGCCCACCAAGTTCCTTTTGTTTTGTATTCTGTCTTCAGATATGTTTATATGCGTCTTTGACGTTTCAGTAAATATTGACGTTTTAAAATAAATGCCTGCTCTGTTGACAAGGATGTTTGTAAATCGATACTCCGAATATGATATATGTTTGTTTATGTTACACTAGCTTTGTGCTGCTATTTAATTGATCCATTTTTTTATCCACAGGTGACACTGTAAAGATGGGCGAGATCTCATATGTGCTCAAGTCTCCCTGAAATCCAGAACTTGTGCCAGTAAATCATAGTATGTGTCAGTTTGTATAGTGTGGTTACTCTGCAGAAATGGTTCATAAATGTGACATTAGTTTTGAGATATTAGTTGTATTATTGCTTAACAATACAATCAAACAAAAATGTTGGATACAGGATAACATTTTAAATTAAATTAGAGATTTTATTAAAATTGTATTATAGCAAATACACAAAACAATCAATTAACGTGATTTAAATATCATAAATATTAATATATATAGCAGCCGGGAACAGATATAGCAATTGTTAACAATTCGCTTTTTGGATTTACATTACAGAACACCCACATATGGATTATTGCATTAATGGTTACTACATATAATAAAATATTAAGGACTAACACTTTTATTAAGCACATTCCTTAGAGACTTAAGAATGGCTTGTTTCCTGTTGAAACAGGAAGTTGGGCAGAAACATTATCAAGGGCATTATCAGAAAAAAAAAAAAAAAAAATTCTAGCCAATCGCATTCAGGGCATTTGACTGTTATTTTAGTATCATAAAGCATACAAATTTAGAATTTGTTAATATTTTATAAATTGCTTTTATTTGCATATTTTCAGTTTATATAACTTTCATTTTAGGGTCAGTTTTACTAAATGGGGCAAATTAGAGTGACCAATGCAATATACTTAACGCAGTGTAAAGTAGCATAGCCGCAAATGAAGAAAAAATGTATTAAAGAAGCCACAGTACGTTTAACGCCAAAAAGCGGTTTGCGCTGGTGCAAGGTGTTAGTAAAAATGGCACTAAGTTTTGTATATTAGTTTAAGTAGTTTTGTGCTTTTGTCATTTTATTAGGTTTTGATACTAAGTTTAGTACTTCAACTTAAAACTTATTTTATTTCAGTTAATCTTTTTTATTAAAGTTTTTAAGTATTTATATTTTATTTCTGCTATATTCCAATTAACAAAAATGATTTTGAAAAGTTCTAGTTTTAGTTAAAAACAATAACAATGCTAAAGATTTTATGAATATATTAAAGCACAATCGTTTTTTTTAGCACCTATCATACGTATAAGCTTTAAAATGCATTTATCCGTTTCATAATTATACATGATATTACATTTTTATGTTCTGCTCTTCATTATTCCGCCACAGACCAAGCAGGCATTATGCTGACTGAGTCAAAGATAAACACTGGACATCATATTCTTGCCTTTATAGATTGTTATTAAGCAGGTTTAGAGATTAACCCGTCACTCAAAGTATTACATTATTAACTCACAGGTCAAAAATAGCCCACCAAGTTCCTTTTGTTTTGTATTCTGTCTTCAGATATGTTTATATGCGTCTTTGACGTTTCAGTAAATATTGACGTTTTAAAATAAATGCCTGCTCTGTTGACAAGGATGTTTGTAAATCAATACTCCAAATATGATATATGTTTGTTTATGTTACACTAGCTTTGTGCTGCTATTTAATTGATCCATTTTTTTTCTCCACAGGTGACACTGTAAAGATGGGCGAGATCTCATATGTGCTCAAGTCTCCCTGAAATCCAGAACTTGTGCCAGTAAATCATAGTATGTGTCAGTTTGTATAGTGTGGTTACTCTGCAGAAATGGTTCATAAATGTGACATTAGTTTTGAGATATTAGTTGTATTATTGCTTAACAATACAATCAAACAAAAATGTTGGATACAGGATAACATTTTAAATTAAATTAGAGATTTTATTAAAATTGTATCATAGCAAATACACAAAACAATCAATTAACGTGATTTAAATATCATAAATATTAATATATATAGCAGCCGGGAACAGATATAGCAATTGTTATATTCGCTTTGGATAAAAGCGTCAGCTAAATGAATAAATGTAAATGTAATTTCAAGCATTATCACCCCACAATACTTGCTCAATTTCTGCAAAGTGAAACATGCAACTATATCCTTTACAGTCTTTCCTCTTTTAATTAATTTATTTTTCTTATTTGCTAGGAATTAACAAAGTGGGGAGTGGGGTATGTTGACCTCTCGAGAGATACTACTGAGACTGATCTCAAACATCGCAGAGAGATTCGGTCTGGAGCTGCCTTTTACGTAGACCAGGCAAGTAGAGGTCTTTCACCTTCCATTCTTCTACAAAAGCGACTTTGCAGTCTGTAAAATACGGTAGGCTATAGCTAATTATTTAGTGGACCTCCTATCACTTTAAGAACCACTGGCCTACACAGAAGAAAGCCCTGTCTAGGCTCTGTTCCAGTACGAGTTGTGTCGAGCTCTTCACCTGCAGCAGCGGAGGTCTATTATTCTGCTGTGTGACACTGCGGAAGAACTGATAACGGCACGGTTTGATTTTTGGCTGACCAATCAGCAGAAAGGGGCATTTAACTCCTGCGCAATTGTAGAAATCGAATATTGAAGCTGTTTATTCATTTTTCTATCCCAGAATGAAAAATTGAAATCTTGTTTCTAATTGGTCCTTTTTTTTTAAAAAAGAAAGAAAAATAGGCACTATTATTTGACTATTATATTATATCATATGATTACGGAGTGTCTATTTACGCTAAGTGCAAATAGCCCATCTTGTTGGCAGAGACAATTTACACTAGCTCCACCCACAAACGACAGGGCTAGTCAACACTATAAAAGACGCCAGACAACTGTCAGCTTCAGTGGCGTAGGTGGTAAAGTGTGTCTTTTTGATGCGATCAACCCAGGTTCAAATCTGCCTTTCAACAGACATTTTTCCCCCTCCTTTACAAATCTTATATCCCATCGTAAAAGCAATTTTCAATAAAAATGTGGAAAATAATAAAAAATGATCAATTAAATTATCAATTAAAATGATAATTTACACTATATTATATTATATTATATTATATTATATTATATTATATTATATTATATTATTATTATATTTATTGGGAACAAAACTGTCACCCAGGTCTACTTCAGCCATGGGGTGTCCTTCCTGTCACTAAAGAGGCCATCCTTTACTCAGTTTCATGGTTAATGGAGATTAATTCCAACAAGATCTGGGAAATCTTTCTCTTTTCATCCGAAGTCCATATGATCAGTTATATCCACTTATTCAGATTTGTCTTCCCAGGCATTTAATTATTAGCCACAGCTCCTCTGTTCTGCTCATATCTAATCGCACAGTGAGGAAATGGTGACATGTTACCCTGGAAACGGTCCCTGAGCCTGTGTAAATGGTATATGGGGTCATAACCTTTGCAATCAGAGTCATTAGGTCCAGAGCTCCTGATTCTAAAGCATTTTGATAATGAATTGTGCCTTAAGCAGATGGTGTATTGAATAGCTTTTGGCTTCGATTTAATGCACCAAGCTACCAATGCAATAAGTCCAAGCTTCTAGTGTTGAATCAGATTCCGTCACTTGTGCTTGTTTCAGCTGTGTGGAGTGATGGATAGGCAGCAGACGTGGATGTCTTGTTTTAAGGTGGGCTGCATGTGGGGGCTGGGTGTTAACTAGAGCAGCTCACGGCTCTCCTGGGTCCTGCGCTCATTTTTAGACCTATATAACAAGCTTTGTGTGTCAGGCATACCACTACCAGTTAACTAGCCTTTATGTGTGAATAGGAAACGGTTTAGCCTGAATGATCAAGTTTTCATAGAGGTTTTCTCTGCTCAAAAGTCGATAAGATAGTGTTTAATTTATGCAGTTAGCTACAAAAGGCCATTCTGTATTGAGAATGTAGGGCTGAAGAATGTTGTCTGCTCATTATTTACATTACAGAACACCCACATATGGATTATTGCATTAATGGTTACTACATATAATAAAATATTAAGGACTAACACTTTTATTAAGAACATTCCTTAGAGACTTAAGAATGGCTTGTTTCCTGTTGAAACAGGAAGTTGGGCAGAAACATTATCAAGGGCATTATCAGAAAAAAAAAAAAAAAATTCTAGCCAATCGCATTCAGGGCATTTGACTGTTATTTTAGTATCATAAAGCATACAAATTTAGAATTTGTTAATATTTTATAAATTGCTTTTATTTGCATATTTTCAGTTTATATAACTTTCATTTTAGGGTCAGTTTTACTAAATGGGGCAAATTAGAGTGACCAATGCAATATACTTAACGCAGTGTAAAGTAGCATAGCCGCAAATGAAGAAAAAGTGTATTAAAGAAGCCACAGTACGTTTAACGCCAAAAAGCGGTTTGCGCTGGTGCAAGGTGTTAGTAAAAATGGCACTAAGTTTTGTATATTAGTTTAAGTAGTTTTGTGCTTTTGTCATTTTATTAGGTTTTGATACTAAGTTTAGTACTTCAACTTAAAACTTATTTTATTTCAGTTAATCTTTTTTATTAAAGTTTTTAAGTATTTATATTTTATTTCTGCTATATTCCAATTAACAAAAATGATTTTGAAAAGTTCTAGTTTTAGGTAAAAACAATAACAATGCTAAAGATTTTATGAATATATTAAAGCACAATCGTTTTTTTTAGCACCTATCATACGTATAAGCTTTAAAATGCAACTATCCGTTTCATAATTATACATGATATTACATTTTTATGTTCTGCTCTTCATTATTCCGCCACAGACCAAGCAGGCATTATTGTGTAGGAAGTCAAGGGAAAGTTACTTGTGGTCAAAAAAACTCTTTCCTGTTTGGCTTTTCTTTGGCTTTTTCTTTTCTTTCCTTGTTGGGGTCAAGCAGGTCAAAAGGCATTTAGCTCAGCTATTTACAATTTGTCGTGTCATTGATAAACACACTGGTCTGAGGTTTTAACTAGTCTTTCTACTCTGCATCACAGGCATTTCTAGTAATTATGTGATTATGGTATTCAGATTGGATATGGGTCTTGAGCTAAATTTGGACCATCTGGCGACATATTTATAGGCCCTGTTCCCACACAATCAGCCATGTATTTACATGTTAACCTAATTATATAGCGACTAGTTTTGTGGTCATTCGAGTAGCCCAGAATTTCCTGCCTTTGACGTCAATGCTGTTTTATTCTTGTACACATGTGTGCATGGCTGCATCTTCATAACAGACAAGATTTAGAGATTCAGACCACAAATGGGGCAAGAGCTAAAAAAAGCAGTATGTGTCAAGAATAGAAGTGAACTGCTCTGTGAAGTGGGTAAAATGACAGATGAACACAGTACAGACAGGAAGTCCTCCTCAAGACAGAAAAGTGTCACATTCTAGATTCATTACATGTAAACTATTTTTTGTTGTTGTTATTTTGATGATGAAAGTAAAAAATCCAATATCTCAAAATATGAGAATATTTATTTTTGAGATTCATTAAATAACCATCCCTACAGTATAAATTCAAGTTTTTTTTTTTCTTTGAATCCACAATAATGGTCCAGAATAAGATAACTGACACCCTCCATAAAGAGGGTAAGTCACAGAAGGTCATTACTGAAATGGCTGGATGTTCACAGAGTGCTGTATCAAAGCATATTAAGTGCAAAGTTGACTGGAAGGAAGAAATTGGGTTGGAAAAGGTGCACATGCAACAGGGATGACCACAGGCTTAACAATACTGTCAAGCAAAGCCGGTTCAAACACTTGGGAGAGCTTCACAAGGAGTGGACTGAATCTGGAGTCAGTGCATCAAAAGTCATCACACTCAGACGTCTTCAGGAACAGGGCTACTAAGCCACAGAAACAACGTCAGAAGCATCTTACCTGGGCAGAGGATAAAAAGAATTGGACAATTGCTCAGTTATCCAAAGTCCTCTTTTCAGATGAAAGTAAATTAAGCATTTCATTTGGAAATCAAGGCCTGGAGTCTGGAGGAAGACTGGAGAGGAACAGCATCCAAGCTGTTTGAAGTCCAGTGTGAAGTTTCTGAAGTCAATGATAATTTGAATTGCTGTGATGTCTGCTGGTGTTGCTCCGTTGTGTTTTATCAAGTCCAAAGTCAATGCAGCCGTCTACCAGGAGATTTTGGAGCACTTTATGCTTCTATCTGCTGACAAGCTTTATGGAGATGCTAATTTCTAAAACATAATGTAAAATGTAATGTAAAACTGACATACTACAGCAAAAGATGGAAAGAACTGACTTAAAACCATTTTTATTGTTCTAATAAGTTTGGCCACCACTGTAAATATATATATAGTAAGAAATTATTATAATACAGATTATGCCAAACAACTCTTTTGCTAGTTATTCTCAAAAATGTAAGCCTTTCTTACCACAAAAAAAAAAAAAAATTAAAATCCAAAAACCCTTCTGCTGTAAACCTCATGCCAGCTGTGATATTTTGTGGCAAAAAGTTGCTTCTCAAATACTTCTTCAGAGTATTGTGCTCTAGAACAGTGACATGAAGGTTGTTGAACCAGAGAGTTAAACTGAGCTTGTGTCCCTGCCCTCATTCTGCATATTGTTGTCATCAAAGTCCTGTTCTAATAACCCATAACCCAGATATCATATTCAGAATCAGCTCACTTCCTCCAAGGTGCCTCTACATGCTCCTTTCTTTTAACTGTCTCCTTCAGTGTGCAGTGTCCAAGCTGTATCTGAGGGCTGGATTCTGGTGTTGGAGGGGCTGGAGAAGGCAGAGAGGAACGTGTTGCCAGTTCTCAATAACCTGCTGGAGAATCGAGAGATGCAGCTGGAAGATGGATGGTTTCTCATGTCAGCACAGCACTACTACAAACTGCTGGAGGTGAGGACAACCATTGCTGTATCTACAGCCATCCCTGTGGTTACAGAAGCAGACTCACCAGTCAAGAGATCTGTCCTTTAACTCATGCTTTTTGGCCCCATTTACACCTGCTATAAAGATGTGTTTTGACCTATCAGATCAAGAAGTGGATGTGGTAGACACACTCCCATTCACAACTAGTATTTAATTGCTCTCTTTTGTCCACTTTTCTGATTTCTTTTTCTGAAAATGTATTTCCCAACCTGTACTGTTTGCTATGTTGGTTTTGATCTAATAGGAGCACATTAAAGGGGAACTGGATGCGCCTCTGGATCCACCTCTCTGCTCCCGCTTCCAGGCCAGAGACATCTACTACCATCCCTTCAAGGTGCTCTCAGACACAGAGAATAATGAATATGAGATGTACTGAAAAATGTGTAGTGTCACTAGTGTCCGGCCTCTAATGGTTTATGTTTCTTAAAAGAACCAGCTAGAGCATCTATGCAGAATTGGACCAAATGTGCCTCCTGAAAGGTATTGTGGTTTTCAAACATGAAATTTACATTTACATTTATTCATTTAGCAGATGCTTTTATCCAAAGCGACTTACAGATGAAGACAGTGGAAGCAATCAAAAACAACAAAAAGAGCAATGATATATAAGTGCTATAAAAAGTCTCAGTTAGGTTAACACAGTACACATAGCATGGGATTTTAAATAATATAATAAATAAAAAGAAAACGGATAGAATAAAAAAAGTTAAAGTGAAAGAATAGAGCAAGCTAGTGTTAGAGGTCTTTACACACACACACACACACACACACATACAATTGCATAATAAATGAAAAGAAAATAGAATACAAAATGATTAGAAAGGTAGTTATATTTTTTTAAGAATAGAATTAGAAAAGTGAGTTTTAAAGTTAGAGGGTCAAATAAAGATGGAAGAGATGAGTTTTAAGCTGATTCTTGAAGATGGCTAAGGACTCAGCTGCTCAGATTGAGTTGGGGAGGTCATTACACCAGGAGGGAACATTTAATTTAAGTCCGTAAAAGTGACTTTGTGCTTCTTTGGGATGGCACAATCAAGTGATGTACACTTGCAGAACGCAAGCTTCTAGAGGGCACATAAGTCTGAATCGATTTCACGCAGATGTCAAACACTATATTGCTGTCTGGGTTGGTGCGATGAAGTAGGCCTTGCCTGCGTTTAAAAACTGAGGTGCGGCTAGTTGCTGTTTTATTTTAATGGATATTTTTTTTTTAACACAAATAAAACAAATATCATAAAAAAAATGTCATGTGTGGTACTTTGGTTTTTCGTCAGTTACTTCATATTATTTAAATGCAATCATGTTTAAAATCGGTTATTCTGGATGTCAACTCGAAGGAATATTTAGTCTAAGTACCTATTTGTGTAAATTTTTCACAAGCTCTGAGATAAAGTCTGCAGGAGCGGTTGGGAGTGGACACAAATATTGCGATGCGGGCGGGAGTGGAACATAACATTTTCATTGGCCATATTGTGCACTGAATGCTGAAACAATTTTTTTCCCATTTTAGGGTGTCCCAGCTCTTGTCTTTGGCCACTAAACTTTGTTCTCAAGAGTCTGCCAGTTAAAATCTGCCTGATTTCCCTGTGGACAATCTTCCATCTGCCCTCGCAGTTCTAGTGAGTAGCAGACTGCAAGAAGTATCCTACATAACGGTTCATGGTGAAGTGTGTCATTTCTGCATCACTTAACCGAAACAACTGTAATTTAACTTTGAGGAATATTCTAAATGTGACCGTGCTGAAATTAAATTTACATTTGGAAAGGCATATGATTTGTAGATATGGTTGAAGATGATTTGTATCCGTTGCAGAACCTGTTCCCCATGCTGTCAGCGCAGCAGCTTGTCCAGAGGCTTTACCCGTGCGAGGTCATGCTGGGAAGAGAAGGCCATACCGCCGTAGAGGGGGTGCTCAGTGGAAGTTTCAGCAGTAGCCCAGCAGTAGTTATCAGTCTTACAAGTTACTAGTTAATTTAAACAATTATTATAATAATAATAATAATTTGTGCTGTCAAAGGATGAAAGAATAACAAATAAATCACATTTTTCTATAATTATTCACCATTGTGTTTATATTTCCATAATTTCACATTGAAGCTCCAAATTAATGTAGAAACAACATAAAGATAAGACAAAGAACTTTATTTTATTATTATTATTATTATTATTTTTTTATGAAGACCAATGTCATTGATATCAATACTGGTACATAATATAATACAAATAAATAATAATAAACTAAGTGTTACTTGCATTTATAGATTTACATATTTCCGCCCACAGGATTTGACACCACGTCTGATTTTATCAAATAAAATGAAAATATTATTCATATAATAATATATTATATGATAATTACAAATTTTTAAACAATATATGTGACCCTGAGCACAAAACCAGTCTTAAGTCGCTGGGGTATGTTTGTAGCAATAGCCAAAAATACATTGTATGGGTCAAAATTATAGATTTTTCTTTTATGCCAAAAATCATTAGGACACAGTAAAGAACATGTTCCATGAAGATATTTTGTCAATTTCCTACTGTAAATATATCAAAACTGTTTTGATTAGAAATTTGCATTGCTAGGAAATTCATTTGGACAACTATAAAGGTGATTTATTTATTTATTTATTTTTAGTTGTATCTTGGCAAAATATTGTCTGATCCTAACAAAGATGTCCTCATTTATTCAGTTTTCAGATGATGTATAAAACAAAATTTCAAAAAATTGACCAATACAAAAATTGGCCAATTTTTCCAACCATAGCAATAAACAGCAATATTTACCCATGTGTGTGAGCATTTTTGAAAGATGGAGAATTTTTGCTTGGTTATTTGAAACAAATAGCTTGATTGAAATGAATGAACTTATCAACGCTGACACCATTTTCCCCTTCTAAATCTGAAATGCTGTTACAATTGTAAATCGTGAGGCTAGAAAGATACTTGCCTTGTGACAAGCTCAAAATCACATATATAATTTCCACTAATAGAGACTCTGTTCTCAGAGGTTTGAGTTGACTGATGGGAGCACAAAACCTTCTCCGACTGCAGTGAGTGTTGAGTCTGTGAATGGAGATCACGCAGAACAGGCAGCTGTCACCCTCAACATAGCCAACCAGAACATCACCTTTCAGGTCCGGACGCAGCCATGGAGGTCAATTTGCTTCATGCTTTGGAAATGCAGGTTAGATGGACCGTGCTATAGTTTCTCCACAGGTTCCTTCAGGGACGCGGCCAAGTCGCCCACCCAACAGCAGTTCATCGGCACCCCCACCCACGACCGCCTGCTGGCCGAGATGATGCAGTCCCACCTCGTCAAAGACATTTGTCTGATTGGAGCCAAGGAACACAGGCAACTTCCTGCGGCCACCCTCACTGAGCAAATGCTCTTTGAACTAGAAAGTTGATGTGTTTCAAACAAGAACAATAGCTCTCTTTTCATATTGCCTGTTAAGGTAATGCAGGAAGATCATCGGGGTCTTCTGTGAGTGCGTCATGGCTTGCGTTCTTATTTAAGTGAGATTAGATCAGATGAACAATGCAAATCATATGCTTGTTTGGTAATATTGCCTTGTGGTTTGGCTAATGCTGTTTCTTGTTGTTTTTTTCAGGGTTGTGGCAAATCCGTGATTGCAAGGGAATTTGCTGACATGCTGGGCTACAGCATTGAACCAATTATGCTTTATCAGGTAATGTCAAAACATAAGAAAATAGTAAAAACTAATCAGTCCCAAGAAGACAAATTAGTAAGATTTTAAAAGAAGGTACGCCACAGATGCTATCGATTTCAACAGAAAATGGTTGTGTATCAGCTGTTGTCAAATGTTTATTTATTTGTTTATTCGACCAGTATTTCTACACTTTATATTTTCTGTGGTAGTGTGTCACTGATGCTGTCAGTAGAGTACTATTTGAATTGTCCCTTTAATGTTGCACTATCAATCATCATATATTTGAACTGACACCTATTGGTGTGGATGAAGCCTCATTTAAAAATGGCAGCACTTCATGGCAGTTCATAACTTCAATTTTGCGTTTTGGCGAATCGGTGGTGAATTGTACAAATCTCATTCGTATGTTTTTCCATGATGTGCTTAACGCTGAGGGCTAAGTTTAGGGTTAGACCTTCATGCTTATTTTTAGTTTTAGTTTTTTGTTTTATTTTGTTTATATTTATTATTTGTTTTTATTTGTTTTTAATAACTCAAATCATTAAAATTCAAACAAATTCAACATCAAAATTAAAAAATAATAGTTTATTTCTAAAATTATGCTTTTCAAATCGTACAAATTTAAACAAATTCACCAACCTATTCCCAAAAATGTACATTTGTTTTACTTACTTTTTTTCCTAAAAAGCAGATGTTTCATGCGACTCAAATCATCCAAATTCATACTAATTTAAAACCATTATTGGCAAAATGGTTTTAAATTAAATGTACATTTTTAGAAAGATCTTGTTTTTGTGTGACTCTCTATATGAACTCCTACAAATTGACCCAATTTGCCAGAATGAATTCTAAAAATAATCTATTTATTTAATTTTTTCTCGTTTTCATATGACTTGATTTCACAATCAGTTGGCCTAAGTTGTTTAGCTTATAGATACATTTTAAATTGTTTTCTTATCAGATTGAGTTGGAAACCATACCAACTGTTCAATTTAATTGTATTTATTTATTAACTTTTTGTTTGTATTTAAATCGAGACACATTTTCAAAGTCGTCCATTTAGCACATGTCTACATGGAGAAATAAATTGCATTGCAGCTTTAAAATTTTCCCTTTAACCAGGAATAATCTTTTGTAAATTGCTAAATGTTCCCAGTTGTGTCTTCATGAACCCCTTTCTTTTACTCTCTTCTGTTTGGTTCTCTGAATGTACCTTCACATCACATGAGCATGGTTTTGTGTTTGCTCAGTTGTGTGCAGCTGTGGACAGTGAGGTTTTCGGATGAGTGTTTGGGTTTTTGGGAGAAAGCTCAGTGTTGTCCTGGGCATCAGCACACAGAGCCAGAGGTCATGCACCACGGGGGCCACAGATCTCCCTGAGTTTCCATCAGCAATAACTAATGTTTTTAATTTTTGCGATTCTTGTAAGACCACACAACATATTTTTTTAGCTTCAGTCCTTAAATAGCCATGTGTCCTTGGGTTGTTTCTATTCTGGGATCAGAGTCACGCACTGTCCTTGATCTCCCCCAGTTATCATTAACAGCATTGGCCCTATTCCGCTGTCAGAACACGAAATCTAGTGAGCTAACTACGTAGACAGCCTTTTAAGGCATCGTAGTTGTGCTCCCAGTGTAAATTCTGTTTTAAAAGGTCTTTACACACAGCATGAGACTGAAATCATACAATAAACATGAACTAAATATAAAATGTCAGAAAAAAACCCATAATGTTAATTACTGCAAAGTATTAGCTAAAAAGCTGAGATGTAGATGAGTTTGTTTCTTTTCGTCAGAACAGATTTGAGGAAATTTAGCCTTATATCACTTGCTCATCAGTGGATGCTCTGCAGTGAATGGGTGCCGTCAGAATGAAGGTCCAAGCAGCTGTCTGATGAAATCAGTCTGAATAAAGCTTCCTCCAGTGAAAAAGTCCATCCCCTGTTGTCCTCTCTCATCAAAATCCACTGTTTTTGTCTTGTAAACAAATCGGTGCATATTTCTCTCCTGATGCAGATGAGACAACTTTTCACTGAGGAAAGCAATATTATAAGCTGTAGAGGACTTTCATTTTAGCTGGTAGCAACAGTTTGATGTTTAAAACATCTTAATGGTGGATTTGTCACAAACACACTGGAGCTGGTGTGGATTACTTGTGAATTATTGCGATGTTTCTATCAGCTGTTTGGACTCTCATTCTGACGGCACCTATTCACTTTAGAGGATCCCTTGAGCAAATGATGCAATGCTACATTATTCCAAATATCTTCTGATAAAGAAACAAACTCCTCTTGGATGACTTGAGACTTCAGACAAATTGTAGTGAGGAGCTGATGTGAAGAGCTCTTGCTGTGGGACGAGCGGCCGGGTGCTTCTCACACCAGCTGAGCGACCCGTCAGCATCTGGGTCTGATCGCAGCATGCTCGTGTTTTGATGCACCTCATACAGACTGTGAAGAGCCACTCAGAGCAGAGTGTAAACATTAGCGCCGCAGGTAGTGCAAAACCGTGTGTGTGTGTTTGTGTGTGTGTTTGCACTGGAATGTCGGGAATTCCTTTGGCTCAGTGAGAATAAAGCAGGAAAAGGAAGCCGTCCGTGCATCATGCTTAAGTTATTTTCGCTCGGTGAGAGCAAGAGGTCATAGTGTATGGGGAAAAGAGGAATTTTGTAGCGCACTTCATCTTGTTAGCCCTCTGAAGCCCTTTTATGAACTCGTACGGGCCTCTGCTCGTCCCTGTAGACATACAGTGCTTTGAGTTGTGGAAAAAAATCCTACGTCACAAGCCAGAAAAAGAGTCTTGGCACTTGCTTTGACAAGCAATAATGTTTTGTGTCTTGTGTTTCCTCTTGTTTTAATAGTTTTGTTCTCCCTGTGTAGATTCACCTTTAGATAACTTTCAGTGTTTTCCTTGCCTTAAAAGTTAATGCGAATTTTTCTCAAATAATTTGGCAAACGATCTTAGTGGAAAAGTTCAACTGATCATATATGTTTATATTTAATTTAGTGTATAATAATAAAAATAAAATATGACCCTTGGCACATGGAGCTTTATATATGTGAAATTGCTATTGAAAATTGTGTATTATTTGAACGTGCTTGAAGCTAGTAATAGATATGTGATAACCAATGCAGGTATGATTTTAATTTTATATATAAAAAGATATTCACTAAGGCTGCACTTATTGGATCAAAAAATACAGTAAAACAGTAATGCATTTTAAAATATTATTACAAATTCAAAATAATAATTTAATATTTGAATATTTTTAAAAAGCTAGTCATCCAGTCTTCAGCGTCACATGATACTTCAGAAATCATTTAGTGCTCTAGAAACTGCATTTATTTCGTATATATTAAATATAATCTTTTGTAACTTTATAAATTACTTTTAACTTTGATTAATGTAACACCTCCTAGCTGAATTAAATGATAAATTATCAGTTTATCAGTATCTTGAATTACAGGGTTAATGTTATGCACTTAGTTTATGTATGGTATGTTGGAGATTGTGGTCCAATGATCTGAGAAAAAAAAAAAACACAAAACAGAACAGTTATAAAATGAAGCAAAAACTAGAACAAACCAGAAAATGTACAAAACCACACACAAAAATGAAATGAACATTTTCATTTCTCACCATATTTATACAAAATTTGCCAATATATTGATCGATCACTACTTGTGATGATGGCACAGCCCTTTGCTTAAATCTTGAGTCATGGTGGATATATTGAATTATTGCATAAGGTCAGTCACGGCCATACATTTCCAAATCAATGTAAAGGCTATGAGAGTTCATAGAGTATGAACGATTGACCTCAGATGCACTTGTAAACCCTGTATACACACACCTCTGTCCTTCTTTCAGCCCCGCCTCTCTGGTAGCGCACTACAGGATACACTAAATGATAGGTGTGCCTCTCTTTTGGTGTGTGTGTGTGTGTGTGTGTGGTAGGATATGACGGAGTGGGACCTCCTCCAGCAGAGGTACACCCTGCCTAATGGAGACACGGCCTGGAGGGCATCCCCGCTGGTCACAGCTGCTCAGGAGGGCAACCTGTGCTTTCCAGGTCAGTCTCAGTCCATACTACACTTACTGTCTAGAGGCTTACAGAGGCTGTCTAGAGGCTTACACTGTAACAATGATTTTTTTAATCATCCATCATCCAGAATACACATTTACATTTATTCATTTAGCAGAGGCTTTTATTTTTAAAGTGAAGTGACATTCAGCCAAGTATGGTGACCCATACTCAGAATTTGTGCTCTGCATTTAACCCATCCGAAATGCACACACACAGAGCAGTGAACACACACACACACACTGTGAGCACACACCCGGAGCAGTGGGCAGCCATTTATGCTGCGGCGCCCGGGGAGCAGTTGGGGGTTCGATGCCTTGCTCATGGGCACCTAAGTCGTGGTATTGAAGGTGGAGAGAGAACTGTACATGCACTCCCCCCACCCACAATTCCGTCCGGCCCGAGACTAGAACCCACAACCCTTCGATTGGGAGTCCAACCCTCTAACCATTAGGCCACAACTTCCCCGTGTGTTGTCTTATCCAAAGCAACTTACAGGTAAGGAATACAACAAGCGATTCATCATAAAGAGGCAAATAAACACAGGGAGAGCTCATAATAGTTTCAGAAATTGTTCAGATTAGTACAAGATAAGACAATGAAGGATTAAGTAAAATAAAATAGAAATTATTATTATTATTTTTATATTAGGATGTAGTCAAATGTGGACGAAAGAGATTCGTTTTCAGCTGTCGCTTGAAAATGGTTAGGGATTCAGCATATCTATAATATTACCATTAGTAGTAGTAGTACTAATAATAGTAATAATAATAATAGCAGATCGCTGATCATCGCTCTCTTGCTGTAGTGCTTGATTTGTTTGTAGATTTATCTGGCCTGTCTACCGTCTCAGGTTGCTGCATGACCGTGAGCTGGCTCTGTGTGACGGGACTCGATTACTGAGATGGGAACATTACCAGACTCTAAAAGACGAGCTACAGCTCACTGACCAAGAGCTGCAAAACAGGTAATATTGTCTTTAAACAATTGCATGAATCTGCTCAACTAATTTACAAATTTAAAGGGCCCTATTTTAATGATCTAAACGCAAAGTGTAAAGCGCACGGCGCAGGTGCACTCAGGGAGTGTCCAAATCCACTTTTGCTATTTTAATGACGGAAAAACGGTTGACGCCCGGGCGCATGGTCTAAACGGGTTGTCCCTATTCTCTTAATGAGTAATGGGTGTTTTTTGGGCGTAACGTGCAATAAACCAATCAGAGTCTCATCTTTCCATTCCATTCCCTTTAGAAGACAGTTGCACTCATGCCATGACGGATTTGCTATTTACACGGCGGAATTTGGCAAGTGCAAAGACTCTGAGATGAAACGGAGCTGTTCGTGTGCGAGCAAATAGATGAATTCCAATACATGCGATGACTATCCATTATGACATGTAGGCATATATATATATATATATATATACTGTATGTCTATATATTTATTGATTGATTGATTTATTTAGCCTACAAACAAAAAAATCATCAAAATCATATGCATTGCATTCCTTTCATTTGTAATTTTTGGCATGTTTGTGTGCTGCTGTGCGTCCCTGTGTTTAATAAGCAGTGTGTACGCTCTTTAAATAACAGACTTTAGACCAGGTTAGAGTTGGTCTATGGCGCAGTCTATTTTCATCTCCTTAAAATAACAATGCGCCAGCAATGCGCCTGAACACACCTCTTTTCTAGACCAGCACACCCATGTGCGCATAAATGGGGACAAATGCATTTGCTAATTAAACGGCGTATCGCTGGAAGGGAAAATGCAAACGGCGCTGGACTGAAACTAGCAAACACATTTGCGCTGGGCAAATTCCTTTATTCTAATGGTTTTGCTCTAATTAAAATGCATTAATATAATTTATTTCATATATTTGGATTATTCCTGTATCTCCATTTAAGTTGGATAAGCACTTAATGGTCTTAGGACCGGTCTGAGACTCTCGTTAATTTATAAACGTTTTTATGTCCAGCTGAGATAATGCTTTTCCGTAGAAATGAAGTACTTGCATGAGGCCGGTGTTCTGCTTAGTGTTTTAGAAATCCCAGCACCTATCATTTCTAGTTCGAGCTCCATCCATCCTTTGGTGTCAGACCGTAACTGTGACTGTGCAGAGTAACTGAGTCTGTGGCTCGGCAGTGTGCCGCGATCATGGAACAGAACGGGAATCTCACGCTAATCAACACCTGTATGTGTTCGTGGGGGAGATGTGAGAATTCAGCACATTCATAGCAGCCCTTCTCTCAGCAGTCAGATGATTATGACATATACAGTGTCTTTCAGATTACTTTATTAAACGGATAGTTCACCCAAACATTTAAATTCAAATTACATGAATAAAGGAAGGCAGATGATGTAATAATTAGTAGTTAAATGTTATTCATACCTATTGCTAATAGTTGCAGATACAATTTGTATATTATAGTACATTATGAAACTGTAAATATTATATTTATTAAAATCATTAATAGATAGGAACACACCTGTTTCTAAAGCCCATCCCTACAGCTGCCTCTAACCATTACCATAACTGCTGACCAACATGAGGACACCACATCAATTTTAATTTATAGGCACGTGATATACCTGTTAACCACTTTATTGCCTCTATTAAATCCCCATTAGGCACTTTGTTTACACTTTCTTCAGTTTTGGAATCAAAGAAATGCAGATTCAAACTTGGGTATATTTTATTTGGGTGTATTTTTTTTATTGTAGTTCAATATAAAGTTATTGATAAACCTAATTTCCCATTCATTAAAAAAATATATAATATTTATATTTGTGTTTCAAAGATGCAGGTTTTTTTTTTATTTTTTTTTCATAACTTTTACCATATAATTTTTAAAAATTACAATAATTTCTTTTTACAGCATTGCAAAAGCCAGCGGGAAATATAAATGTAATTAATGTATTGTATTTGGGTTCATTTGGGGTAAGCCGTGTCAACCCCCAAAAACAGAAAATTGCTGTTTTTGCAAAATCTAAAAAACGTAATCCTTAATAGACCACATTATTAGATCATGTTTATTTTAATATACTCTCAAGTTTTTATCTAAGCATGCTTTTAGTAAGAGCGGTCCATATGATATGATGTGCTTTGAGATCACTCTATAAGTGCATTTGTCACGTCCGGTTCTCCGTCTCATTTGACCTGAAGCGGCGCAGTCATGAACGCTCAATGAATGCTGAATGTTCTGATGCCTCACACAAAGCCACATAGGAGGTGTTGATTAACCTACTGTGACGTCATCTCTGTAGAGAGACTCTGTCTCAGGACAACAAGCCTTGTGACAGCGAGTCTAGACCGAGCGTCCGTGACTGCGAGAAACACAGAGTTATGATGAGATGCATTTCAGCCCATGACAATGGCTGCTTTCATCTCCAGACCGCAATAACAGGAAACTGCCCACCAGACGGTCCAGCTCAAATTAATCCGAGGGCTGATTTTATAGGTTTTGTCAGTTAGCTCCATCACACTCGCTGTTTATTTCGGCCCAGCCCTACTTGCCTTCAGATGTGTAAATTAAATGTGCTTTAGAAATTTCATGCCACAACATTTTGTTGCTATGGTGCATCGTCATTTTTTTAAATGGCGAGTTAATAAGCTATAAGTTTATAATAGTTCAAGTCTTGTTTTGCAGAATAATAACACTGAGTGTGGCTGCAGCATTCAGTATTGTTTTAACATTCTTAAGACTTTTCCAGATCTGGTTCCATTTTTGTTTTTTGTTTTACATTTAGAAACCGAATGAACGGCTTCATGATGTTGCACTCAAAAATTAACGGCCTGTCATAATTTACTCACTTCATGTCGCCGCATTCCTTTTTGTTTTCCTTACATTCTGTACTTGCTTTCTTCCATGCATTGCACTGGCTGTTTTTTCCCAGTAAATAGTTTTTGTGTTTGTGAACTGCATCAACCGGTTCGTTAAAATGATCTGATTCAAATGAACAGTACATTCATGAATGCATTTTTTTCTCATTAATTTCTGTGAGTGTAGGCCACGTATATCCTGAATTAAAAAATACACCACATGAAGAGGGGTGTCCAATGTTTTGGTGATTTATACATGGGTGGCATCTTTGCTTCATTCACGCAATTACAGAGGAAGTATGAACTGGGGAAAAATAATTTCTTTCGTTACCTGCACGTTACTGACTACGTTCGGAAATACTTAAAAGAATTTGAGACTGAACCACAATCTAAAATAGACGACTGTCTGAAATTGTCTCCTAACGAAAGTAAACTGATATCACGTTTCTATAACAGCCTTTTACTAATAAGCTGCCCATCGACTGAAAACTATAAAAGAAAGTGGGAAGAGGAAATTGGTGAATCTATTTCAGATGATTTATGGAAAGACTGCCTTGAAAACATACATAATTGTTCAGACAATGCAAGAAATTATACATAGGCTTCATTACTCAAAAGAGAAACTGCATAACATATACCCACATATACAGTGTCACCCATGTGTGATAAGTGCCAGTCTTCTGTGGCAACACTTCTCCATAGTTTTGCTCTATGTCCAAGGGTTCAATTGTTCTTGGTTGATATATGGCTGAGGTCATAAATACTTCAATCGAACCTGAGCCCATGTTTATCATTCTTAGAATATCCGAGACCTTCAGAAAACTGAGTGTGGCACAACATGTTTTCTCTCTTATTGCTTAATAATAGAAAACAGATTAATCCTTATAATATGTAAGAGCGCAACTGTACCTACCTCTAAGATGTGGTTAGAGGGTTTAACTAACACACTTCATTTAGAAAGGATAAGATATACAGCGAGAGACAGGCTCAACTTATTCAATAAAACATGGAAACCCCTCATATCATAACTAAAAACTTCAAAGTCGGAGCAACAGTCCGCATCCTAGCACACGATATGTGACAATGTTAATGGTTTTAGAGTGAAGGTCTCTACGAGGAAGGGTGAAGATAAATGGGAATGGGTTAGATGGTTGGATGGGGGTTGGGATATTGTGGGGGATTGTGTTCAGTTTGTTGGTGGGTTTTTTTTTTTTGTGCCTTTTTAATGTTGTACCACTTTAAGTTACCTTTTGTATTTTATTTTATCTATTTTTTTAATTTTTAATTTTTTTTATAAAAAAAAAAAACTTTTAAGAATGTACAAGTGAATTATGTGTCAAATTACCTGCTTTAATAAAAAGACGTTTGATTAAAAAAAATAATACACCACATGTAGGGCTGGGCGATATGGCTTAAAAAAAAATCTCAGATTTTTTCACACCAAACCCGATTTTCGATTTTAATAGATTTTTTTTTTTTCTATTTAAAAACAAACTACAACCGACAAAGAAATTTTTTTTCTTTATTTTGTTCTGATTTTCACTTATGCCGTTTAATCTAAATTTCCCCTTTGTGCATAAGTGTAACAGGAAACAAGCCTCAAAACATGCTTGTATACGAGATGGCAGGCACAACAGCTCTGCGCTTGTTAACTGTCATGTTGTCTGTGCGTAGGGCTGGGAATCGATTCCAAAAAGAATCGATTCCGAGTCGTTGGGAATTGAGATTCCATCAAGGGGAATCGACTCCTCATTCAGAGTATTTTTCAGTTCAACAAAGCTTATCTATTGGAGTCTCTCTAACAGAAGGCTACATCCGACAAAGGCTGCACACATTTAAATTCATGAAAATAAACAGAAAGAAAACAAGCTGGCACTGATCATTTGAATTCTAGGACCACAATTCACGTAAGCCAGTTGTGAGATAAAGGATTATTTAAAATTTTATATATATATATATATATATATATATATATATATATATATATATATATATTTACTTAAACAATTCAGAGGTTATTTTACGGTGGAACTGGCTCATCTACAATTTTGTGCGCTGCATGAACGAATAGATCATGACGTCACTGAGGGTCTATATATATATATATATATATATATATATATATATATATATATATATATATACAGTATTGTTCAAAATAATAGCAGTACAATGTGACTAACCAGAATAATCAAGGTTTTTAGTATATTTTTTATTGCTACGTGGCAAACAAGTTACCAGTAGGTTCAGTAGATTGTCAGAAAACAAACAAGACCCAGCATTCATGATATGCACGCTCTTAAGGCTGTGCAATTGGGCAATTAGTTGAAAGGGGTGTGTTCAAAAAAATAGCAGTGTCTACCTTTGACTGTACAAACTCAAAACTATTTTGTACAAACATTTTTTTTTTTTTTCTGGGATTTAGCAATCCTGTGAATCACTAAACTAATATTTAGTTGTATGACCACAGTTTTTTAAAACTGCTTGACATCTGTGTGGCATGGAGTCAACCAACTTGTGGCACCTCTCAGCTGTTATTCCACTCCATGATTCTTTAACAACATTCCACAATTCATTCACATTTCTTGGTTTTGCTTCAGAAACAGCATTTTTGATATCACCCCACAAGTTCTCAATTGGATTAAGGTCTGGAGATTGGGCTGGCCACTCCATAACATTAATTTTGTTGGTTTGGAACCAAGACTTTGCCCGTTTACTAGTGTGTTTTGGGTCATTGTCTTGTTGAAACAACCATTTCAAGGGCATGTCCTCTTCAGCATAGGGCAACATGACCTCTTCAAGTATTTTAACATATGCAAACTGATCCATGATCCCTGGTATGCGATAAATAGGCCCAACACCATAGTAGGAGAAACATGCCCATATCATGATGCTTGCACCTCCATGCTTCACTGTCTTCACTGTACTGTGGCTTGAATTCAGAGTTTGGGGGTCGTCTCACAAACTGCCTGTGGCCCTTGGACACAAAAAGAACAATTTTACTCTCATCAGTCCACAAAATGTTCCTCCATTTCTCTTTAGGCCAGTTGATGTGTTCTTTGGCAAATTGTAACCTCTTCTGCACATGCCTTTTTTTTAACAGAGGGACTTTGCGGGGGATTCTTGAAAATAGATTAGCTTCACACAGACGTCTTCTAACTGTCACAGTACTTACAGGTAACTCCAGACTGTCTTTGATCATCCTGGAGGTGATCATTGGCTGAGCCTTTGCCATTCTGGTTATTCTTCTATCCATTTTGATGGTTGTCTTCCGTTTTCTTCCACGTCTCTCTGGTTTTGCTCTCCATTTTAAGGCATTGGAGATCATTTTAGCTGAACAGACTATCATTTTTTGCACCTCTTTATAGGTTTTCCCCTCTCTAATCAACTTTTTAATCAAAGTACGCTGTTCTTCTGAACAATGTCTTGAACGACCCATTTTCCTCAGCTTTCAAATGCATGTTCAACAAGTGTTGGCTTCATCCTTAAATAGGGGCCACCTGATTCACACCTGTTTCTTCACAAAATTGATGACCTCAGTGATTGAATGCCACACTGCTATTTTTTTGAACACACCCCTTTCAACTAATTCAACTAATTGCCCAATTGCACAGCCTTAAGAGCGTGCATATCATGAATGCTGGGTCTCATTTGTTTTCTGAGAATCTACTGAACCTACTGGTAACTTGTTTGCCACGTAGCAATAAAAAAATATACGAAAAACCTTGATTATTCTGGTTAGTCACATTGTACTGCTATTATTTTGAACAATACTGTATATATATATATATATATATATATATATATATATTAAAACATTTCTATCAGCCAATGATAATTATAAATAATACGTCACGAGCATAGATCAGTGGACGAGAGCGCATCTGATAGACAGAGCCCTATCAGCCATTAATGTTCTGGTTATTTTGTTTCAGTGTACGGTTTGTTAATATTATGCAAAGTATATATACAAATATATATACATATATCCAGGACCAGGAATTGGAATCGGAATCGTTTCCAAAAATTGTGGAATCGAACAGCCTTATCTGTGCGGCTGTAAGGAAAGCGGGGGGAGGGCGAGCCCACTCTGAACTACGGAAGCCTAAGGGGAGAGCCGGTGGTGGAAGTTAAAGAGAAAACCGATTTTCATTAAAAACAAATCGGCCTTAACGTCAAATTCGAGTTAATCGATAAAATCGATTTATCGCCCAGCCCTATCCACATGCTAAGCATATTGTGCCAAATTTGTGCTGAAAATTGTTATAAAGTTTAAGCTGTTGTCAATGAAAGTGAAACTTTAAGTTCTCCAAGTTCCAAGTTCTCTAAATAAAAGCATTGTTTAAAGGTGCCATAGAATGCATTGATACAGTATTTTAAATCGTTCTCTGATATCCCGAGTGTGTATGTGACTCCACAGATCATTTTTATAGCTTGTAGAAATTGCCACTTTTAGGGTATGAGACAAATACCATAAAAATAAAATATAAATACCCCTTTAAATGAAAATGAGCTGCTGCTCCCGCCTCCCTTCTCAGAAGAGTGCGAAGCTTCAAGAGCTCATGCTCGTGGACATACCACCGGTGTTACAGTTTAACTGGTGGAGGCCATGTTACTGACCTCACACATTGCTTTCAAACACATTTTTTTTTACTACCACATTCCTATTCACGATCATTCTGGTAGCACATGATAGCAGCATTAGTGAAAACAGGCAGAGACAATGATAGCTTTAACAACATTAGCCTTACAGAGAGCCAAGAGGCTCTTTTAAAAAACAAAATATGAGGCATGATGCTTACTTTGTCTGTAGTCTGGACAAAGCGTTGGTATCAATCCATGTTTCAGAAGCAATCTTTGGACAACTCCAGCCCTGAACTGAGCCTCGTTTGTGAGGCAGGCCGGTGTCCTGACATTTTATCCCACACATTCGATTTTCCTACCAGGGTTTACTGCGCATGTGCACATCAGTATTGCATGTTTTTTGTCACGCTGAACAACAATATTTAATGTATCTGCATTACTGTAAGGGTAGGTTTAGAGTTGGGGTAGGTGTAGACTTTAATAAAACAATCTTATAGGTAGAAAAATGATGTATTGCTGTTTTCCTGTAGCTGTATCCTTATGGCTACACTACAACCATGAATATAACAGAAAAATACTGTATTTGCATTACTATAAGGGTAGGTTTAGGCTTGTGGTAGGTGTAGACGTTAATAAACTTTACAGGTAGCATTTTTCATTGTCTAATTGTACTAACCACTGTTTAATGGGAGGTAGCAAAATCTGACAGTGTAGCAAAAATAATAACTGATTGTAGCATTGTTTTTCAGATAAACAAGTATGTTAACAGGATGTTTCTGAAATATATACAAACATATTATGATATTTATATGCTTTATTATTTTTAGATTATTATATTATTTTTTATATACATATATCAGCTTTTTAGCATATTTTTTTCACCGGTTGTCAAAATAACATATCTTAATTTAATTTATTTTAAATTGTTTTGCTAAAATAACTTAAACTGAAATAAGAATTAATAGAAAAAAACAGACTTTTAATAAAAAATAGAAAATTATCTAAATGACAAACACGTGCAACAAAATTATGAAAAATTTTACTAAAATTAAAATAATAAAACAATAAAAACTCATTTTAAAATATAAAACACTACCATTGTATCTGAAATAGTCTCTTAGACTTAATTTCCATATTAACAGTTTTTTTTTCTATGTGACAAAATTATTGTCATCTTAATTACATCTTATCAGTACCTGAGCAGTGAAATGACAAATCTGTGAGTGTCACGATGAAGAAATCAGTACTGTTGGATGTATATTTATGTCCTGCTGATTGAGCCCCACCTAGACGGGTAGGAAGGATGTTTGTGGTGGAGCGTCTGAGGTTGAAATAAAGTCACTTCCTCTTCCTGTGTTTCCAGCCAATGTCTCAGACTTCACTTGTGGTCTCTTCATGTGGTTCCAGCACTGCTCTTAATTAGCGAGCCTGTGTTCCTGTCAGCCTCAGACTCACATACACATTTCTTACTGTACAAGCATATTAATGACATCTCTAAAAGTCACACTTGCTCGGCTGCGTGGGCAGGCCTCCTGAGGTCAACGCAGAATATAGGTGCTCTCACGGAGTCAATTATTATTAGCATCTTGGTCTGTCTCTCTGTTTGTCTCTGTCTTTCACAGCCATATTGCATGCATTCAGGGATAATGTGTTGAATACGTGAACAGTTTTAGCATCATAATACATGATCTCTAATGTGTGCAAATTGTTGAAAACAATGCTGCTTCACCACCAGGATTTTATATTTTATGAAATAATGTCATTTAAAATCCAGAATTTACTTTTGTTGTTTGTTTGTTTTTTATGCTGTTTTGGCTATGTATATAACAGTGTAGATTTTTTTTTTTGAAGAAGAAGAAATTAATCCTTAATTATGCATGCACAGATGTATTAAATTGATCAAAGGTGGAAGTAAAGACAAAAAAAAGCAAATATTAAGCAGTGCAATTGTTTTCAACTTTGATGGTGATGATAATGTTTCCTGAGCAAATCAGAATGATTTCTGAAGGATCACGCAACAAGACTGGAGCAATGATGCTGACAATTCTGCTTTGCTTTACAACAATAAATTACATTTGAACAGATATTAATATAGAAAATGTTTCTAGTCTGCACAAAAATCTTGCTCTTCACCAAGATCTGAAATCTAATTTACATTACACAATGCAAACGTAGTGTATCAAACCAAACCAATGGCAACAAGAAACATTGATGTCAAACTTGAAAAATGGGTCTTGGTGCACCACATTTGCATCACATTGTTTTATGGTGACTAACCAGTTAAAAGTCTCTTATTTCCTCACAGAAATTTGTTAAATGGATTCTGTAGTTTTTGTGTGTGTGTGTTTTTGTTTCGTTTTTATTTTTGTTGTTGTTTTGTGTGTGGTTTTTTTTCTTTGTTTTTTGTGTTGCGTTTTGTTTTTTAGACTTTTGTTTTATTGTTTTTTCTTTGTGGTGTTTTTTATTGTTGTGTTGTTGTTTTTTATTTTTTTATTATTTTTTTTATTTTGTTTGCCATTACAGCCTTTGATCACTTTATTTCACTTTTATCTTGTTTGCATAAATTGTCTCACAGTTTTCTTATCGTTTTTCAGTGACACAAGTGAGTAAAGAAGATAGCAGTGCACCTGTATATGATTACTGTAAACAAGTGCTACATTCAGTAATGATGTGTAAATGTTAGAAACGGGAGCCGGTGTCTTTGAAACCAGGGACGTGGACTTTGGAAGATAGGAAGGTGTTGCTAGGCAACAAGAGGCAGCTGATCTGATGAAGATCTAAAATGGTGTGATAATGAAGAATTGCGATCGCTCTCTCTGTGTGTCAGTAGGTGTATCTATGCATTTCATGCAGGGGGCTTCACTGTTTATAAATAGACGGAGCTGTCCAGTGGGATTAGGTGGTGATGCAGCTCGAGCGCAAGCTATTGTCAGCGATACGATATCAATGTGCCAGAGATCAGCGAGGGCACGGATCTTGACATGAGCATATCCTATTCACTTTGACAGATGGATGGATTGACTTCACCTCCGCTTGTGCTCGTATAGTCTTCAGTGATCAGGTGCCTTTGGTTATTCCAGCCCCCTGGAACATATCATAATCATAACAGAACAATCATAACAAAGAATGACAGTTGCTGTGACTGTAATGTCTGTTTTCAGGTCACCCGCTCCAATGTCTTGATAGTCTGTGCAATAACTTCACATCAGCTATGTTCAGAATGCAATACCAACTTATTTCTTATTTCTGCCTAATTATTTGTATTTAAAAAGAAGATAAAAGGTAGTCATCATTAAGAAACCTGATTTGAATATAAACTTCAGTCAATTAGAAAGACACACTACCATTCAGAAGTTTGGATTTAGTAAAAACGTAATGTTTTTTTGAAAGACAGGTTTCTTATGCTCACCAAGACTGCATTTATTTGACACAAAATACTAAACAAAAAACCCAGTAATATTAGTAATATGTTTTGTTGTGTTTTTTGATTTGTTGTGTTGTGTTTCCTTGTGAGGGAAGCCATGGCTTAGTGGTTAGAGAGTTTGACTCCTAAGGTTGTGGGTTTGAGTCTCGGGCTGGCAATACCACGACTGAGGTGCCCTTGAGCAAGGCACTGAACCCCCAACTGCTCCCGGGCGCCGCAGCATAAATACAAGTGTGTGTGTGTGTGTGTGTGTGTGTTTTTGGTTTGGTTTTGAGATGGAAAAGTAAATGTTGTTTGGTGTATTTGTGTTGTGTTCAGGCCCTGTCTCTTGCTTCATTGTCCACCAGGCCGCTGTGGAGAATCTGTTGGCGTCTTTCTCAGTATCCACAGGAGAGTGTTGCTCACGCTGTGAACAAAGCCTGTCTGTCCAGTTAGACAAACTCAAACGCATTCATTCAAGCCTCAAGTCACCACTCGGCAACTAAATAACCATTAAAAAAAAAAAAAAAAAAACATAGTTTGTGCCATTTGGTAGTTACTGACCAATCTTATTTGAAAACAGGGTTTTATTTTTAATGAATGTTGGCGGTGACCAGGGCTTAACATTAACTTTTTGGCTCAATAGCCAATGTGGCTAGTGGTTTTCCAAAGTTACTAGCCACACAGCATTTTTACTAGCCACATTTTTGTTGTTGTGAAATTATCTGATAAAAGTTGAATATGGCGTGCTAATATTTACTTGAACTAGATTTACAACCCTTTTAAATGTAAAACCACTGTACACACCCAAATTATTGCATAATAAAAGTGGTGCGTGGATGTAGAAGATTAATAAAAAAGATAAAAAACTAAACTGAAAAAAAAAACCTTTAGCATTAGAAATACTTTCTGTTTAAATATCAGAATCAGACTCAGAATTACTTAATTGAACCACACTGAAAAATTCTTTGTTACAAGTTGCAATGGAAAGTAAGTCTCACGAAAAATGCATGCCATGGTTGCATGGACAAAGTTGCTTTAATTTTCATTAAAATTTGAGGGGAATGTGCCTCTCATCATAAAGAACATTTCAGTTTTTGTCATTTTTGTGTGTATATTGTATATATACTCACTGTGTTACCCGCCACGAGCAAAATCCACCCGCATTTGGCGGGTTGGCGGGTGTTAATGTCAAGCCCTGGTGGTGACACTATACCTTACTAAAATAAACCATGTTTATTTCATTTTTTTGCAGGTGTAATTCAGTAGAGACTGGGAAAACTATGAAAACAGTGTGATTAATTTTCTTGTATTTCTAGGTTTCTGCCCAGCCTGGCTCGCTCGGCTCTACAGAAGAGTCTGGTGAACTGCTCAATACAGGATCAGCCTGACCCAGCATCAGAACAGAGCCATCTCTACACCTGTGAGCTACAGTACAACACCATACCAGAGTTCAGACCAATGCTAAGCTCAACTCATAACTCACATTACAGTTCATGAGAGCTTTAATTGAATTCAACAACAGGATGTGGAATTATAATACTGATCAATTCAACACGGTCACACAACAGGAATTTTTAGTAGTCCAACACCAGAAAAATAATTTCTTTGAATTGGATTCATTCCATTTATTTCTTCTTCCTTAAATTCAATTTCCATTCTGAATCCTGCTGGATTTGGGAAGTCATTCTCAGTTCGGTTCTGAATTGCACACATCCACAACTTCAGTGGTTTCTCAGTAATTTTAGCCTGCACTTTTATTTTTGTCCAATTTCCCTGCTTTCTGTAAGAGACTTTAGATTTCAGACGTACAGTACTTTGTAGTGTCTGAAAAGAGTGAATGGGAGGAAATAGTTTTTATGAAGAAAAGAGCCTCCAGGAGTTGGTCAGTGATATGGCTGAATAAGCAATCTTTGTTTGATATAATCTCTTTAAGAATCTCTCACTTTTCTTTGCTATTTTACTCTCCCCTGTTAGGCAGAGTAAAAGATGGACTTCTGACCATAGGGAACATCTCAGCTCCTGTGTACATCCCTGATGAGAAGATGATGCTCCCGGATGTGCTCTTTTATGAGAACAATCAGGTGAGGTCATCACTCTCTCCTTAATAAATGTAAATTCTCCATAACTTTTTATTTATTTATTTTTTTTTCATTTGTTTTTCATTTTTTTATTTATTTATTTGTATGATAAGATGAAAAACTAAAAACTTAACATAACTAGAAGTTGCCTTGGCTCTGAAATAAATACAAATAAAAGTTGAAGTTCAAGTACTAAAATTACTACTGAAACAAAAACTACAAATTAACTAAAGAGAAAAAAAAAAATTACTTAAATGTAAACTAAAATTAAAATTAAAACTAGAATTCTAAAAATAAAAGCTATATTTTGAATTAGCATTTATTTGTAGAATTATATACAAGTAAAGTCAACTGATTAGTCATGATTAATCGCATCCAAAATAAAAGTTTTTGTTTACGTAATATATTTGTGTGTACTGTGTATATTTATCATGTATATATAAATATACACACATACAGTATATATATTGAAAATATTTAATTGTAATTGTGTATATATGTGTATTCATATAATTTATATTATGTATATATTTAGTATATAAACAACACATTTCTCTTAAATATATACGTGCATATGTGTGTGTATTTATATATACATGATCAATATACACAGTACACACGAATACATTACGTAAACAAAAACTTTTATTTTGGATGCGATTAATCATTTGGCAGCACTTATATATATATTTAGTCATTTATCATTTGTCATTCCAAACCTGTATGAGTTGCTTGATTACTGTATTTTTCGGACTATAAGTCGCACCTGAGTATAAGTCGCATCAGTCCAAAAATACATCATGATGAGGAAAAATATATATATAAGTCGCACTAAACTATAAGTCGCATTTATTTAGAACCAAGCACCAAGAGAAAACATTACCGTCTACAGCCGCGAGAGGGAGACGGTAATGTTTTCTATTGGTTCATTTCTCTTAGTTCATTTCTCTTGGTTCATGTCAAATAAATTTTGATAAATAAGTCGCACCTGACTATAAGTCGCAGGACCAGCCAAACTATGAAAAAAGGTGCGACTTATATTCCGGAAAATACGGTACCAGCAATCTTCAAAATATTTTCTTTTATGTTCAACATAAGAAAGCAACTACATGAGGATAAGTAAATGATGACAGAATTTTCATTTTGGGTGAACTGTCCCTTTAAGGTACAACCAAATAGCATAAAACAGAAAAGCATACAAACCTGATATAATGAACCATGTTTGAATAGAATAGAATACAATACAATGGAATAGAATTCAGATACAAACATATGCTAGTTGATTTCTATTTTTAAACACCAAGATGCAGTGTTGCTTGGCGACTCGTACATCATATTTGCACATACATACCACATTACCCACCAGCCCTGCTTTTTATTAACATGGTCAGAAGACATGTTTGTGATTATTGCAATTGCGGTTTCCACAGTGATCACACGGGCCACCAAAAATGGTTTGGTCTGGCAAAGAGGAAAGCTCAATCTTTCTCTCTGTCTCAGTCTAAGCCTTGTAAATCAACCGGGTGTTTTGCTCAAAGGTCAGATCTCAGAGAGGACCCACAAAAGAACACTGGCCAACAAACACATGCACAACACGAGCACAGCGAGATCTCAACAGCTTCACAGTCAATCACGATGTAATCATGCTTCATTATTCTTCTCACTACAGCATGTTCAGTATTCAAAGTTAAGCCTCGTACTTCTCAGGCAAACCACATTGTTTCTCATCCACAACCGGAGATATGATCCTATAGCCTGTTCAGACAGAATTGCAATTAAGTTTCAATTAACATTTCAAAAAATGTTTAAATAATCAATTCTAAATCAGGTGTTTGAACATTGGACACGGTAGTGTAGCAGCCATAAAAACTATTCAGCATCATATCATGGAGTAATAACGAAATCTAAAGTGTTGTCAGTGTTAATATTGAGTATTGCTGCCACACTCTATGTGTGGCTTGTGGTCTTATGCTAGAGTTGCTGAGAGATGAGAGAAGAGAACGAGGGATGACCCAGATATTCCTCCCTCACTGCCACCTCTCTCCTCCCTTCAGAGGCCCAGAAAGAGGTGGAGGAAAAAAAGTTACTTTTGTCCCACTTTTCCATGACCTGCTTTTTGTCTTTCGAGCATTAGAAGGAGAAGTGCAGTAGTCCACCGAGGCGTAAATGAGGACACACGCAAACAGCATCATCTATGTGTCCTTATCATACTGAAAAAAGCACTTTGTGTCTTTGCAGCCTCATAAACAGGAAACTCAATTCCTTGTGTCATATCCAGAACCAGAATTCATTTCTGCTTCCTTTTATCTATTCAGCTTTTGTGTGTCTGTTAAATGTAGGTGACCCTCTCAGGCAGAATTGATGCTTATGTGTTTTCATTTGCTCCAGGGGGTTTATAAAGGCCTCTGCAGTGAGTCGATGTGTTCTTGTAAGAAAAATGTCCATATTTAAAACTTCAATTTAAACTGTGATCTCTATAGCTTCTGCTAATGGACATACACACCTTCACGAGAGAGTTGCGTTGCAGGAGATGACGCTGGACGTAGTTGAACACAGTGACGAACACGAAAGCGCAGAAGAGAGAGCAAAACAAAACACCAGTCACGAATTAGAAGTACAAATGTTGGATGATTTCGATATAAGCCAAGAGGAGACTGGTTTTCATTGGTTCTCGTGACACTAGCATATTCTCACCAGTGCGTATGCTACGCCTGCGTCCTGAGTCATCTTCTGCTGGACGCCACTCTCTCGTGAACGCCGTTAGCAGAAGCTAGAGATTACGGTTTATGAAGTTTTGAATTTTTGATATTTGTCTTACACAAAAACATTGATTCACTTCAGAAAGTCTGTATTAACCCCTTGGAGACATGTGGAGTATTTTTATAATGGATGGGATGCTCTTTTTTTGGACTTTAAAATCTCGACTCCCCTTCACTGCCATTTATACAGCTTGGAAGAGCCAGGACACTTTTTTATGTAACTCCGATTGTATTCGTCTGCACTTGCCAGACATATAAATCTACTAATGATCTTCAGCATGGTTTCATAAAAAAAACATGATCAATGTCATACGTTTCCACTACCAATCAAAAGATTGGTCAGTATCCTTTTTTTTTTTTTTAAGAACTTTATTTAGCAAGGGTGCATTTATATTGAACGGAAGTGACAAAAAATCTTTTAGGATTATACAAAAAGCCTAATTGACATCTGTTTTCTATTTCTAATTTAAATATATTTAAAATAAATGCTGTTCTTTTGAAATTTCTATTCAATAAAGAATGCTAAACAAAACAACAAAAATATCAATTTCCACATAAATGTTAAGCAGCACAACTGTTTTTAAAACTGAAAACAAAAAATGTTTCTTGAGCAGCAAATCAACATATTGGAATGATTTCTGAAGGATCATGTGACACTGAAGACTGGAGGAATGATGCTAATTCAGCTTTGACATCATAGGAATACATTTTACTATATATTTTAATAGAAAATCATTTGTAATAATTTTTCACAATATAACTGTTTTTACTATATTTTGACCAAGTAAATGCAGCCTTTATGAGGATAAAGAGACTTATTTCAAAGACTTAAAAAAAAATCTTACCAACCTCAAACCTTTAAACCTAGAAATACTTATAATAACTACCTAGAAAAGTAGACCCAGCTGCAAAAGATGATTTTGACAGCCATGCAAGTCAAATTATTATCCTGGTTTTAACTAAATTACATATATTAGTGCTTTAGAAAAAATAGGACTTTACATGTTGCCTTTTGAACGCTGTCCTGGTTTACTTCCATTGTAAGTGTTACTGTAACCTGGATTTTTAGGCTTTAAAGGGTACATAACACACACAGTTTCACCTAATCTCATGTTAATCTTGAGTACCTATAGAGTAGTACTGCATCCTTCATATATCCAGAAAGTCTTAAGTTTTATCATATTTGTAAAAAAAAAAAAAAATACAGCTTTCAGATTCTTTCCAAAAAAAGCCGAGCTCCTGGAGGTGTGCCATGAGCGGAGCTATAATACTGATGTTTAGTGTTGTTTCCATTAACATATATTCACTTATGTGCTGATTTCCAACAAAAGACAGAAATCCGATTCAGTTGTACTTACATGAATGGGGTCTTTTATTACAGGGACGGCTCCATGTTTTAATAGCAAACGATGTGCAAATCCAACGTCGACTTGGGCCTTGTTTATAAAACATTCGTCACTCAAATGAACAGAACACACAAACGCATTTGATACACTCCGTTGCTGCCCCAGAAAAACAAACTGCATCCACTGTTCATGTAACGCTGGTTTCTTGGGGAAGCTGAACACGGTAAGCTGTCCCTCACATCCAAAATCGCACTTATTTGGAGACATTCTCGAACAAATCCTACACAGCGCTGCCGATGATTTTGAAGCACGTTGATGTGCGCGGTCTCGCTCTCCTTTCCGACAGAAATGCTCATATAAGGAGTTCTGCTCTATGTTCCGCTCTTGTCTATGTCATTAGATCCACTATCAAAAAAAAAAACAGCCGAAACTTGTCTGTCATTCTTCTAAAAAAATGTTTGTACAACTTTGGCCATGTTTAGCATGAGAATCCATCTCTTTAACATTGTGAACAACTCTGAATACACGAAACACCATTGTAACCCCCCTTTAGATAAAGCAGAGTTGAAACTTGGTAATCCTTCATAACATTATTCCATCAAGAAGTTACGTGTTGTACCTTGATTGTCCCTTTCAATAACTTGTCTTTTTAAACTTTATTAATATCCAGCTTTAAAAATCCCAGAAGTCTTATATCTTGAACCCCATTGTGTTTTGTACTGCTCTACCTGTAAAATATGTTTGTCTGTTTGTTCACAGCACATGATGGTGATGCAGGACATGCTGAAAGACTTCCTGTTGGAGGAACACCTGCTTCTTGTGGGCAACCAGGTAAATGAGGATTCCCTTCCTCAGGTCAGCAGTCTGCAGAGACGTCTGTCCACTCCGATACCGAGAGCAGAGCAGACATACAGTACACTAGCCCAGAGCGCTGGCATCATGCCATGAAGCACAGCTGCGTTTGTAAAGCATCTGCCCACCAGCTACAGGGTGAACTAGAGCTCAGTGTGCCCTATGGCGCCCAGGCGCTCGCCCACGCTCTGCACTAGAGACCTGTGGCTTTACTGCGTTTGTGTATGGAAAGAGAGTGGGCGTCCTGACTGCTGTCACTCCAGTTTAGATGAAATACAGAACACATGAATGTGTGCTAGACATACAAAATGCAATAGGGGACCTGTGAATACACTAATGTTCAAAAGTGTTTTTTATGCTTTTGAAAGAATTCTCTTATGTTCCTTGAGGCTACTTTTTTTTTTTTTTTTTTTTTTTTTTTGCATATACAGTGAAAACAGGAGTATTGTGAAATATTACTGTAATGTTATCTGTCACACTTTATTTTAAGGTCCAATTCTAGCTTTTAACAAACCAGTAACTACATTAACATTTGCCTCAAAGAACTCTAAATGAATTGTTAAGTAGTTGTTAGGTTTAGGTACTGGGTAGGATAAGGGATATAGAATATGATCATGCAGAATATGCGCTTTAGATATACTAATAAACAGTTAATATATTAATCATGTGCATGCTAATAAGCAACAAGTTAATAGTGAGAACTGGTCCCTATTCAAAAGTGTTACTATATTTTAAAATGTAACTTATTCCTGTGATGGCAAAGCTGAATTTTCAGCATCATTAGAAATCAGATGAAAGAAAATACAGGGTCATAATGACATGAGGATGAGTAAATGACATATTTTCAGTCACATGCAATCTATTTCTAATCTATGTTCATACTCTGTTCACAGGTATTGATCGATTCTTACATCTGATGAACAGACCAAGAGAATATTTTCAGCTTCACAGGTAAAATGAAGAAGTCCCTGAAGTTCTCCTCAAATACAGCCCTCTCAGAAAGGAAGACCTATAATCAGAAACTACTCTCCTGTAGACTCAATTAGAGCCTGGTTACGAGGCCACACCGGGAATGGCCCATATCCACTGACATCACATGCAGCTTTGCATCACTAGTGAATGAGTGAGTAATGTATCCTCTTTGTATATGAATAGAACAGGGAAAAAACAGAGGACACCTTTATTCATCAGAACGATAAACATCTGGACACGGATGCATCATATGAGTGTTTTCTATTAGAAGGTGAAACTTCCATTTGCAGACTCACCGAGTGCATGAAATAAAAAGATCTCCTCTCTGAGGTTCGAGTGAGCTATTTTAATCCTGATAAATTAGGACACCTGTTGACAGGGCAGAGAGAACTTTTAGGTTGTACTTTTGCCTTTGAAGAACTGCAATTAAAGGAGTAGCTCTCCTTTTACTTTTAACCTTGTTCCAACCCTGCTATTATTTTTCTTTCTTCTGTGAAACACAAAAGGAGATGTATTATTTTAATAATCCCTTTTAAAAAATTGCCAAAAAAATGCAGAAAATGTTCAAAAAGCTGTTGTTCTTAATTTCTCAGTGTGGTCCCCAATTAGATAAAATACTGGGGGCTTTGGCCACAGCTCTGGAGGACATTCCTGCAGTCAGTTTCTTCAAAACTTGCGACATCTGTGGCATTAAGCTTTGTGATAAAACTGCACATTTTAGAGTAATTTTTTATTGTGGCCAGCCTAAGGCACACCTGTGCAATAATCATGCTGTCTACCCAGCATCTTGATATGCCACACCTTTGAGGAGAAGTGCTCACTAACACAGATTTAGACAGATTTGTGAACAATATTTGAGAGAAATAGCCCTTTTGTGTACATAGAAAAAGTCTTAGATCTTTGAGTTCAGATCATGAAAAATGGGGGCAAAAACAAAAGTGTTGCGTTTATAATTTTGTTCAGTGTACATTTACCTCAGAATAACCATTCGGTGTCCATAAGCTCATCAGTCAAGAGGAGCATTTTGCTATATGTATGCGCTATTGCATTTTAATAATTTTACTTAACTTGTCTACATGACTTAACTCCTCCTATAAAATTGCATTTTACTAATTGAGAAAAACAGACTGGATGTGTGAAGGACATACACTCTTAAAAATAAAGGTGCTTAAAAAAAGTTTTTTTCACAAAACCATTTTTGGTTCCACAAAGAACCATTTAGTCAAAGGTTCTTTAAAGAATAATCTCTTTCTCAACTTTTTACAATCTGATGAACCTTCTTTCACCACAAAGAACCCTTTTGTGAAATGTAAAAGTTCTTCAGATGTTAAAGGTTCTTATGAAACCATTTAGATAAAATAGGTTCTTTTATGGCACCATGAAGCACCTTTATTTTTAAGAGTATGCCAAAATTTACAGGATGCATTGAGGAGAAGGCCAAACTACACTCAATGGCAAAGTGATGCTTATGGTCCATGATATTGGCACAGATTCTGTGAAATAAACAATGCGTGACTGTATATTTCAAGTTATTTCCCACTTTAAGTGAACCTCAGTTGCCATGTCATCTACAAAATGTATTAAAAAGCTGATAAAGTCAAGAAAAGATGATGACAGTGACAGTATGATTGAAATATTCAAATGTAAAAATAAATAATAATAAAATGAATAAAGCACATTTATTTCGTGGCATCTGAAAAAAAATGGGTTTGGATCCCTACTATTTCTTTGTAAATGCAATCTGATGTGTTATCCATTCATCACAAACAACTGGAAAAGTCAAGGAAACTCATAAGATGTCACCATGTCTAACCCGTCTACATGGTGCAGAGGTTGATGTCATCTTGAAAGTTTCTTCTTGAAAGTTAAACCAAAGTCAAACTCGCATGCATTATGGCCTGGTTAGCGATTATGGAAATCTTAAATTAGACTAAAGTAATCACTTCAGGGATTCTCCTTTCCACTAAGCCCACAGAGATATGTGTCACATTTCAAACCTGCACAAGAACTCAACAGCGCTCTGTCCATCACACTGAATTTAGGGCAGTTTACTTTATACTTGTATAGGACCTGTAAGTATGAATCCACAAATAATCTAACTCTCTAGAGATATAAGCTATGGTTTTACTATGAACAAAGTCACTATGTATAGTATATTCATGATGTTCAGGATAAACACAGTCTAAGCTCTGATCTTGTATGCTTCAACAGAGACACTACAGTCCAGACTTTAACACTGCAACCCTCTGTGAGAGATGGCATCATCATCTATGAAGACTCTCCATTGGTCAGCATTAACCTCTGACATCATGGCTCTGATTCAAACTTAGTGAGCTGCCCACACAGACATGGGTTTAGTCTCTACGTCTTTGTCCAAAAACAGGGCTTCTTTCATCTTCAGAACACAAATTAAGATATTTTAGATAAAAATCCAAGAGCTTTCTAATCCTGCATAGACAGCGACACAACTGATACGTTGAAGGCCCAGAAAGGTACTAAGGACAATTTTAAAATAGTCCATGTGACATCAGTGGTTCAACCATAATTTTATGAGTTTGGAACTAAACTCTGTAAGGCGGCGACCCTCCAGGAACTGAGTTAGACACCCATGCTATAAAATATATTTATCAGATTCACGTTAATACAAGTGAACTATATATAAGTCTTTGACACTAGTTTGAAAACCCCGTTCTAAGAACATGGAGGAAGAGGCAATCCCAGAATGCATTGCACCATATATTTGATTCAGTAAACACTTAAGAGTATTTTGTTAGCTCAACAACACACCAAAGGTGCGGCCACATTAACTTTTGCCTGGTGAAAACGTCGAAAATGTTGCACTTTCCACTTCCTTTGTTTGCAAGTGACATCTGTGAGAGTTGTGTATTGAGTACTGTTTTTTTTGTGTGTGTGTGCTGATGTGACATCACTTTAACACAGATCGCTACTGAAAAAAAAGAAGAAGAAAAAATTGCTCATGTGACCCAGATCTGTTTTTTTCCCCCTTATAACCACGTGAACGGCACAATTTGTGCCACTGAATCGGCCCACTTTCACGTGTGGTACTAAATCAGATGCAGGATTGGTGTTTTGCAGTTTATACAACTTTTATCCAGTAGTTTATCCAGAGTTTTCAAATACCAGTAGTTCATTGGTCACTCAGTTAATATGGAAGATAGGCGTGGTGGTAGTCAGCGGAGAAATAGTAAGGTATAAATATTAAGGCAATGGCTCTGTACAAGCAAAATTTGATTGATTGTATTGTAAATACACTATATTGCTGAAAGTATTGGGACACCCCATTCTAAAGAACAGGTTTGACTACTTTAGTAATTTTTCAATGGTAGGGCAATTTAACATGTTCAGTAACTGTGAGAGCCCTTTTATAAGCACTTTATACTTTGTGTTGGCATTAGAAAATACAGATGAATTTTTAACTTTGACAAAACAGCTTATTCCATGTTGGTCAAATTTAATCAATAAATTTATACTTTATGTAATGAACAACCCTCATAGTCCAAACTATCCCGGACGAGCCCCCAGTATTTTGTCAAATTGGGGACCAGACTGAAAACTGAAGAAAAACTTGAAGGATTGTATTGTAGATACACTATATTGCCAAAAGTTTTGGGATACCTCTTTTTAATGAACAGATTTGTAATTTCCAGGAGTACAAATCTTAATGTTTAAGCATATAATTAGATTCTAGGCCAGGGAGTTGTGTGCTTCTAATGTTATAGAAACAGTTTGGAATAGTGAATTTAAATATTGTCTCCTCATCATGGTCTTTGTCCTCCCTATTGCCTGTGTATAAATTTTCAGGTTCCCATGACACATCACCTCAAAAATGAACGTGTAAATACTAATTTCAGTGACTTTCCGTATGACAGCATGTTGCATTTTTTTTTTTTTTTTTGCACAAACAGGTCAGTTTAGGAGCATGTCCAAATCTGATATCAATCACAATTCAAAGCATAGTGAGCAAGAGCCAAACAAAAATGTAAGATTGACCACCTCAGTGGTTCTGGGTGTCCTGTGAGCTCCTGAAAACCAGTCATCTGAAGTGTAAACTTTGCATAGTGATATTTATACATCTATCAGCAGATGGTCCAGACCACTGCTCCAGCGAGGACAAACACGTTGCCAGCTAACACTCGGAGGACGCCCCGGCACAGATGAGGGAAAAAGCGTTAAAAATTAATGAATGACCTCAAGGACAGTGTGTTATAATCCTCCATGCTGCTCATTTCTGAAGTCGGCCTGTTGTTTTGTTAGCGTGATGGTGCCATTTAGACACGTTGTTTGTGAAGCAGGGTTGTGGGTGTTCTCTACAAAAGGCTTTTAACGATGTCTCTGCTCGATATAAGGTGGAGGGAGATGAAAAGCAGACTGTGACTCGAAGTTTGGCCCCTCAATTAGCACCCAGCGGCAGCTCTAATGATATAAATAGTCTTTAGGCTTTGAAAACCCATCTGACGCCTCATCTGATATCAATGCTTCCAAATGGTCTCGCATTGCTGACGGATAAAAGCAACAAGAAAACACCCCTCGCTCTCTGCAAAACACCTTACAGCTCCGGGTTGTAAATAACAGGTGCTAATGTCACCTACATGTCAGAGGTGATCAAAACAAGCTCAACATCTCTATAATATTCAGCTCTCCATTAACTCTGGTTCTCTTTGCTGTTTTAGAATAAAGATGATCTGGAGATGGAGTGTAGTGGTTCAAATATGGGAAAAGAAAAGCATGGAAACCAAGCTGTTTTGTTTGACATCTGTATATCGCCACCTATTCAGTATGGAAATATTTTGGTGTCGTGATTCAGATTGATTTCAGTTCAGCAAGTCATGAGCTTATTCCATTCTATTCAAATTCAATTTTAAGTTTTTTTGCAACATCAGATATAATTATTACCAAATTAAATGTAAAGATTTACATAAAATATTTTAGTTTGGGTTGGTTGTTGGTTGTTTTCTTTAAGATATTTAACAATTGTACAGTCATTTTCACATCCAAGAGTTTAGCCAATCAAAAGAGATGTAATCTGCGTATAAAAGGTACACTACTGTTCAAAGGTTTGGGTTCTGCAGGATTTAAAAAAAAATGTTTTTGAAAAGTGTGTCTTTTGCTCATAAAGACTGCTTTTATTTGATCAAATATAGGTAAAAACAGTAAAACTGTAAAATATCATTACAATTTGAAACATATTTTAAAATGTAATTTATTCCTATGTTATCAAAGCTGAATTTTCAGCATCATTACTCCAGTCTTCAGTGTCACATAATCCTTCAGAAATCCTTCTAATATGCTGATATGATGCTCAAGTTAACATTTCTTATTATTATCAAAGTTGAAATTTTTGAATAAATACATAATACAATAATTATTTCAGGATCATTCGATGCATAAAAAATTCAAAATAACAGTGTTCATTTGAAATATATATCTTTTATTTTTATAGCTCAAAAGTGATAGTAAAGACATATATAATGCACACTTGCTGACACGGTATAATCTTACAGACACGGTAGTGTATTTCAGGTGAGTGGCAAGCAGCAATTGCCACTCACCTGAAATACACTATACTATGGTTGTTTTAAAAAAAAACTTTACACCTGTTTTTGGGGCAAGAAGCATTGCCTTTCATAATTGAACTTGATGGAAGAATGAAATAATGGAATACAAATGTGCTTTCGTCTGTTTTTCTAAAGGTTAAAGCTGTAAAGATGGGACATATTCTGGTAATAGATGAAGCTGATAAAGCTCCCACAAATGTCACCTGTATCCTGAAGACATTGGGGGAGAGAAGAGAGATGATCCTGGCAGATGGAAGAAGAATGGTTTCAGGTGAAATGGACAGACAAGATTAAAAATATTTTATATTTACATGTCACAAACCCATCACTGACAATCTTTAAAATAGGAATCGTTCTTTGTTTTCCATAGATCCACTACAAGCAGCCGGAAGGCCTAATGCTATTCCCATGCATCCAGACTTCCGCATGATTGTTTTAGCAAACTGACCCGGCTTTCCGTTTTTGGGAAATTACTTCTACGGTGCACTTGGTAAGACTTATATATTATACAGTATCGTGTAAAAAATATTTGACCACTGCATGACATGATTGACCAGTCAGAGTCAATGATATCAGAAAATGGTGTAACACATTTACAATAATTATGTAATAGTTTTTGAAATACTTTTGATGATTTGACAATTTACTCCTCCAGGGGTCATATTTAGCTTCATGCAGTGGACAGCCGCAAACCTCAGGCTCAGTTTGCCATTCTGAAGCAATATGGGCCTGGCTTTCTTGATGAAATCCTCCAGAAACTGGTGACTGCATTCGGAGAGCTCCAGACCTACCCCTACTCTACACACGAGAAGTGGTCAACGTCATAAAACACCTGTAGGTAATCAGCTGGTAGACTTGAAGGGATGGTTCTCCCAAAAATGAAAATGTTGCCATTAATTATTCACCCTCATTTCATTCCAAACAACGTAAAAACTTTGTTGATCTTCGGAACACATATTAACATATATTTTTTAATGAAATCCGAGAGCTTTCTGTTCCTCCATAGACAGAACACACGTTTAAGACTTAAAAAATTTTCAAAGAAAATCTTACTGACCCGAGAATGTAATGGTAGTTATTTCAGGTGAACAGCAGTTATAAAAAACAAACTGCGATTGGTCATTTGTCAGCATTCAGTCTCTTCCTGTATAAAAGGGCAGACCATGTCTAGAATAAGCTGCAAAGTGGACCAGACTTTATGCCACAAGTCAAAACCTCACAGTACATTAAACCTCTTGGTTTTAGGTTTGTTGCCACTTTTAAGATTTCATACTTTGCGTGGGTATTGTTTAATAGATGAGGGTGAGTGACTCTGTGTCTGAGATTAAAGGTGCCACACAAGAGCGAGAGAGAGAGAGAGAGTGAGGAGAGGCCTGTCTCTTCACTCGGCCCACTCACAGACTGATCTGACACATAGAGGCCACACTGCCATTCTGGGCCACCTGTCTCTGGGCTTTAACTCTTCTCTCTCTCTCTCTCACACACACACACACACACAGCGTTCCAGCCGCCTCCTCTCATCTCAGCTCTCCGGAGCGACAGAGATGCAGATAGATGGATGGAATTCGTCTGTCACATTGGATGAGGAGTCAGTTGTCAGATTAGTCTGCCGCGAGCAGCCATCAGAGGTCTACACTTACTGTCAAATGTTGGACACACGTGACTAAATTTGTTCCTTGTGATCTTATAAACCTTTTCGTCTAAAGGCCGCTATGCTTGAATTGAATTGAATTTGGAAACAGTCTGCTTATGAATATCTAAACTATATTTATTTATTTATTTAAAAGCCTCAATGTCCAGAGTAAGCAGAGCTACAATTAAGATGAAGAACCTAAAATATAATACATTCTTTTAATAATATGAGGGAAAGTAATGGTGGGTGAATGGTAAATGGATTCAAAGCTGTGCCTCATTGCATGAGCATCAGCTGCACACCAAGTCTGTTAATTTTGCTCGTCTTTGTTACGCAGACACCTGTGATCATTAACAGAGAATGTGCAATATCATTGTGCATATTGCAATCATTTTAATCGTTTTATTCAAAATGTGTCATTAGACTGGTTTCACGGTCCCTCTCTGTCATGTGTCTTTTAAATGTATCAGGGTTTGAAGCAGTGCTTTCTCAATCTTTTTTGCTCCAAGTAAGGGTTTGTGTGAGGTATTTATTGTTTTAACAATGTGCAAATCTGCTTTTTGAACAATTCAGTTTAATCAGCAATTCAGAGATGACTTTATGACTCCGTGATGAATGACTCAGTGACTCAACTCATTAAGACAGTCGCAGTTTCCATACTATATAATATAAAAACAGTATGCAAGAAAAGTATTATGTCCAAATTCATGGTATTCAGCAGAATGAGATTCTGGTTCAGATTATCATTTTTGTCATGAATATTGCACACCCCTAAATTCCCCACATTGTCCCCAAAAAATATTAAAAGCAACAAGCATACCCTTGCCCCAGGTATTTGTGTGTGTGTGTGTGTGTTGGGTTTTATTTAGTTTTTTTTTGTTGTTGTTTAAAGGTCAATCCTGAGTATATTCCTATTTTTTTATTAAAAAAGTAACAAAAAGAATTACGGTGACAATTAAAATAAAAAATAAATACATTTCATGATTTTAGTTGTTTAAAGAGTTGACTGTTCATCTGGGATCTCATTCTTCTCAACCAGTGAATTAACATGACTCTTCCAGTCATTGAGAATAAGGATTTAAGAGAAGGATTTAATAAAAGAAGAAAAAAAACACTCACACTTACATGTTATTCTTCCTATGAATATTTTATATTTTGGCATAACTAAAAAATGTATATTAATTATTAGAATGCCTGTGGCATTTTAAGATTGTATTATTTTTACATGAATTTTCTAGGTGTGAAAATCACACTTTTAAAATCAGCTGCCTTATCTTCCATGGGACACTGGTTGAAAACTTCAGATCATATAAAATGACCTCCTACCCACAAAAGAAAGCTTCAACAAAGAAAATAAACCTTCCAAAAACATATTTAATAGGTGGTAAAACAAGCTAGTTGTGAAACAGGCAGCTTTCCTGAAAGACTCAAGAACATCTTCAACAAAAAGTGACCATGCTGCCATCTGTGAGAAGAAAATCCATAGGGTTTCATTTGGCCGGTTTATCTATTTCTACTGTATGTTATGATGTTTTAATGATTGTGATTGTTGGCAAGATCAGAGTGCTCTTAAATATTGTATCATTATGACTAAACGCTTTTGTGCTTACTACTTTCCTTTTTTTTTTCTCCAGAAATTTCCAGACGAGGGCCTGGCCGACGTGGTGAGGAATGTGTTTGACTTTGATAACAAGGACATGCGTGAGGTGCTGATCACAGCGCTGCACAAGCACGCATTCCCATCGAAGTCAAACCCACCAGCGTGCACCTGTCCAAGGAGTAAGAGCTCAGCTCCTATTGCCCTTTACTGTCTGTGAATGCAGCATCATGAACCAATACCGTGCAACACACTGTCCTGGACTAATATAACTACCTGTTGAAGGGATCTGCTCTGCGTGGTCCTTAAACCGTACACTTGAACAAATGTGTTTGTTTGTGAAGTGTGCTATTTTTGATAGTTTTTAACATCAAATAAATTACTAACTCCACCTTTAATTGATGCTTTTATCTCATAAGCTCGTTTCAATGAAGGTGCAATAGACAAAACCCTAAACATGCTTGAATTTAGTAATACGCTAAACTGTCTTGGACTCTTGCTGGAATAATGTACACTGAAAACTTGATTGCCAGTGTCTGGTTAATGCATTTAAACGATATGAAAGATTTTGGGCGAATTATTGCAAGTGAGCATCTCTATACCTTGTTCGTTCATAATGAGCAGAGCACTTGAGGTGGAAAATCTGGAGACAGCCGTGTGGTGGTTTGTAACAGACATGGTGAAGGGAGCGGTTCAAAACAACACCATTTCCTCTGGAACGGCCCTTTGTGTGGCGTCCATGTCCCATCTGTCCAAGTGACCTTCCACAGTTTGGAATGTGTGCTTTATCTGATTATCAAGAGTTAGTCATCTGCATTATATAACAACACATATATTTCTCCTTCGATAGCGGTCATCTCATTCGCTCACTTTTGCATATTATTCACTTTCAATAAAGGACATTATTTGTTTCTTCCAGCTCTTATTTGTCTCATTTCACTTGCTTTTGAGTGTTTTGCCGTCTGGTATACACAGTTTGTTATTTTTATAAAAAATACTGGACATTTTTAAAAAGAAAACAAATTCCCTTTGAATGATGTTTCTATGTATAATCACCTTTGAAAGTTACCTATTTCACCTATTTGAAAGTTGAAATGCTTGTTTTTACCAAAGCTGCAATAAAAAATGTAATATTCTGAAATATTTGTACATCTTTAAAGAACTATTTTCTATTTTAATGTGCAATATTTTCCTGTGATGCAAAGTGAATTTTCAGCATCATTAATCCAGTCTTCAGTGTCACACGATCCTTCAGAAATCATTATATTAAGATGATTTCCTGCTCAAGAAACATCATTATTATAAATGTTGAAAGAGTTGTGCTATTCTCTATTTTTGTGAAATCCATGATACGTTTTTTCAGGATTATATGATGAACAGAACTTACAAAAGTAAAACTTTTATGTTAATTAGATCTATTTTGTAACATTAAAAATGTCTTTATTTTTTTTTCAATTCCATGCATCCTTGAATAAAAATATTTTTCTAAAGAGGAAAAGACCTTTTGACCCCAAAGTTTTCATTGATGCGTTACATTAAAAGTATCTTAATGCTGTATTGCATTAATATTTTATCTTGAGGGGAATGATATGTCATCCCATCTGCTTCAGCTGCAGATTAATGCAGTAATGTTTTCTCTGGGAATAGTATCCGAGCAATAACCAGATGTGAAACTACAACCTTCCTGAATATCAGTGAACTCCAGGCCCACTACAGAGACAGCAGAATGAAGCAGTGAACCTGCTCTTCTACACAGGCACTTCACATGAAAGCCGTGCCATCCACTTGCTGCCATTACGATCCATTTACAGGTGTCGTTCCTGCCCTGAGGTAAGGTTCATCTGAGACATGCTGTTATTATCTGAGCACGGATCATCAATAGATGCATCTTTTCCACCAAACCCGTACGGGGAAAACATTGTCTAATAATAGCAGATGGAAATAGTAAATGGTCACAGATCAAAACAAGTCTGAGCCAATAGATTCACCATAGTTAATGAGATGTGATGTTTGTGCAATAATACCTTTTTTCCATTTTTCATATCCATAAAGATGTACCAACTCCAAAAAACAGAAAGAAATCTAATAATGAATTTACATTCATATAATGCAACTGGTGTGCCTGGAAGAAACCTTAAAACACCTGCTGCAGTGGAAAAATGAGTGTGGAGAACATGATTACTTCTGAAAAAAAATAATAATAATCTAAAAATACAGATGTCCAGGCATCACAGGGGGCCATCCAGGGGTCACTGCTCTCCCAGTGGAGAACTAAACAAAAGCTGAATGGAACAGTGTGGCCCGTGACCACAAGGGCCCATCTCAGCCAAACCCACCATCTGTCCAGAAGTGATGCAAGCCTTCTATTAATAACACCGAGAGTGTGCGGTATGTGAAAGCTAAGGCATAAGGAAGCCATTATCCTGAAGTTTTAATGGTGAGGTGGAATTTAAGACCTTCACCTCTTCACCAACCTCTCCTGTGAAGGGTAACGGGAGGCTGGCATAATACTTGCATTAAGTATACAGTTCATATGTAAAAATGACATCTAGATATCTTAAAGGCACAGCTGTAAAAAAAAAAAAACAAAGGCCAGGGTCAGATAATGAAAACGGTTATGTAAAACTAAATGATGATTGTTCTTGGCAAATAAAACCTAGACATTAACCTAAAATCATAAGTGTCCCTCAGGGAATCGAATGAAATGATATGACCTTTTTTTCAGAACCGAACACATTCCTGTCTGGTTTTTGTAGGGCAACACAGTGCTGCTTCTGGACCTGGTGACCGGTGCTGTGAGGAGACACACAGGAGATCTCAAACTGATGGAGAGTCAGGTGGAAACTTCATCTAGATCTGTCGTTCTTAACCAGGCGGCCGCAGCAAACTGATATGATTTGAATTCACACCCTTATCAACTGTGTTGTGCCTTCAAATCATTGTGGACAGATAAACAGTTTGAGAACAACACATTAAACATATCATTTCTGCATTGCTCCCACCATCTCCCTATTAAAGATCTGAGAATAACTGTAAATGGTCTCTTTCAATACACCAGTTTTCAAGATAATACTTTTTCATTGTAATTTAACAAGACATTCACATTGTTGGTTATTGGTCACATGAAAGTAAACAAAATAATGATTCAATTTCAGATAAGAATTAATCTTCAAGTTGTAGTTATTTTACATTTAGTTTGCATTATTAAAATGTTTAATCAATTATAATAAAGATATTGTAGTCATTTTAGACCCTACATTATGGGTTACTATTAAAATCACACAAAATGATATTCAAACTCAAATTAAACACTTTCAAGATGATACAAATGATATTATCAGTTCTTAGAATATTAGTGTCACTGGACACAGTTTTTTTTCCCAGCTGTGATGGTGCAGAAATAGAAACCATTCCAAAACAAAAAGTGTAAAAATAAAAAGCACTGAGAAAAATTCAAGAGAATAGTTTAATCTAATTAATACACACTTTTGCCCAATATTTGTGTGCTATGAATGTTAGAAGCATGTTACCATATACTTCACCATAAGTTCATCATATCGCTGTAACTTAAACATCCTTTAGAAAACAAGTCCCGTCCCAATAGATCTCATGTAGTGCTCTCCAGACCATTCAGTTATGAGGCTTAGTCACAGAAATGAAATTCCTGTCATTATTACCAGTGTTAATTTATTCTACTTTTACAATGTCCTTTTGTACTTTTTGAAGCTTGAAAATTTTGGATATGTGGACAATCAATGGATGGATGGACAAAATGATTCATTTGCATTCAAAGATTAAAGTCTTATGATTTAAGTAAGTAAAAGATGCCAGAATTGTCATTTTTGGATGAACTATTCCTTTAAGTTAGGATGTTGTCTTAGAAAGCAGAGCCAACAGCTCATTAGGTTTGGGACCAGAGCTCTGGTGTCCTGTTCAGGCATGGCCTACTGATTTGTTCTCTGCTCTACTTGAACAGGAGTCAGCTGGATGTTGTTGATGTGCTAGAAAGTCATGTTCATACCTGTACCATCTCCCTCCCCATCAATCTCAAGGCTGTGTTCCTGGTGGCTGAAGACTGTTGGCTTGTTGTTGAGAGCAAGACTGACTGGTGCCAATGAAATCAGAAGAATTCCTTCATGTTTTAGTTGATTGCATACATTGCTCAGACTTGGGAAAGAGGGTTTTCCTTTTTTGAGGTTATATAAGTGTATTTGCTTTAACAAAATGTTCTACCATCATGTGCAGAAGGTTCCTGTTAACAAAGCCCATTCACATGGGTGCAGAGGACACAGGAGTGTGCCAACTACATGCCATCAGTGAAGACGCTGTTAACACTGGCCTTGGCACCAGCTCAGGTGAGCAACTCTTATCACTTATTGGCCAGAACAACCAATCAGAAGTGACTCTGCAATTTTTCCATCCAATCAGGGCCACTGAGAGCCCTTCACACTTGGCAGTCACCATCTGTCTTACTTTGACAAATGTGTCTGTTTCACATCTGCTTTGAGTGACATGAGGACTGTGGGATTTTTAAATCTTGACTTGTGTCAGATTCAGGATTTTTGCATATGAATAATCTTGGTGTCATGTTTTATAGCTTTCATAGTAAATATCATCTCAGATGCTGCCTGGTGTTCAAAAATGTATTGTGCTTGCGGAATTAATCTATTCACTCATTGCACTTTATATTCTTACTACTAGTGGGTTTGCATGTTTTCACTTATAATTTAGTTTTTATTTATATATCGCTTTATACTATACACAAATCGTGTGGTTGGCTGTTTTAACTACAGCACAAAACTACAGGCCTGGAATAAAACCGTTTGTGAAATTCACGAACTTTTGTTGCACATTGACTGCCTATGTATATATATATATTAAACAAACTTTAAACAATTAAACTTTTTTTTAAACAAACTTTATTATGAACAATGCACAGGACAATAGGTACAGAGAACACTACAAATACTGTGCAACCTGCACAACAAATAAATGATGTACAGACCAGAGGATAATAACATATTAATTGATTTATAGAAGGGGAAAATTAAAAAATATTCAGATCCTTTAAATCTTCTTAGCGTATCTTTAACAGGATAAATTTGATGTAAAATTTTAAATGAAACTTCTTTTATTTTATTATTAATAGAGTATTTATAAATAGTAGTATTAGCTTTTTCCCAATTTAAATCACCCAGGCTTGAATACCAAAAAAACTTTGCAGCAGGTGGAACAGAGCACGAAATTTGATTTCTTATATATTTATTGGTGTATTATTTCTTTGTAATGTCTGTATCTCCAATAAAAATTATTTATAAATTCAGCACTAATATATGTGACTGATATGTGTTTTAGAATTTGAAGTGAGTCTGTAGGGATTGCATCAAATACAACTGCGTATTCTTTTGGTGTCACTGGGAAGTTAAAGTTCTGAAAAAATTCTGAATATGACATGAGCAAACCATCTTTCTTCAATAACTGTCCTACCAACAGAATTCCTCTATCTAACCATGGCCGACAAAACAGAGACTTCTTTTTATAAAGGATCTCTTTGTTATTTCAAATAAAGTATCTATGTGGGCTAAAGTTATGTTTATAGATCAATATCCAAGATAGAAGGGCTTGTTTGGGGAAGTCAGCCAATTTCAAGGGAATTTTATCAATAGAAAAATTACATTTCAGTAGAAAATGTCTCCCACCAAGAGTATTGAACAAATATGATGAATACACAGAGTTCCTGGTCGAACGGAGGACCAAGATGTGCGTCAAAAGTGGAATATTTTTAAGGATGGCCTAATAGTTATTTAAAACTTGTGAAGCTTGTTAACATATTAGCAACACAGCTAGTAATGACAGCATTCGGTTTTATTGTTGTCATCAATTAATACACTTCTTAATTACATTTCATTACATATTTTTACATTATTACATTGTTGTAAATCAATTACCTTTATCAGTAAGTTTTGGCAGTTCGAAACAGCTGACCAAAGCAAACTTTTTGGGGGAAGTCGTGGCCTAGTGGTTAGAGACTCCTAACACTAAGGTTGTGGGTTCGAGTCTCGGGCCGGCAATAACACGACTAAAGTGCCCTTAAGCAAGGCACTAAACCCCCAACTGCTCCCCGGGCGCCGCAGCATAAATGGCTGCCCACTGCTCCGGGAGTGTGTTCACAGTGTGTGTGTGTGTGTGTTCACTGCTCTGTGTGTGTGCACTTTGGCGCTGTTTTGTGTTTATTTTTGTCATTAAAGTTTCATTTTGATTGTGCGCCGGTTCCCGCCTCCTTCTTCCCATTGATTACGAAGGTTATATCTTTACAGTGGTGCCCAAGCCCGGGAGAAGGAGGGACGCGCTGCTGAAGATCCCTCGCCGCGGTGCCCTCGAGCTGGCGAAGAGTGTGCCGCCATGGACGCTCGAGGCGGTGGGCTGGAGCGAGTTGCCGGGGACGGGCGAGCTCGCTGCCGGCCGCCCACGATAAGGAGGGGCAGCTGCCATCCGTGAGGGAGAGGAGGAGTCGGCGCCGTTCACCAGGGGGCCGGAGCCTGCCGCCTCCGTGATGGAATCCGGAGGAGCAGGGAACGGGGGAACATGCTGTCCGCCGAGGGCCGTCCAGTGCCACCGCCAGGCACCGCAGAGGAGATCACCCAGCTGGTGGAGGGCCGAGCAGCAGTGCGTCTGGGAACCGGAATTTTTTTTCCTCTCTCCCCTCTGTCGTCCCTGTCGCTCCTCCTTCCATCTCCTTTTCTCTCGCCTCGTCTGTCCTACCCCCAGGTTCCCGCAGGTCCCCGTTAGCGGCCCCCCCGGCCTGCGAGGGGCGATGGGGGTATGTGACAAGTGGGGCGGAGCCGAGAGGCGTGGGAACAGGGAGCGAGGCCCCGCCCCACTCGTCACAGTCACTTTTCTTGGGGAGTTTGTTTTGGCTCCTAAACACCTTTGATCTTCCATTGGTTCGTGGTGGTTATGCAATCGGTAGGTGTGTTCTGAAACTCCACCTTCTTTGATGTGCATTTTTTTTCCCGGGTCGTTTCTCATTCAAAGGCGGTCAGGCAAGAGAACTATAACTCTGGCCTAGTCACTAGCAACATGAATACATTGGAGTGTATATTTGTGCTGAGCTGGCACAAATATATCCGCACCTGTACGATCGCTCACGGACATACTTTAAAGATTCAGAGAAAGCATTTAATTCCTAGAAAAAATTACAACGAAGCTTGGTGTCTATGACCCGGAGTTATGCAAAAAGCAACACAGAGAAACATCCAAGATAAGTTTTCCAAAGCCATGAAAATAATGAAAGGAAAGAGTAAAGATATAAGGTAGCAAATACCAAATGTTTTAAATAAATGTTACACCATACTGCTGCTGCTGCTCTTGTTCTTTCAATACATGAATTTAAAGGGGACATAAGGGATGAAACAAACATAGGGATGCACCGATATCCATAGAGCAAAAAATGAATAAATTGACGAAGAAAGTAACAAAAACTTGTAAAATACATTTTAATTGGCATAATTAAGTGTGAAATTAACCGAAGAATGAACCTGGATGAACGCATGCCCAGGAGACTACAGACTGTCATTAAGGCTAAGGGTTGCCCGACTAAATATTGAGAGTTGTGCAAATACTGTCATACTAATAGCTGTCTGAATAATTTTTGGTTGACTGTAATCCATTACATTACTTTCTATCAAAGTTATCTAACATTATCAGGCTGAACTTGTTCTGACCCAGTTTAACTCAGAACTCTTGTCATATTTTATTACCATCTTCTAAACAATAGAGAATAAACTGTGATATTGTGAAAAAGGTTGAAGGTGTCTGAATAAATTTAGATTTGACTGTATCTATTTAATAAATTAAGTTAATCAGCTGACATACAGTACATACTCTTTTGGTTTCTGTACCCAATATTTAAAAAATGTACAAATGCAATAATAATATCGGTATCGGCAAGTACCAAAATAAAAGTATCGTTATCAGATGAGTACTGATATTGGTGCATCCCTAGATTATAAAATAATAAACCTTTGTTTTTTTATCAGAAGTAAATCACGACACCACATAAAATATAAACAGGTGTAATAATGTATCCAGTTTAATCGAATAAATACTAAAGTTTTCAGACTATGAGACATTCACACTTCCCTCAAAGGAATGATTATGGTTCTTTCGTACTACAAACACGATACTTGACTCTGAACTATTGCTAATCATTATTCTTTTGTCTATAATATTCTGACCGTTGGTGCCCGTCTCACACCTAGATTGTCTACACTTCATCATTTCATCATTGTTGTGTTTAGGGGATACGCGACATGTTTACATTAATCTACACCCCGCCTCCAGCAGCGTGGGTGTGTTGCAATGTTCAAAAACAGCAACCTGTCATTCAGCCTTTTCACACTTCTTTTTGACCCCAAATGAAGAACAAAAACGAACATTGTTTCAAGTATATCGGGACCTTCAGTTTACTTCAGTCCATTATGAAACCATTCACAGAATGCATTTTTGCTTTGCAGTGGAATGGGGAAAAGAAAAATGTAAGGCCTTGATACACTTTTTAAAAAAAGTTGAACTTATTATAATACTGTGTTTAGAGCGCAATGGTCAAACGTGCCAATCTAGAGTGAAAAGCAGTGGTATGGAAAAACACATTCCTTGTGAATGGCCCTTGGATTCAGCTATAAAATGCTGTCCTCGTGTCATTCTCAGCACGTCTCTTCTCCCTGCTGCTGCCAGGACATACCTCACTCTGGTGCTATCACTGAACCAGGGTTATGTAGCCATAGCTTCCTCTCTCTTACAACTACACCGAAGCATCGACCGCAGGCCTCTGGAGGTGTGCAGGTTGACAGTCCTTAACAAAGACAGGGACCGCTGGATGAGAGGAAGATGCGTTGACGATCTCAAAGCTTATCCATGAAATTCATAAACATTAATATGATCTTATTTTTGTTTTCCATATGATGTGAGCTTAGAAGCACAATTTTTGATCTAAAAAGATTAAAAATCTAGTTACTCGTTATTATTGTTGCTCAGCTTATATGAACACAGAGTTAATACCTCATTTAGAGGAGAGCTGAAGCTCTCAGGGCCTGATGGATGATGCCAGGGAGTCCTGCACGCCTCATTTGATAGAAAGTAATGCCAGTTTGTTTTTGAAGTCCTGAAATAGCAGGTGAAATAAATCGCTGCCTCTGTTTATAAAGCGCATGAAATGCCGTTTATGGAAGATGAATATCTTCACAGCTCTATCTGCTGATGAAGTGCCCCTTGTCATTTCTCCTTCAGCACTTGTTCCTGGAGCATGAAGAGCAGAAAGACGCTTAATAACTCATAGTATCAGTTATTGAGATGAATGTGGCTGTCATGAAGATAGACTAATGCCCGTACTTAGTGGGCATCGTACATCTAAAGTGTCAGACACGCTTCAGCGATTGCTCTGAAAAATGAGCATGTTTTTGATGACATCAAAAGTTCCCATCAGCAGGATTGGGGTCTTTATCAAACCGAGTGTGACAGAATGTCACCAGAAGGTCTGAATAATGACCAGTTAAACTGAGGTATAAAGATGTCACGGATGTAGAGTCATGGCAGAAATGTTCTGAAACCCTTTTATGGCTGTAGTCGTGAGGGACACATTATCATCTTTAAAGGGGGTCATTTTAAACTGAAGTGGTGGTCTGACTGTCTTTGTGCTTCAGGGATGAAAGCCAGAGCTCCTCAGGAGGTATCAAACGAGCAGCTGCCCAATGAGAACCTCAGCACTGTCCTGGGACAGAAGATCGCCTGGGCCAGACACTAACACCTATGCTAATGTTATCATGGACTTCCCAGACCTCATGGTGGGTTTGACATAGCCATGGTACAATACAGGTCAATTCTATAAATCAATAATATGATGCTTAAAATGTTTTAAATTGGGGATTTTTTTATTATTATCATAGATAATTTGACCCTTGACCCCTATAACATGCTTCATGTTGTATTTCCACAGTCCCCTAACAAAGTGTACAGCTTTAAGAGATCTTCACCCATAACAGAGGGTCGGGGACCTGATATGTTTTTATTTTGGGTCAAATAAGCGAACCGGGAAAGCAAAGAGGGTCAACTGTGTCTGTCTGTTAAGTGCTAATCAAGTGGTCCAAGCTCCGCCCACTTCACAAGGAAGTGGAAGTGACAGACCTCAACTCTAAAAAGCTCAGTCAGACTCTTTCATTAAACTCTAGCTCCCTCTTCTGTTCAGCTCAGTGTCAGTCAAAGCCTTCAGCTAGATATCTTAAATGTAAAATGATGTAATGATATAAATTTGATTTGCATTATTATATTATATTGTAAGTAGCCTAATGTGATTCATATTTTGGTGAAAATTATATTGTGACAGTGATGTTTATAGAATATTCAGGAAAATACTTTCGATATAACAGAAGGTGCTCTTTTACCAGTAAAGAAACAAAAACGAGCCAGAACTAGTTTGCAAATGGGGAATTGTGCAATTCATATTGCATTCTGTTTAAATGGATATTCACCCAAAAAATAAGATCTGCTGAAATGTACTTACCATCAGGTCATTCAAGATATAGATGAGTTTGTTTCTTCATAAGCACAGATTTAGAGAAATTTATCCTTACATCGGTAGCACTTTATTTTACAGTCCTGTTCCTCATGTACATACTATGTACTTATTATAGTAATTACAAAAACTATGTAATAACTAGGTACTAACCCTGAACCTACCCCTAAACCCCTACCCCATGTAGTTACCTTGTATTACCAGAACCTTCTTAGATAAATACACTGTAAGTACACTATAAGTACATGTTAGTACACGTACTGTAAAATAAAGTGCAACCCTTACATCACTTGCTCACCAATAGACGCGCTCCAGTGAATGGGTGCCGTCAGAATGAGAGTCCAAACAGCTGATAAAAAACATCACAATAATCCACACCACTTCAGAACATCAGCTAAAAAAAAAAAAAAATTGTCCTCTACCCATAATATTGCTTTCTCAAGTGAGAAGTCAGAATCAGGAGAGAAATACGCACAGATCAAGCATACAAGTGAAAACAGTCCAAAACAGATCCAGACAAATATGGTCCGTGTACGTTTTGATAGTTTGTTTTCCAATTTGAAATGAAATAAGCAGAAACGAGAAAACGGTCCATTTATTAGTTTTTCGTTTTTTTGAAAAAAACGAAAAACGAGATTTCGGCTTGAGTTTTCGTTTTTTATTTCAGAGGCATAAAACGAATAAAAGACTTCAAAATCCGTTTTCCACATGTGGGCTGTCCTAAGACGCCCCCTTCCGCCGATTGGTCAAGCAAATCTGAGCATGTGACGTCATCAGTTGTCGCTCAGGTCTGTTCAACAAAATAATAGTCCTCTAACGTTACTATGGCTACCGAATCTTAAACTGTGCAGGGCAGGTCCTGTTGGGCTTTCTTCTGTGCAACTTTACGCGTTACACAGAAATCTTTACATCAGAAATATTAAATATTAGTCTGCCACCAGCCCGTTTTAATTAGCGGTGCGGAGTTAAATCTGTGTGGTGAAGCTGCGCTAGACAGCGCCGAGCGGGAGAGGATCAATGACCAGTGTTCGGTCAGCAGTCAAAACTTGGGTACCGATGATGGTGAAATACATTTTTACTGAAAATGACCCGCGAGTATGATTGACAGGACGATAGCGGAGACAATTAAAAGCGCAATATAACGTCTGTTAACAAAAAAAAAAAAAAAAAAAAAAAAAAAAATGTATATATATATATATATATATATATAATTAATATATTATATAAAATATAATTAATACATTATATAAAATATAAAAAATATATTAATATAAGCGAATTTGTCTTTGTTTTTAATAAAATAATTGTGAACCACAAACCGAGCCTTCGTTTTAAAGGGCGATTTCCAAATATATTTTATTTATTTGTTATAATATGGGTATTTTATGTCACCCGTCTTATTAGTTTGATTATAGTAGGCTATACGCGAGTTTTTTTTTAAATTATTGTACTATTTTACTGTTGTTTTTTTAATTAACAATATATCATAACAACTTAAAAAGATAAAAATCTACAGAAGAGATTAACAAATAACATTGGTGTTGTCATAAGTTAACTAATCAATGGGAAATTTTCCTCACCGGCACAACCCTATTCTTAATGTTGGCTACATGTTACAGATTTAATGTTGAGCACATAATGTTAAAGGCTTCTTAAATACCATCACATTCAGTTGAAGAGTCAAGAAGGATGTGTTAATTTATTCAATCTTTCATTAGTTGGTGACCCGGTGTAATTATAATAGCATAAATAAAAACAAATACACGTAATAGGCTATGTATGCCAATAGACAAAACACATCTTCTTTTCCTCTAGATCACTTTACAGTGTGATGGAAATAAACTTTTCTTAAAGCGTGTTGTATATCACCACAGCTTTATTGGCACCTGGCTTTAGATGTACTTTACACACTGTCTATTGCAGCTCAAAGGAGGCACTGTGAATTTACATTGCAATTTCATTCTAAGGCTATTAAATGTGAAGTGACAACATGAAACACTACTTTTAATATATATAAAAAAAACACCAGCAGTTGGTGGCAAGTCACCCTGATAATGTTTAAATACCAATTTACTCATTTAGGCTCACAATAAGCAGATTACATAATTAGACCATGAAAAAATCCAAATATTTATGTGTGTGTGTGTGTGTGTGTAAAAGAAAGAAGTCCAGTCCTGGCTGTATAATCAAACAATAAAACGAGAAACAATGAATGCCATCAAGAACATTTTTTATTCCACAGGAACTTGATCCAGTTCACTTGTTAAAGGATACTCCACTTTAAAATAAATTCTGTCATCATATACTCACTCTCATGTTTTTTTCAATCCTTTATGAATTTCTTTCTTAAGCATGAATTCGAACAAGATCAATTAGTATTTTCAAAGCATTTTGGAACTCTTCTTGTTGGAAATTGACAACACGTTCATTTACATTTACATTTATTCATTTAGCTGACGCTTTTATCCAAAGCGACTTACAATTGCTATATATGTCAGAGGTCGCACGCCTCTGGAGCAACTAGAGGTTAAGTGTCTTGCTCAGGGACACATTGGTGTCTCACAGTGGATTCAAACCCAGGTCTCTCACACCAAAGGCGTGTCTTATCTACTGCACCAACACCACCCCCTCATCGTTCAAAAAGAGATGCAATGTCAGGACACTGCATAGAGAACTGCCTCTCCACAGCAACCTGGTCCTCTGTTGACTGAAATGGATTCTGCCCAAAAGTTGAAACTGGTGTCAATGAAGATCTTGCTTCACGGTCATACCTGCCTGCATCCTCCACTGCATTTGGCAAAAGATCCACAGATACTCTCTTTTGGCATCCTCCATGAGCCAAAACATTAGGAACCCCCTTTTCTAATAATAATAATAATAATAATAATAATTAGACAAAAGAATATGTATCTTATCAACATAATTTCAGTAATTTGATAAGGAAAGGGACTTTTAACAGATGATAGAAGGTAATTTACAAAATCGGAGGCATTCTTGACTCTGACACAGTCACGGCCTGTGGCATTTACATTGGCAGTCGATTGATTCAATTACATATACCTGTACTCTGTAAGATTTACTGTGATAATTAACAGGGCCTATCATGAAATAATATTTGCCAAAAGTGTTAGATTTTCCTGAATGCGCTGTAGAATAATTTACATCCAAAGATTTTCAACATTACAATTTTTAGAGGAAACGTTCTTGAACTAAAAATAGCAAAAGGGAGACAGACACATTAACTGTCATAAATGGTTAATGAAAAGGGTCAACTCCAGATACATCTAATTGGGTGTCAACTCTGTCAATTTTTTCTGTCATAAAATTTTGTGGTTACCATTGTGCTGAAGAGTATTGCTGTCAATTGCGATTGTCACTTTGATTGAACTCATGAGCAGGTGCACATGTGTCGAATGTGTCCATCCTGAGCAAGCATTAATGGAAATTGTATGTTAAGTCAATGTAATTCAATTAGGTTATAACGGCTTTTCCCTGTTTTATGTTTCAACGAACTGATTGAAGTAGGTCACAGCAACGACATTAGAATTTCTATGTAGAATCAGGTAGAAATACCTCCTTAAAGCAACCAGATTTAAGATCCACTGCTCTAGAGGTCCAAGATTGTATGTAATAAACTAACTTCCTTAACTGTATGTAGCTGTTGTGCTAGTCTAATTGTTTTCTTTTTTTTCCTTTTAAATAAACAGAATCACACAATTGAAAGAATATGGCCTGAAGTAAATAACAGAGTGAATTATCCAGTGAAAGGGGCACTGATGCAATTAGTGAACCAGGAGGAACTGGACATGGAAGATGACCTGACACATTATTGCGTGTCTGCACTATCTTGTGCAGGATGCTACAGTTGGTCTTGCCTGTGTGGTGCAAGTGTGAATTATATAATAGGCATGTGCAAGTATCAACATTTCATATCACAGTAATTACTTAAGGTTCAAGTTTTTTAATAGTATTGTCATAAAGAACAGGTTTTTAAAAAATTGTCTTTGTTAATGACAAGTTTCAATTTTTGTGATGTATATTAAAATATCATGCAATATGGCAAAAAAGTATAAGTTTCAGATTTAAGAAACAAAATTAACCTAAATAAGCTAAATGCTAATTTAAATAACCCTAATGCAAACATTAAATGAAAACAACACTTTGTAAAAAAGATAAAATTGTGGTTGCTTGCCCATTTATGATCAATCAGATAAGCCACAAGCTAATAAATTTCAGCAAAGAATTTATCAAAGCAAGGGAATATTCTAAAATGCTTACAGTTTTTTTTTTCAACTGCTTACACACAAAATTATTATGTCACACAATTTCTAAAACCAATTTCTAAAGACACTCAGACACCAGAACCACACACTAAATCTGCAAAACCATACACAAATGTTTGGCCTTTTATTCAGTTTTCAATTTCGTTAAACACTTTTTGCAAAACACAACACACAATTTTCTATACAACACACAAAAATCTGACAGGAAGTTTCTTGATTTCCTTTTATAAACACAACCAATCAAAATGCCACACTAATTCATCAGTGCCTCACACTAACTCCTCACATGTGCAGACACTTGTTGCTTTACCTAACAACAACCAATCATAACTTTAGTAGTGGCCATAAATAGGCCAAAGGTCAAGTAATAGGTTTTGGATAATGGATGCAAACAATGCAGACAGAGTACATGAGGACGAGTTTGACTAATAGGAGTTGGAAGGGGAGCAAGGGAAGGAAGAGGACGAGTCAGAAAAGGAGGACAAGGAACAAGAAGAGTGGTCTCGAATGAGATTAGGGCTACAGTAGTCATTCATGTGATAAACCATGGTTTAACAATGAGAGAGGCTGGACTGAGAGTAGAAAGAAATTCATAAAGGATTGAAAAAACATAAGAGCAAGTATATGATGACAGAATTTATTTTAAAGTGGAGTATCCTTTAACAAGTGAACTGGATCAAGTTCCTGTGGAATAAAAAATGTTCTTGATGGCATGCATTGTTTCTCGTTTTATTGTTTGATTATACAGCCAGGACTGAACTTCTTGCTTTTACACACACACACACACACACATAAATATTTATTTGAATTTTTTCATGGTATAATTATGTAATCTGCTTATTGTGAGCCTAAATGAGTAAATTGGTATTTAAACATTATCAGGGTGACTTGCCACCAACTGCTGGTGTTTTTTTTTTATATATATTAAAAGTAGTGTTTCATGTTGTCACTTCACATTTAATAGCCTCTTAGAATGAAATTGCAATGTAAATTCACAGTGCCACCTTTGAGCTGCAAAAGACAGTGTGTAAAGTACATCTAAAGCCAGGTCAGATGCTGTTTCTGTGCCACCTATACTGCAAAGCTGGGTGTTTGTTCATACAGAGTTCATCAGACAGCCTGAAGCCTCTTACGCTGTTGATTTAAATTTCAATACACAATTCGACATTTGCTCGCAATGTTGTTGTTTTTTTTTCTTTTTTACCAAACCTCATCATTTTGCAGGACAATTGTCTATTACAGTATACAACACATATAGAAGGGTGCCAATAAAGCTGTGGTGATATACAACACGCTTTAAGAAAAGTTTATTTCCATCACACTGTAAAGTGATCTAGAGGAAAAGCAGATGTGTTTTGTCTATTGGCATACATAGCCTATTTCGTGTTTTTTTATTTATGCTATTATAATCAAACCGGGTCACCAACTAATGAAAGATTGAATAAATTAACACATCCTTCTTATATATATATATATATATATATATATATATATATATATATATATATATATATATATATATAATTTTTTTTTTTTTTTTTTTTTTTTTTATTAACAGACGTTATATTGCGCTTTTAATTGTCTCCGCTATCGTCCTGTCAATCATACTCGCGGGTCATTTTCAGTAAAAATGTATTTCACCATCATCGGTACCCAAGTTCTGACTGCTGACCGAACACTTGTCATTGATCCTCTCCCGCTCGGCGCTGTCTAGCGCAGCTTCACCACACAGATTTAACTCCGCACCGCTAATTAAAACGGGCTGGTGGCAGACTAATATTTAATATTTCTGATGTAAAGATTTCTGTGTAACGCGTAAAGTTGCGAAGAAGAAAGCCCAACAGGACGTGCCCTGCACAGTTTAAGAATCGGTAGCCATAGTAACGTTAGAGGACTATTATTTTGTTGAACAGACCTGAGCGACAACTGATGACGTCACATGCCCAGATTTGCTTGACCAATCGGCGGAAGGGGGCGTCTTAGGACCGCCCACATGTGGAAAACGAATTTTGAAGTCATTTATTCTTTTTATGCCTCTGAACTAAAAAACGAAAAATCAAGCCGAAATCTCGTTTTTCGTTTTTTTCAAAAAAACGAAAAACGAATAAAGGGGCCGTTTTCTCGTTTCTGCTTATTTCATTTCAAATTGGAAAACAAACTATCAAAACGTACACGGACCAAATATGTTGATGGTTTTTAAAATTAGAGGACAATATTGAAGGATATTGATAGAAGCATTTCTATGGATATGGACTCATATTGTGGTGGAAAGCAACTGTTTAAATCTTTTAATGATGGATTTGGTTCTTACAAATATTCAGCTTATTGCTTCAGAAGACATGAATTGTTGGACCGGAGTGGAGTGGATTACTTGTGGATTATTGTGATGTTTTTATCAGCTGTTTGGACTCTCATTCTGATGGCAAGTGGTGAGCAAGTGATATAAGGCTACATTTCTCCAAATCTGTTCTGATACCAAAACAGACTCAGCAGATTCTCATTTTTGGGTGAACCAATCCTTAAAATCTTCACCTGATTACCTAACGTTGTGCTTTGGCTTCAATGTCTGTATTTTTGTACTTGAACACCTTATAGCCCTAATATGTTAATTGGACCCTGATGGCTTTAATTTTATTTTTGCTGTTTTAAAAACATCTCTGAAAGGTCTTACGTTTAGCTTCATGTAAGGAATTACACATTTTTGGTCCTGACACACAGAACTCTCTCAGGAAGTCATAAATTTGCAGTTCTATTTCTTACCACATGGTGGCAGACTTACATAAGAAATGTTTTATTATTGTATTTATTTATAGGTTCTAAAATTGGATAAAAAATAAAGTTTATAGTGCACTGAAATAATATTAAGGAGATACTCGTTTTGTATACAATCAAACAATCAATTCTGTGTTTTTTCATGTGACTAAATCTTTGTGCACACTGCGTTTTTGTCTGGTGAGATATTTCTTGGCAGATTCTGCTTCTGTATTGAGTATTGCAAGACCTTAGGAATCAGCTGTCTGCAGAATCACTGACATTAATCATACACGCGCTTGAGATAAAATGCATAAGACAAAGACTTCTGTCTCTCCACACGTGTTGTTAGGTTATCTTGCCATTCTGAAGTTTGTTTGGACACACATGCTGCTAATACTGACTACCTTCAGTGGCAGGGCTCCAGTTCTGTGCTGTCCGATTCACAGATAATCTTTATAGTGGAGTAAATGCACCAAACATACAGTCAGAGGATATAATGGAGAGCACTGACCTAGTGTAGGCTATAGTGGATTTCTATGGGTGCACAGATCATGTCTATGAGACAAAATGTTAATATTACTAATGAATGAAACATAAGTATTGGTTTGAGACTGGTTGTTTATTGGTTGTGCTACATGACACATCTGTGGACTGAGGGGTACTAAAAATTACTAGACATGAATACATCGGTGGTTGCTAGTGTTTCTTCCATCAAAAATAGCACAAACAAGTTCATCTGTTGGCGTCCGTGCATGTTGTCCACAGCCATGAGACTCCAGTGTTGCTTCAAAAGAAGCTCCTGTATCGTATGTTCATAGAAAAGCCAATCAGCGATACACTCCAGCGGTTGTGTCGCTCTCAACACTCTGTGGAATGTATATGTAGCCTTAATATCTAAATCATAATATTGACTGGTTTGGTATGTGTTTGAAGTGTGTGTGTGTGTGTGTGTGTGTGTGTGTGTGTGTGTGTGTGTAAGAGTTCACACACTTCCTGTTCTTTCATACAGGTGCACAAAGAGCCTGTTAACCGTCAGGTCGTTCTGCACCTCACTGGCTCTCTTTAAGCACACTTACACCAGTCTCCTTATTTCCACATCCAATATTTGCCCAAATGGTTGCATTCTTGACCTTTCAGTGCAGCTCTGTGAATAGCATATGTAAGTTTGTTCAGTTGAGTATCGCTCATGTGAGACTGTTCACTGGTTTAGCTCACTGAAGGAGGGTGAAGTGACAAACAAGAAGGAGAGAAAAACAGGGTTCATTACTAATATTGTAAGATGAAGGTTTATCACGACGCTCAAGACTGTGTTATCATGCTGATGGTCTGGGCTTTTCCTCAACGGTCTCCATTCACACACGAACAAACAAACCCAAATCCTCCATCACTCTGCTTCTACAGATACAGTCGACACAGGAGAGGAAAACTAAACTGGTTACTCATTTCTGTGGGGGAAATTAAGTGGAATTTCTAGTAAATTCTAAATTTTACAATGAACCTTTAAATAAAGGGAGACGATTTTATTTTGATGTGGGAAAAAGTCATTTAAAGCAGTTTAACATAAGCCTGCAACATTAAAAAAAAGGGGGTTTGAATACTTTCGCGAGACACTGTATGTATGTATATATTTATATGATATAATTTGTAAGTTAGAGTTTCTTCATAATGAAAAAATGTTTGTCAGACTGTTAAAATATTCCTTACACGAAGAAAAAATGGGTTTCTTCTGTGAACCCCATTGTAAAAAAAAAGCAGTATTTTGAAGATTGCACTGACTCCAGGGTTTTTATTTGGGTTCAGGTTTGGCCGATTCTAAGTGCTAAAGATATTCTTTCGTGTATTTGGCCTGGTCTTCAAATATGAGATCTTCTCTGTTAAAACTGTTACTGTATAGAGACTGATGGAAACATTCCTGACCCAGACTCCATCTGGCAGGATTCCTCCTCGGGATCTGTGCCATCTCCTCATTCTCTCTCGTTCCTCTGCTCTCACAGCGCTCATATTTTCTGCTCTCTCACACGGTGTCATTCAGCCTCAGTCGGAGGCCTTTTGTGCAGCATACTTGTTCCCAGACGAGGTGAGCACTCTGTGAGTTGTTTCTCCTCCTCCCTCTGTGCATTAATCAGCTCATGCATCACCCACAACTCCCCAATTCTCTATACATGAGAAAGTTACGAGAAGCCCTTTGAACATGAATCAGCTGCTCCTGCTGATGTGGCGGCCGTCACACGTCCAGACATAACCAAAGGGCTGAAGCTGGCAAATGCATGGCATTCAGTTACATTACATTACGACGTCCTGTGAAACATCTCATTCCTCTCAGCTTGTTAATTGAAAGCACATTGTAAACATCAGACAGGATACGCTCATTACATGTTAACCTCAGCAGTACACATTGTGTGCAGAACACAGCAGCGAATGCCCACTTTTTTCCAACAGTATATGTCCCATCACTTTCTTCATAGGCCTCTTAAATATCTTTGATAAAGATTCTGAGCAATAAATCATCAAACGAGCCAACTCCAAGATAAACAAAATGGAGCAAAATGTATTAAAAATGTAAAAAGTTTTAATTAGTTTACTTATGCCATAAAGGATGATGCCATTGGATCATAAACATCAAGGAAATAAATTAAAGTACTGCCTGTAAGTCATAGTTTATTGCTAAATATTCCAAGTATATTAAATTAAAATATATATTTGTGCTTTTTTTAATTAAATAAACTGACATGTTCAGAGAAACATACAATTTCTGGGCTCAGAAGTTTTACATGTTATCATTAAAAATCGATTTCTCTCTGGATTTTTACTTTAGGGAATCAATATAAATGACCTAAAAAAAAGTGGGGTTACAGATAAACTCTAATGCCATTCAAAAGTTTAAGGCCAGTTTAATTTATTAATTTATTTATTAGTTCATTCATTCATTCATTCATGCATTCGTTGTTCATTCATTCATTCATTCATTCAAGGGATGCATTAAATTGATGTACTCTAACAGTGAAGACTTTTATATTGTTACAAAATATTTCTGTTTCAAATATATTTTCTTCTTTTGAACTTTCTGTTAATCAAAGAATCAAAAATGGTATATCATGGTTTCAACAACAATATTAAGCAGCATAGCTGTTTTCATCATAAATAATAATATGAAATGTTATGAGGGATGATTTCATTGAAGTAATGATGCAAAAAATCCGGCTTTGTATTACACACACACACACACACACACACACACACACACACACAAAAGCAATATAATATGAGGCGCCGTGTAGGATTTAAATCAAACTTCGCTTATCAATACATACATAAAACACGTGCATATACACCTATAAATTACTCGCATATACATGCATACTACTGAATGTTCAAAAATACATATATAAAATACACGTGAACACTAATATGAAATCGATACCAATACATATAATGTTAGCAATGTATGCATACACACTTGTGAATAACTTGCGTATACATATAAACTTGACACGTGCATACACCTACAGACACTCACATATACATATTAACTTGATCCATGCATATACACCTATTAAACACTCGCACATACATATAAACTCGCTGCATACAAACACAACTGCACATACTCGCACATACATATAAACTTGATCCGTGCATATACACCTATTAAACACTCGCACATACATATAAACTCGCTGCATACAAACACACCTGCACATACTCGCACATACATATAAACTTGATCCGTGCATATACACCTATTAAACACTCGCACATACATATAAACTCGCTGCATACAAACACACCTGCACATACTCGCACATACATATTAACTTGATCCATGCATATACACCTATTAAACACTCGCACATACATATAAACTCGCTGCATACAAACACAACTGCACATACTCGCACATACATATAAACTTGATCCGTGCATATACACCTATTAAACACTCGCACATACATATAAACTCGCTGCATACAAACACACCTGCACATACTCGCACATACATATTAACTTGATCCATGCATATACACCTATTAAACACTCGCACATACATATAAACTCGCTGCATACAAACACAACTGCACATACTCGCACATACATATAAACTTGATCCATGCATATACACCTATTAAACACTCGCACATACATATAAACTCGCTGCATACAAACACACCTGCACATACTCGCACATACATATAAACTTGATCCGTGCATATACACCTATTAAACACTCGCACATACATATAAACTCGCTGCATACAAACACACCTGCACATACTCGCACATACATATAAACTTGATCCGTGCATATACACCTATTAAACACTCGCACATACATATAAACTCGCTGCATACAAACACACCTGCACATACTCGCACATACATATAAACTTGATCCGTGCATATACACCTATTAAACACTCGCACATACATATAAACTCGATGCATACAAACACAACTGCACATACTCGCACATACATATAAACTTGATCCGTGCATATACACCTATTAAACACTCGCACATACATATAAACTCGATGAGCGCATACACATCCATAAAACACTCGCGCATACATAAACAATAACATTTACTAACGTATACAGTTCAGATGAGAAAAACATGTGTACATGTATATATGCGAGTGATTTCATATGTGGATGTGCGTGAATTTTCAGTATAAACGGAAGGCATTTCAGTGTAAACGGAAGGCGTTTCAGTTTAAAAGGAAGTCGTTTAAGCGTGTACGGAAGTAACCTGTCTAAATACCGCATTTGCAATCATGGACCGGGACTGTGCTACACCTGAAGCATTTTGCGGAATGTTCTTTTTTCGCCCACTATTATAAGATCAATTACCATCAGTTTGTGTGGCCTGCTCACCTGCAGTCTCTGCCTGCAGTCAGAAACACAATCTAAATCGCGCACTTTGTTTCGGCCTTCGAGCCCTGGTGGCATACAAAGCATCAATAACACCGCAAACGATGCGATCATCCGCTGGCGAAGTTCACGGACCGTGATATTACACTTGTCAGTGGTAAAGTAACTGGCAGTCTCGATCTAGAAAAAGGTGAGAATTTCACTTCTATGCAATCTTCACGAAATAACTTCCAAACGCTATGCAAGTTAACGTTACACACACACATACAGAGAGGGAGAGGGAGAGAGACAGTTTTGCCTCTAGTTAAAAAATATAAAATGTGTTCCCAACTAAGTCCCACTAGTGAACTTAGCCATTTTCAAAATTAAGTGTTTAAGCTATTTGCACAGAATCGGAATATCATAACTTCATAATATAGTGAGTATGTTTGCAAATATTTTGAACAAAACAAAATAAAAGCGATCCATGTGTCATACAGATCTATTGTGGCTGTGTTGTGTCACATGACAAGCATGACGCGTCGCCATGGAAACATTAAGGCGGTACATTCTAAAATAACGGTCGCCTAAAGAAACTCACGCTGGGGCTCAGCTAGAATATTTTAAACTCATGTGCGAAAGGGTTTTATTTCTGAAAATGGCTAAGCTCAAGTGGGACTGGGACTATTTCGTGAAGATTGCATAGAAGTGAAATTGTGAAATTCTCACCTTTTTCTAGATGGAAACTGCCAATAGAGCTCGGGCGTAGACGTCATGGAATGGTGCATTGTGGGTAACGGCGGCCATTTTAGAGGCATCGCAAAGCAGGTATGTAATAAGATAATAGCCAGTCTCCAGAAAAAGTTATAGAACGTGACAAAAAAAGTTGCCTATACCTATACGGACAAACTTAATAATGAAGCCAAACAACGCTACTTAAAAAAAAAAAGAGGTTGTAGGCGGAATCGATCCCTATGAACACATGAAAGTTTACCAAGCCTCAGTTTCCCTGATAATTTATCCTACCGGGTCTGTGGAGTGAGCGCTTACACCTCCGATCAATTTAAAAATGTCACTTTCACTTTTTAAAAAGTCACTGGAGGCTCACCTGCAGATCATAAATGGATCTGCAAATTAAACGTGGAGAAAACAATCTTTTTCACTAAGGAAATGTTAACATTAACCAAGCATCAGTGGTGACACACACACACACACACACACACTTATCAGATTCTGCGAGCTATGAAGCTTGTCTATGCGGGTTTGTTACACTTCAGGAGTAATTACTCACCTATCATACTTGCAAAAATCCACTGTTTTCCTCCGGTAGTTCTGTAATCCGGTATAATATTGACGAACATTCACCTCAGACACAACCCACCATTCACCAAAACAAGACGCTTAACTTCCTATTTTGAAGTTCGTTCCAGTTTTTTATTTTTTTTTAAACAAGTTGTTCAAATTTGTTAAATACAGTCAGCACAAAAATATCAAAAAGCAAATTAAGTTCAGGATTGGGTCAAAAGAAAATGTTTAAACAAAAAATACAGACACTAAACTGACTCCCTTACTGGCCAAAAACTAGAGAAAACGTAATGTGTTTGTGTCTGAGTTTGTGTGTGTGTATGTGAGAGAGAGAGAGAGACCATACACAACATGTCTCACCATAACTATGTATTATAATATTATCGAAGGTGATGGTTTCCCTCCGTACAGTGGCGACCCAAGCCATCTGACGCCTCTTGGTGATTTCAGACACCTTGTGTTTTTTTTCCAAGTAGGAAAATGTTGAAAACTAATATGATTCACGAGGCGTTTGCCCTGTCGATCATGAAACCGATTACAGCAGTTCACAATACAGCAATACTGAACCATTTTCCAAAAAATAATCAAAATTAATGACCAAATGACCAACGTTACCTAATGCCTACTATACAGTACATCTACTTCTGTACCGCGATTCCCACAATGCATTGCGACGTGATGCAACGATCCCGACCTCTATTAACTTACTGCTGACGAGTGTGATATTATGGTCCTTGAACTCGCCGGTGTTATGAAATGTTCAGTGTCTGAGATATTTGGTGTCATTGAGAATAAAGAACTATATATAAAGACTCGTATGCAGTAACAACTATTTAACTTTTTTTTTTCTCCTTAAAAAAGGTTTCACATGGAAGTGCATGAGAGCCTACAGTTCATGTGGAGAATGTTTGTTTGTAATTAATGTATATGTTACAAATCAGCAGAGTTTGATACTTGCACTTCTGCCTGTTATTTTGTTCCTAGTTTGCAGAAGCTCTTCTAATGGGGGAGACTCATTCTCAAGTTATATATGAGCCACTACTGCACACATACATGAAGACATGGGTAAACCCAACCTTCTCAGAATTAAGTTTTTTATTATCTGATGTAGGGGATGGTGGATGTGTACTTTATCAGTGTAATAGTTAAACATCATATGCAAAAAAAAAAAAAAAACCTTGTTTGATACAAATTTTGTTTTATTAACCAGTTTTAAAGTTTTACTACATTCTGTTCCTGAAATCCACAATTTTGAAATCAAGATAATCAAAGGTAATCAAATCAAGCACAACCTAATAAAACATGTTTCGTGAATAAAGGGTATTGTAAAAAAAAAAAAAAAAAAAAAAAAAAAAAAGAGCATGGTCTGTGGACAATTCATCTCAAAGTGCACCACAATGCAGTATATGATTAAAGACAAAAACAAAGTGTATAAAGACATTTTACAACCTTTTTTTAACTATAGAGTACATTTTATCTACTAAATGTATCAGTTTTGGGGGGAAAAAAATGTGATCAAGAATCTTCCAGTTCATGTGTGTGTGTGTGTGTATATATATATATATATATATATATATATATATATATATATATATATATAACATTCCGATTTCGTTTTGTTATTAAAAACTTTTTTTTTTTGAATGACTGAGCAAACGATTAGGAATGACACAGATCCCTGTCCATAATTGCAAATTTGGTTACTTCCGTTCACATTTAAACGCCTTCCGTTTACACTGAAATGCCTTCCGTTTATACTGAAAATTCACGCACATCCACATATGAAATCACTCGCATATATACATGTACACATGTTTTTCTCATCTGAACTGTATACGTTAGTAAATGTTATTGTTTATGTATGCGCGAGTGTTTTATGGATGTGTATGCGCTCATCGAGTTTATATGTATGTGCGAGTGTTTAATAGGTGTATATGCACGGATCAAGTTTATATGTATGTGCGAGTATGTGCAGTTGTGTTTGTATGCATCGAGTTTATATGTATGTGCGAGTGTTTAATAGGTGTATATGCACGGATCAAGTTTATATGTATGTGCGAGTATGTGCAGGTGTGTTTGTATGCAGCGAGTTTATATGTATGTGCGAGTGTTTAATAGGTGTATATGCACGGATCAAGTTTATATGTATGTGCGAGTATGTGCAGGTGTGTTTGTATGCAGCGAGTTTATATGTATGTGCGAGTGTTTAATAGGTGTATATGCACGGATCAAGTTTATATGTATGTGCGAGTATGTGCAGGTGTGTTTGTATGCAGCGAGTTTATATGTATGTGCGAGTGTTTAATAGGTGTATATGCATGGATCAAGTTTATATGTATGTGCGAGTATGTGCAGTTGTGTTTGTATGCAGCGAGTTTATATGTATGTGCGAGTGTTTAATAGGTGTATATGCATGGATCAAGTTAATATGTATGTGCGAGTATGTGCAGGTGTGTTTGTATGCAGCGAGTTTATATGTATGTGCGAGTGTTTAATAGGTGTATATGCACGGATCAAGTTTATATGTATGTGCGAGTATGTGCAGTTGTGTTTGTATGCAGCGAGTTTATATGTATGTGCGAGTGTTTAATAGGTGTATATGCATGGATCAAGTTAATATGTATGTGCGAGTATGTGCAGGTGTGTTTGTATGCAGCGAGTTTATATGTATGTGCGAGTGTTTAATAGGTGTATATGCACGGATCAAGTTTATATGTATGTGCGAGTATGTGCAGGTGTGTTTGTATGCAGCGAGTTTATATGTATGTGCGAGTGTTTAATAGGTGTATATGCACGGATCAAGTTTATATGTATGTGCGAGTATGTGCAGTTGTGTTTGTATGCAGCGAGTTTATATGTATGTGCGAGTGTTTAATAGGTGTATATGCATGGATCAAGTTTATATGTATGTGCGAGTATGTGCAGTTGTGTTTGTATGCAGCGAGTTTATATGTATGTGCGAGTGTTTAATAGGTGTATATGCACGGATCAAGTTTATATGTATGTGCGAGTATGTGCAGTTGTGTTTGTATGCAGCGAGTTTATATGTATGTGCGAGTGTTTAATAGGTGTATATGCATGGATCAAGTTAATATGTATATGTGAGTGTCTGTAGGTGTATGCACGTGTCAAGTTTATATGTATACGCAAGTTATTCACAAGTGTGTATGCATACATTGCTAACATTATATGTATTGGTATCGATTTCATATTAGTGTTCACGTGTATTTTATATATGTATTTTTGAACATTCAGTAGTATGCATGTATATGCGAGTAATTTGTAGGTGTATATGCACGTGTTTTATGTATGTATTGATAAGCGAAGTTTGATTTAAATCCTACACGGCGCCTCATAATATAAGTATGTTGAAATAGAAATGTTATTTTAAGATGTACAGTAATAATATTTCACAATATTACCCACCCCAGACGTTGGAAGAGTGATGTAACTCTGTTCCACAGCAGGTTTTTAATAGATGTTAGTTTGCTGTGATTGTATGAAGGTGAATCTGTGAACATCTGTTCACACCTGGTCTACAAAAATCATGTCACTGCAAATAAACTGAACCTCAGACGTTCAGTGTAAACAGCATAATGGGAAACATCATCTAAACTTCTGAAAGAAACTATTATGACTTTATACAGAGTTGTCAATCATCTAGCCCTGATATCTGAGAACAGCACATCACATTTTTCCATTATTAACAGCCTGGATTAGAGTGAATGTCTGTTTGTTTTGTTTTGATTTTCCACTCTTATGTCAGATGTTTGGAATTTAGTTTTTGTACCTGTACGATGTGTATGTACTCTACAGACGTCTATGTGGACTAGATTAGATGACATGACGTGTACCAGGATGCATTGGGGCTCAGTACAGTCATGCAGGGAATGTCTGACCCTGACGTCAACGCCGCTCACTGATCCTGCTCCATACATGTCCGTCTGTATATATGTATTTATAACATGATCAGTGTAGCATCAGTGATGCAGGATAAAGATATGTGTCTGATGGGAAGTAAGTGTACGCTTTGACTCACCCCTTACACACA